>NW_006921778.1:5468754-5475771 GCF_000298275.1 Orycteropus afer afer | reverse complement strand
CCTTCCGAGGAGTGGCTGGTGGGTTTGAACCGCCAGTCTTTTGGTTAGCAGTCAAGTGCCTTAGGCACTATGCTACCAGAGCTCTAGGTGGGTGGAGTAATCAGTGGGAATGTGGATACAGGTCTCTTCCTGAAGAGGATCTGTGGGTGGGATAAGTGGGTGCTGTCTACCGTCTGTCAAACCAATGGTGCAGGAATGGGTGGAGGCACTCACCTGTTGGGTGAGGTGGTAGGTGATAGGTGTAGTAGATATGGCT
This sequence comes from Orycteropus afer afer, assembly GCF_000298275.1. NCBI lineage: Eukaryota > Metazoa > Chordata > Mammalia > Tubulidentata > Orycteropodidae > Orycteropus > Orycteropus afer. Next base: position 5,475,515 of record NW_006921778.1, on the reverse strand, counting down.
GGCTAGTGCAGAATTAATATTCTCTTTCCACTGGGGGGAATGGAAGAAAGAAAAAGAAGAAAAAAATATTTAAAAATAGGTGTGGGTGAAAAGAAAGATTGGTAAAAATGAAAGAAGAGGGAGAAATAAATAACAAGGAAGAAAAATGAGAAAAGAAAGGAAAAAAGAGAAAACTAAGAAGAAACGAAAGAGGAAGGAAAAGTACAGGAGGGAAGATTTTTGTAGTTATGGTCAGACAGCAGTGGTGGCAGTACACAGCTGTGGTGTGATCCACTGGAGCACGGGCCTGTGAAAATGGGAGGAATCTGACATGAGTGAGCACTCCAAGAGAGGAGGCTACAGGAGCTTGCCTCTTGTGTTCAGTGAGAGGAAGACCTGTCAGTCAAGACACAAGCACAGGTAGACTGAGCTGTATACCCTGGCTTTGTCTATTTGGGGTGTGTTGTGCCCTGTGGCTGGGCTGCTGAAAATGTATCTAAGGAACCAGGTGGGTGAGGGTAGCCAGAGAGGCCTCCCAAGCTGCCAAGTTGGTGGAGGCAGGAAAAGGGTTCACCTCTAGTCAATGGGAAGATGTGTTTGTTAGAGTGGAGAAAACACTTCTCCAGTTGTGATTTACTGGTGTGTGTCCAATACCCTTCGGGGAACACACTGCCAATTATCCAGCTCCTACCCAGATGCAATCAAGTGGGTGGCCTCCCAGAGCCCAGTGTCCTCTCCCTTACTGGCTGCCCAGAGTCCCAATGCCCTCCTACACACACACAGGCCCCCCATCTTATGTGGGCCCTCAACCCAAACAACTAGTGTTCACTAGTGGTGAGTTGTTTCATTCCCCTTCTCTGGCTCCCTCTTTGCTCTATGGTCACCTGTGCCACTGAAAATCTGGCCTGTATCCCTGTACTTTCCTTTCCCAGATCCATTGTGTATTATGCTCACTTTTATTCCTTCCAGATCTGTTACATTGTGTCTCTATCGCAGTGTGGATTCTATGAAGTTGGTTGCTCCTCACCCATGTCTGATGCCTTCTGTACTTCAAAATGGCCACACTTCATAAGTCTGGGCTTTTTTTCTCTCCCCAGTCACTGCGCTCATTCCATCTCCCTTTCTAATCAATCCTCAATCTAATTCTTTATCCTCTCATTTGATGCTCATAATTTCAGGATCATTATTTGTACCTGTTTTACTCAATTTTTCTAGGTCTCTGTTGTAGAGGGATTGGGCAGAGTGTGTTAGCAGGACACCATCTTGCCTCTGCCTCCTCACAGTGATTTTAATAGCCCTATATGGCCTGTGAAGAAACCAGATGGGTCCTGGTATATGATGGTGGATTAAAAGGAACTTAATAAAGGGATTTCCTCCAATGCACACTGGAATCCTGTTAGAAAGCCTTAGTAGAGACATGGGCACATATCATGCTATGTTATACTTGGCTAATGTGTTCTTTAGAATCTCTCTAGTCCTCAATCCTTTGTAAAGACAGTTGGGTGGTAGCGTGTGGGTTAATTATGGTATAAGGAGCAGAAGAAGATAATGGGCAAGGCCTTGTACGGAGAGCCCTGTAGCAGGACATCTGGGAATGGAAAAGGGAAAAGGAAGTCTCCAGGAATTGATGGACTACCCCTTGAGACATTTCAACAAATGGATGTAATGCTAGAAGTGTTCCCTCATTGTGTCAAGACATTTGCAATACAGCTACCTGGCCAACCAACTGGAAGAGAACCATATTTCTGTCCATTACAAAAAAAAAGGTGATCCAAAGGAATGCAGAAATCATCAAACAATATATTAGCATCACATGCAAGCAAAATTTTGCTAAAGATTATTCAAAAATAGTTGCAGCAATATATTGACAGGGAACTGCCAGTAAGTCAAGCAAGATTCAAAAGAGGATGTGTAACAAGGGATATCACTGCTGATGTCAGATGGATCTTGGTTGAAGTCAGAGAGTACCAGAAAGATGTTTGTTTATGTTTTATTGACTACACAAAAGCATTCAACTATATGGACCATAACAAATATTACAAGTCTGATGCACACCTTTCGTGTTTTCAAACCATGTAATATCCCCTTGCTCTGTTTGAATGGCTGCCCCTTGGTCTATATGTTGGTGCCACATGAGTACTATAAAGTGTTCTGGAATAAAACATGAAAGGTGTGCATCAGAGTTGTATCATTTTACCATACTCATTCAATGTGTATTCTGAGCAAGTAATCTGAGAAACTAGACTATATGAAGGACAAGGCATCAGGATTAGAGGATGGTTAACAACCTGTGATATGCAGATGACATAACCTTGCTTACTGAAAGTGAAGAGGACTTGAAACACTTATTGATGAAGATCAAATATTACAGCTTTTGTACAGATTACACTTCAACATAAAGAAAATACAAATTCCCACAACTGGACTAACAAGCAACATCATGATAAATGGAGAAAAGATTGAAGTTTTCAAGGATTTCATTTTACTTGTATCCATAATCAATGCCCAAGAAAGCAGCAGTCAAGAAATCTAACAATGTATCATACTGAGCAAATCTGTTGCAAAAGACCTCTTTAAAGCAAAGATGTCACTTTGTGAAGATGACGCAAGACTGGCCAGGCTTTTGTTCTGTTGTACATACCAAAAAAAAACAAACTCACTGCCATTGAGTCGATTCTGACTCATAGTGACCCCCTTTGGGTTTCTGACCTGGTAAATCTTTATAGAAGTAGATTGCCTAGTCTTCCTTCCACAGAGTGGCTGGTGGGTTTGAACTGCCAACCTTCTGGTTAGCAGTCAAATGCCTTAGGCACTACGCCACCAGGGCTCCTTTTGTTTTACATAGGGGTTGCTATGAGTTGGAACCCACTCCAAGGCATGTAACAACAATGTGAACCTACACTCTATATAGTTTAATGTTTGGTCTTGGAAACATGATTGCTCAATGCATATTCCCCCTATCCTCTAGCTGCCTATCAGTGATCTTCCTTATCTCCCTTCTGTAAACTTGTGTTGGTCTAGATTTTGACATTAAATACTTTTGGAACTTTGGAACAGTTTCTTCATTTGTAAAACAGCTGCTAAATTTTACCTAAGTACCTCACATCTTTGTTTTGAGTAGTAAAATAATGGATGTCAGAGACCTGGTAAACTATAAAGTTCTGGTCAAATTTTTTCATTTCCTCCTCCAAAATGCCAACATTTCCAGGAGTCTTTGTTTTTGATTATAAAAGCAATACCTTCATTATACACAATTTAGAAAACTCTTACAGGAGTTCTAGTGGCATAGTGCCTAAGGCATTTGACTGCTAACCAGAAGGCTGGTGGTTCAAACCTACCCGCCACTCCTTGGAAGGAAGGTTGGGCAATCTATATTCCATAGTGATACCGCCTAGGAAACCCCAGAAGAGGTCGCTGTGAGTTGGATTCGCTCCACCGCAATGAGTTCAGTTTTTTGGTTTTCAAGGACATATATCTAGTAATTAAGTTATTTTATATATTTCCGTAACTCAGAGGTAAAAAATTAATAATCTGTTAATATTCCATTGTTCACTACAGACTTAATAAAGAATAAAAACAAATGAAAAATCTATTATGGAAAATTTCAGTAGTATACAGGAGTATAATGACATATCATGAACCCTTACATACCCATTCCCCAGTTTCAACCATTATTAATTTTGTTTCATATATACCCCATTCCCAACTATTTCCAAGCATATATCCAGATATTATGTAATTTAATCTATGTCAAAAATGTATCTTCAAAAACTAAGGATTAAAAACAACAGTCATAATACTACTACTATTTATAACAAATAAACCATAATATCGGAATATCATAAAATATCCAGTGTTCAAAATTTCCCGAAAGCGTCATATTTTTATACAGCTACAATTACACGTCTAACCTAATTTAACCTGAGTTAAACCGAGTTGCGCTTCCTCGTCTTTAGCTGCCCCCAGGACTACAGCTGAAATTGACAAGAGTTTCCTCCAACCGAATCAGAGAGCTGGGAAACATTGCAAGGCAAAACGCTGGCGACTTTGGTCTGCGGAACCTAATTCGTTCCTCTACTGCGGTCTCCAGAGGGATCTCTTTCTGAATTGCACGGAGCGCAAAATCTACACTAAGCGATTGGCATCTGCCACCGGAAGCGCTCTTGATTCTCCGACTCCGGCAAAGAATACAGCCGCGAGACCCGCTGAAGGGTCTGGTGTGCGGTGTCTATTAGCTCTGCAGTCGAAAGGAATTAGGACCGTGACAGCGATGGAGCGGGGTGCGGAAGGCCGCACCTCAAGTGCGCTGTTCGCTGGGTTCCGGGCCTTGGGGCTTTTCAGCAACGACATCCCACACGTGGTGCGGTTCAGTGCCCTGAAGCGCCGGTTCTTTGTGACTACCTGTGTGGGCAAGAGCTTCCACACCTACGACGTGAGTGCCCCCCTCTGTTGCCCGCCCTCGGTCTCCAACTCTGTTCTGTACGCTTTTCGGCTCTCTCCCGCTTTATCTCGGTTTCCGTCTCGGCCTTTCTCTTCCTTAATTCTTACTGTTTTATTTAGCCTTCCCCATCCCATCCACGTGCTGATAATTGCAGTCCACCTAGGGCGAGCTTCAGAGGCAGCGTGGCTGAGAGAAAAGAAACGTTTCAGTTCCACCGCAGTATATTCGTTCAATAAATATTTATTGACAATTTATTAAGACAAGTTCCCTTTCCCCCACAGTCTTAATCAGAGAGAACGACTTGCAAGCAGTTTTATTGTGCACTTCATAATACAAACTGGGTTAGAACTTTAGACCAGGTTGAGAGAACTGGGGAGAACGAGATTTATTATGATTTAGGGAACTCACCACATTAGATCGTAAACCACTTGATGTCTGTAAGCTTCCCTTGAGAATCTGTTTTCTACCAACATTGAATGTCTGGCACGGTGCCACTTTAAGTCTTGCAGCAATTCCTATTCCATAATAGGACTTACTGCCGTCGAGTCCATTCGACTCATAGCGACCCCTCCTTGGGTTTTCCTTGAAGGATTGTGGAAATCAAATGGGTTATAGCAAATAGAGCTGAGAGTTGAGAGAAGGTTGACTCCGGGGATGAAGAAAAGGAAAAGACGGCGGGGTGGAGAGCAGTTGGGTTTCCCAAAGTCTTGGTTGCTAATGGAGAGGGTAAGTAGGAATTAATTTATTGTCTCCATTTTTCCCTTTTATTCCTTGCTTGCCAATTTACTTTTGGTTTTGCTGATCAGTTTTTTTCCTGAAATGTAGTGTTTATAATCTCCTTACTTAAAGGGCTCTGGAAATCTTATTTTTGGCAGTGTCTTTCCTGATAAGTTAAACACACATATTTAAATTTAATGATTTACTTATCAGTGCATTGAAGTGTAGTTATTAAAATAAACGTGATTTTAAGGTTCCCTTTCTGGTTTTAGCATTAGTGATGCAAATTTTTAAAATCTGATCATAATATCATAACATGTAAGTGCTTATTTCCCAAGGGCTTTGTACACTGCTAGGACCACTCAATGCACTGGGCTTTGATGGCACAGAACCAGGCAGTGTTTCTATCTGTTGTATGTAGGGTCATTATACACTAAAGCTGACTCTATGGCACTTAAAAGCAACAAAACATCATGACCTTTGAAACTGAAACTCACCTGGAAGTAGAAAAATGGCACTAATTAGCTCAGGTCACTAGTTTGGTCCACAAGTGCTCCTTCCTGTGGCCATGACTACTATACCATCCTCAACCAACCTTCCTATAGATAAATGTTTTCTATAGGTGAAACTAGACAAGTTGTAGGTGATGGCGGTGCTAATGATAGCAGCTAACATTTATTAAGCGCTTGCTATTTGACCTGTGCAGCTCTTAGTGGTTACATGAATATTCTCATTGATTGCTTACAACAATCCCATAAATGAAGTAACTGTTTTAGTTCTCATTTTACAGATGAGGAATTTGAGGCACAGCGACATTAAATACCTCTCCCTAGGTAATACAGCTGGATCAGTAACCACAAATCAGGGTTAGCAAACAAAGCCTACGAGCCAGTTTTTACCCACTGCTTGTTTTTGTGTGAGCCACAAGTTATGAATGGCTTTTACATCGTGAAATGGTTAGGAAAAAAAAAAGATAATATTTTATGATGTGAAAATTATATGAAAATCAATTTCAGTATTTGAATAAAGTTATTGGAACACAGTTAGCCAGTCACTTTTTTTTTTTTTTTAATTGTGATTTGGGTGAAAGTTTACAGAGCAAATCCACTTTCCATACAGCATTTCACACACATGTTGTCTCATGACATTGACTACAGTAACTCCAATTAATTAATTAATAAATGTCAGAAAAAGACATGGAACAAGGGATATCATAGCTGCTGTCAGATGGATCTTGGCTCAAAGCAAAAAATACCAGAAAGATGTTTACTTGTGCTTTATTGACTATGCAAAGACATTTGATTGTGTGGATCATGACAAATTATGGCTAACATTGAAGAGAATGGGAAGTCCCAAACATTTGATTGTACTCATGAGGAACCTGTACTTTGACCAGGAGGCTGTCGTTGGAATGGAACAAGGGGACACAGCATGGTTTAAAATCAGGAAGGGAGTGTGTCAGGGTTGTATCCTTTCCACATACTTAATCTATATGCTGAGCAAATAATCCGAGAAGCTAGGCTATATGAAGAAAAACGTGGCATCAGGATTGGAGGAAGAATCATTAACAACCTGAGATACGCAGACAATACAACTTTGCTTGCTGAAAGTGAGGATGACTTGA
>NW_006921778.1:5466783-5468423 GCF_000298275.1 Orycteropus afer afer | reverse complement strand
GGTGCTGGCGAAGAATTCTGAAAGTACCATGGGCTGCCAAAAGAACAAACAGATCTGTCCTGGAGGAAGTGCAGCCGAGATGCTCCTTGGAAGCGAGGATGGCCAGACTTCATCTCACCTACTTTGGTCATGTTGTCAGAGGGGACCATTCCCTGGAGAAGGATGTCATGCTTGGTGAGGTGGAGGGTTGATAAAAGAGGGGAAGGCCTTCGATGAGATGGATTGACACAGTGGCTGCAACGATGGGTTCAAGTATAGCAAGGATCATGGAGCTGGCGTGGGATCGGGTGGCGTTTCATTCTGCCGTGCATGGGGTTGCTATGAGTCAGAAGCAACTCGATGGCACCTAACAACAACAACAAACCCCAGTGCAGCAAGTCCCTTCCCACTTCCTCCAATAGTTACCTCTACCCTGTGTCCATCTCTCCATGCACTTTTGCCCCCTGAACTGTGAGGCATAAGTAGCCCTTCTTTCTCCCATGATTGTTCTCTCCAAAGAGTGTATCTACCTCAGGTAGATGTTCTACTCATATGCCTGTCTTTTGTTTGGCTGGAAGCCACAGGTGTGGGTTCAATTCCAGACCCGAAGGGTAGCTAGGGGCTATACTCTCAGTGGTTCTACCAGCAAAACTGGTCCCCTTCCCCCGCCCCCAAATGATTTTGTGTTTTATTGCATATTGTTCTCCCTCTCTATCCAGGATGTACATAGATCCGCCTCCAAGTGGTTGACAATGGTAGCCGGGTACCATCTAGTTCTTCTGGTCTCATAGTCATATAGGCTGCAGATCACATGATATACCAGTCACCAGGACTAATTGTTTCCATGAATCTTTGGTTTTCTTCATCCTTCTTTGCTCTGGACGAGGAGAGACCATCGTTGCATCTAGATGGCTGCTTGCAAACTTTTGAGATCCCAGTTGGTACTCGCCAAAGTAGGAGGTAGAACAGTGTTTTGTTTAGTATGTTATGCCAGTTGAGCTTGATGTCTCCTGTGGCTATGGTCCCGAGCCCACAGGTTCAACTACTTGGTCTCTCTGGGTAGCTGGCTGTGATCAAGAAGTGACTACAACCTTGTCCCTTGTCAACTCTGCTATACACTTGGGAATTCTTATAGAACATACAAATACACTTGTAGAACCATTATCTGCCAGCCCTATACATGGTCTTGGGTATACTCCCTCCTGCATAGACATGCCTAATAGTTTAGCCTGTCCACCCGTCTATCTACCCATATACCTGTGTTCACCTTCACTGACAACATAGTACTGTATGTGCAAAAGGGTCCATCTTTGTTGTCTGTACCTCCCATGTACCTTTCTATGTCTTCCTCTTCCTCTTCCTCAATGCCACCATGTTGATCACTCATTTTGGTACATTGCCCTTCTCTTCACCCAAATCAATACCTGTCTCTACCTATCTAACAGTTTTCCCTACCTTACCCTCCCACCCCTGGTAACTAACAAGGAAAATTTCCTTCTGTATATAAACCTTTCCTTGACTTTTTACAATAATGGATTAATACAATATTTGTCCTTATATAATTGACTTATTTACTCGGCACAATGTCCTCCAAGTTCATCCACATTATGTGGTGTTTGGCAGATTCTATGTTATTCTTTAGGGTTGTGTAGTATTTCATT
>NW_006921778.1:5465020-5465668 GCF_000298275.1 Orycteropus afer afer | reverse complement strand
TCAGTCATGTGATCCATCATGGGAACCACCACTCACAACTGGAGTCCAGCCAAGTTGACACATCTTCAACTATCACAGATTATTTATCTTTTTCTTATTGAGGTGCTAGAGTTTTCTATAAATTCTAGAGATAAGGCCCTTGTCAGATATGTCATTGCCAAATATATTTTTCCAATCTGTAGGTTCTCTTTTGACTTTTTTGGAGATGTCTTTGGAAGCACATAAAAATTTAATTTTTAAAAGGTCTCAATCATCTGGTTTCTCTTCTGCTCTTTGTGCATTTAGAGTTATGCTTGATAGTCTATTTATGCCATATATTAAGACCCCTAAATTTGCCCCTAGTTTTTCCTTGAGGATCTCTATAGTTTTAGGTTTCACATTTAAGTCTTTGATCCATGTGGAGTTAGTTTTTGTGTATGGTGTGAGGTACAGATCTTGTTTCATTTTCCTACAAATAGATACTCAGTTTTGCCAGCACCATTTATTAAACAAATATTCTCTTCCCCATTTAATGGATTTCGGCCCTTTGTCAAAGATCAGCTGATCATAGGTCGATGGATCTATTTCTGGGTTCTCAGTTCCATTCCATTGGTCTATGTATCTGTCATTGTACCAATACCAGGCAGTTTTGACTACTGTGGCTGTATA
>NW_006921778.1:5464165-5464920 GCF_000298275.1 Orycteropus afer afer | reverse complement strand
TTTTTTTTTTCTTTTAACAGGTTCAGAAACTTAGTCTTGTCGCAGTAAGTAAGTATGGAATTTATTCTGAATTTATGCATGTTTAGTGTCTTTTCCTCTTTTATAATGTTTTATTTTGACATAAATTTAAGATTTACAGCAAAGTTGGAAGAGTACGGTTTGTCTGGATTCCCCAAATATTAACATTTTACTACATTTACTTCCTTCTTCTTGCCTCTCTTAACACACATACACTCACACCAGTTTTTTCTCCTGAACAATTTATTTAAAAGTTGCAGACATGATTCCCCTTTGTCACTAAATACTTCAATGACTGTTTCCCAAAGGCCAGGAATTGCCTTATATAAATAAAATAAAAGTACCAAAATGTGAGGGACTCAACAGTGATGTAATACTTCAATCTATAAACTATTTAAATATTGCCAGTTGCCCCAGTAATATCCTTTATAACAAAAGAAAGTCCATGCCCCAGGGCTCACAGCATTCGACGGGCTGTGTGAGCTGCTTCCTTCACTTTGGGGCAATTCCTAGATTCGTCTCCTGGCAGGTATACAAAAAAAAAGTCTAAAGTCATGTGTTGCATTCAGTTGTCATGTCTCTGTTCTGTTTTAATGTAGAATAATTCTTCAGACTTTGTATTTCACAACACTGACTTTTCTTTTTTACTTCAGGGTACTTTTTTTTTTTTAAATATATTTTATTGAAATGAAATTTATGGTGAAATACACAAAACTAAAGTGACATGGGTCAATACC
>NW_006921778.1:5452424-5452951 GCF_000298275.1 Orycteropus afer afer | reverse complement strand
CTTGGAGCATTCACTCTGCCTCTTGATCAAAATTTTAAAATATTTAATCTGAGCTCTAGGATTATTTTTTAAAAATTCTATTTTTCTTCTCTATAAGCCAATTTAGTAGTTGGTGAAATTAATACTATTTGTTTTAGAACTTTTAGAAAATTTTGAATAGTCCAATTAGATTTACAAGGTGCCTTTCATCACATTTATGTAATTCTTAAGGAATGTTTTTATAGATTAACATATGAATTTTAATTTCTGTTAGCATATGATATTATATGATAGATTTTAAATGATAAATATATGGATTTATGAAAAATATTGCAAACTGTTTTATAAGAAATAATTATATAACTTTCATTTTTGTAGAAGAATACCTGCAATTGACTTTTGATAAAACAGTATTTAAGATTTCTGCAATTTTGCATCCGAGTACCTACTTAAATAAAATACTTCTTGGCAGCGAACAAGGAAGCCTGCAGTTGTGGAATGTAAAATCCAAGTAAGCATTTTATATAGAAAATAGTATAAGTAGTTCC
>NW_006921778.1:5444119-5452324 GCF_000298275.1 Orycteropus afer afer | reverse complement strand
TGGATTCCTTTGATTCCCCTTTCTTGCCTTATTGCCCTTGTTAGGACTTAAAACAGAACACTGAATAAGTGGTGATAGAGGGCATCCTTGTCTGGTTCCTCTTTGCAAGGGAAATGGTTTCAGCCTCTCTCCGTTGAGAATAATGTTGCATATATGCCCTTTATTATGTTGGGGAATTTCCCTTCTATTCCTATTTTGCTGAGAGTTTTCATCAGGAATGGATGTTGGATTTTATCAAATGCTTTTTCTGTATTGATTGATATGATCATGTGGTTCTTCTTTGTTTTATTTATGTGATAGATGATGTTGATTGTTTTTCTAATGTTGAACCATGCTTGCATACCTGATATGAACCGCACTTGGTCATAATATATTGTGTTTTTTGATGTTGTTGGAGTCTATTAGCTAGGATTTTGTTGAAGATTTTTGCATCTATATTCATGAGGGATATTGGTCTGTAGTTTTCCTTTTTAGTGCTGTCTTTGCCTGGTTTTGGTATCAAGGTTATGCTTGCTTCATAAAATGAATTTGGGAAGAGTCCATCTGTTTCTGCGTTCTGGAATAGTTTGAGTCGCATTGGTGTCAGTTCTTCTCTGACTGTTCGGTAGAATTCACCAATGAAACCTTCTGGGCCAGGGCTTTTTTTTCATTGGTAATTTTCTTATCACCTGTTCAGTTTCTTCATTTGTTAGAGGTCTGTTCAAATTTTTCACCTCAGCCTCTGTTAGTTTAGGTAGTAGTGTGTTTCTAGAAATCTGTCCATTTCTTCTAGATTTTCAAATTTGTTGGACTACAGTTCTTCATAGTATCCTGATATTATCCTTTTAGTTTCTGTTGATTCTGTGTGGTGTCAGCCAGTTCATTTCTTATTCATGTTATTTGTATTCTCTCCTTCTTTTTCTTTGTTAAATTTGCCAGTGGTTTGTTGATTTTATTACTCTTTTCAAAGAACCAACTCTTAGTCTTGTTGATTTTTTCTATTGTCTTTCTATTTTCTGTTTCATTGATTTTTGCTCAAATCTTTATTTCTTTTCTTCTGGTGACTGAAGGCTTTTCTTGCTGTTCTTTTTCTAATTGTTGAAGATACTGTTTTAAGTTCTTGATTTTGGCTTGCTCTTCTTTTTTGATATGTACATTTATTGCTTTAACTTGGCCCCTGATCACTGCTTTTCTGTGTCCCACAGATTTTGTTACATTGTGTTTTCATTCTTGTTTGATTCAAGGAAATTTTTAATAGTAATTTCTTTTTCTTCTATTCCTCAGTCATTTTCATGGAGGGTGTTATTCAGTTTCCATGTGTTTGCTCTTTTTCTGTTTATCTTCCTATTGTTGATTTCTAATTTTACAATATTGTGATCTGAGAAGATACTTTGCAGTATTTCAATGTTTTTTTAAATTTATTGAGGCTTGCTTTGTGGCCTAATGTACGGTCTATCCTAGAGAATATTCCATGTGCCCTGGAAAAGAATTTATATGATGCTTTTGTTGGGTGAAGTGCTCCGTAGATATCTATAAGGTCAAGTTGGTGGATTGTGTTGTTTAGTTCTTCTGTGTCTTTGTTGAGTTTTTCTTTCCAGTTCTATCTTTCATTGAAAGTGGTATATTAAAGTCTCCTACTATTACTGTGGAGTCATCTATTTGTCTTTTCAGTTCTATTGGAGTCTGGTTTATGTATTTTGGGGCTCTTTTATTGGCTACATAGATATTTATTATTGTTATGTCTTCTTGTTCTATCCTTTAATCATTATATAATATCCTTTCTTGTCTCATATGGTGGCTTTTGTCTTAAAGTCAGTTTGATCAGAGATTATTATTGCCACTCTTTCTCTTTTGTGGCTGCCATTTGCTTGGTATATCTCTTTCCAACCTTTGATTTTTGGTCTGTTTTTTTCTTTGTGTCTAAGGTGTGTCTCTTGTTGACAGCATATTGATGGGCTATGTTTTCTTATCCATTCTCCAACTATCTGTCTCTTGGATGGTGCATTTAATCCATTGACATTCAGTGTAATTCATGACAAGTATGAATTGGTTGCTATCATTTTGTTATATGATTTTTCATGGTGTTACAGATATCTTTGCTCGATATAATTTTCTGTACTAAGCCTGTTTTGTTTGTGAATCATGTTATCATTTTCTTCATTTCTGTTGTTTTAGAATATGCTAAATATTTTTGTTTGTCCTCTTTTTTATTTTGATGTGAAGGTTTGTCATTTTCTTTAAGGTTACCCAGTAATTTATAATTTTCTTCCCACATTTGTAATGGTCTGTTCTATCTTGCAGTTGTCTTGACGTCCCTTCCATTTAGAAATTCTGTAACGACACAATTTTTTCCCTCTTTTTGGTTTGTAATGTCCTCATTTTTCAATTGTAGTCTCTGGTTCCCTATTTACAGTCTTGTAGGCTTATTTACTTTGGATACTTCCATAGCTGGGTTGGTTTCTGGATTATGTCATCATGTGTGTTAATGGTCAGTTGTTTGCTGTTGTTGGTTCTCTGTCCAAAGGGCTCCTTTTAGCATCTCTTGTAAGATTGGTCTGGTTTTAACAAACTCCCTTAATTTCTGCTTCTTTGGAAATGTCCTAATTTCACTATCATATTTGAAGGACAGTGTATATAATTCTTGATTGGAAATTTTTTTCTTTCAGGGTTTTATATATACCATTCCATTGTCTTCTCACCTGTATGGTTTCTGCCAAGAAATCTGAGCTTAATCTTATTCATTGCCCCTTGTAGGTAACTTTTCGTTTTTCCTGTGCTGCTTTCAGGATTCTTTCTTTTTGTTTGGTTTTAGTGAATGTGATGATGATATATCTTGGTGGTTTACTTTTGGGGTCTATTCTGTTTGGAATCCGTTGGACTTCCTGAATGGATATATTCTCTCATCTTTCATCATACCAGGGAAATTCTCTTCCAACAAATCTTTAATGATTTTCTCTGGTTTTATTTGTCTCTTCCTGTTCTGGAATTCTGATAACTCGTAGTTTATTCCATTTGATCGTATTCCACCTGAACTTTAGGCTTTCTTCATTTTGTTTTGATATTTTTTCTGATTGATCTCTTTCCCAAGAAGTATTGAGGTATTTGTCTTCAATCTCACTAATTCTGTCTTCCATTGATTCAATTCTATTCCTTTGTCCTTTCAATGTGTTGCCTATTTCTGAAAATTTAGTATTAGTCTTCCGGATTTCTATTTGTAGATTTTGTATCATTTCTTATTTTTCATTTATTTTGTCATTTTGTTCTGTATGGTCTTCCGAAATTGTTCCAGGGTTTTGTCTGTGTTTTCCTCAATTTTGTCAGTGTTTCCATGATATGTCTCTCAATCCATTGAAGGTACCTAAATATAATTGTTTTGAATTCCTTATCGGGGAGTTCTAGTGCTGCTGCTTTCTCAAGGATGTGTTTTGGGTCTGTATCCTGGTCTCTTGTTTCTCCACCTTTATCTTACTTCTTTGTGTGAACTGTGATAGCCTTTTGTCTCCAAGACATTGTGACGTTTTTGTGTTTATATTTAATTGGTGATTGTATGTTGGAGTGATTTGCCCAAGATTTTCGTTATGTTTGTTTTGTTTGGATGTTATCTAAGTAAGCAGTGTACTGTGCTCCTCTGTTCGCTAGTTGGCAGCACTTATATACTCACCACCTGTCTCCTACCCATTGTCAGCCTTCTTATGTCCCTGCCATCCTTGGTAAGTGGAGCCTACTCGTAGGTCCTGTTTTCATTGAGGTTCTTCCCCTAGTTGGTGCCTAATCTACTTCTGTATACTTTCTTTCAAGGCTCAGGGCTCTAGTATTATCTTCTGTATCTCTGTCAATTGGTTTCTGTTTTCTTTGTCGAAGAGGGTCTGTGTATCTTGTCTGCCTGTTCTGCCATCTTACCCAAATTCCCCAGCATTGACATTTTTGAGAGGATATAGGTTCATTCTTTATAAGAATGAGTTTTGATTTCTGTTTTTCTGATGTAAGAGTCAGGTGATACACTTTTGGCAGGAATAACAACACAGCATGACGACAAGTTCTTAGTGCGTTATGTCAAGAGGCACATGCTGCTGGTTTGCCTTATTCCTGGCAGTGATAGCTTCAGTTATTTGGTTAGGTGACATCTGTCACTTTAAAGTTACTATTCATCTTTGAAATTAAAAATATATTACAGCAAGGTATATTGAGACTATGTAATTGTCCTATTACTCTTCATTGTTTCACCTGCTGCCATCAAATGTGATCGTTGTGAAAGAAACAAAGGTGACATATAAGGAATCCAGTATATGTGTCTGCTAAACTCACATTTTTAGAAGATTGGAAGGTAGAAGAAAGACACTGTAACATGAGTTGAATACGGAAGTTAATGATAAACCTATAAAAATAGTATTATGGGGACTAAATAAAAAATAGAATGTACAATGTGAAAAATGTTTAAGAGAGTTCTCTATCTTCTAATCTCCCTCCCCCCAAAAAAAAGAATATTAAAAAAAGAAAAAAAAATAGCTAGCCAGACCAAAATAGTGAGAGGAAATTATGTCACGTAGGAAGTGGCTAGAGGTGATGAGCAGATTTAACTTGAAGATAACTATGTGAAAACCAAACTCATTGTCTTCAGTTATTTTAAAGATTGGCAAGTAGAATACCATATGGAATCAGTGTAGGTTGGTTCAGAGGGAAGTTAGAGATTTAGGTTTTCATTTATTTTTAAAATTTTCTTGGAGTTGGTACTAAACTTGGTGTGCCCAAAGGTATATACCTGAAGGCTGGATGGACATCTGCCAGAGATTTGTATGTTAATGTGAAGTTGCTTTTCCAAGTAGCCTCAAAAAGCCTTATTTCTTTAAGATTATGTTTGTAAGTCTGCAAATACTAGATATTTATCCTGGTAGGGAAGGTACAGGTGATTTCATATTCTCAGTCTCATAGCAATTAGATATCTAAAATAATGAGAGAGAAGATCAGTAATGGTATAGTTGAGCTTAACAGCATGATAAATTAGCTGGACCTAATTGACATTTATAGAATACTTTGTCTGACAACACAATACACACATATCGTAAGATCATAAAGAAAATTCATCAAGATAGACCACATCCTGGGCCATAAAACATGACTTAACATATTAAAAAAAATGAAAAGCATGCAAGTTATGCTCTCAGACCACAATGCTATTAACTTAGAAATCAATAACAGAAAGATAACTAGAAAATTCAGAAGAGTTGGGAATTAAAAACCACTTCTGAGTAACACAGGAATCAAAGAAGAAGTCTCAAGAGAAATTTAAAAGAGATTTTAAACTGAATGAAAATTAAAATAACACTGAGGTCAAAGTTGTATACTCTTTTTCTTAGCTCTTGTTTTTATTTGTGTACTTTTAAAATGATAGCCATGAAAAATGTTATATGCATAATTAAGGTTTCTGTTTTGACCCAAGATCTTAAAAATCCTTTTATTAAAAAATTTCTTTTTATATTTCTTTTCTCTTAGGTAACTCTGTTCCACAGGATATCTGCTGTATGGCCGCAGATGGGAGGCTGGTCTTTGCTGCATATGGGAATGTTTTTTCTGCATTTGCCCGTAATAAAGAGGTTAGTATCACTGAACTATTTTCATTTGTTTGTCTTATCCATTCAGTACTTGATTGTCATGATAGTGGAGAAAACTTAAATGTTGTTGTTCTTCACCTGGATACCCTTAAAAATCTGCAGAGTACTGCATATGTATATTCTGTTTTCTGGAGGGAGAGAATTTTATCAAATTCTCAAAAAACGCATAGTTTAAAACTTTAGTTTAATTTCAGTTTTCTTTACTGGAGATAAATGTCAGAATTATTTGTGCTGTTGCTTCAAAATTTTCATGCCCAGTCAGGTCCCATCTCTGGAGCTTTTTGCTTTGTAGATTTGATGAGGTAGGACTCAGACATGGTCATTTGAAAAATCTTCCTGCCAGATTTGTATTTTCAACACTGCTTTATGTGGCTTGGCTTCTTTTTTCTGCGCAACTCAGTTCATGACTCTAAGCACCTGGTGCTTGCTGCCTATTTGAAGAACTGTAGACTGTCCTATTTTCTCCACTGCTACAGAAGGATCTTTTCTGGTCTGAATCTACCACTTGGTTCTTAAGTTTGTTTTGGACAGCTAACTAGGAGGTGACCTGGGTGTAGTGGTTCAGGAATGAAAGCCGAACTAGCAGTGGATGCCTAGCTAGCCAAGTGATGCCATCACTGTGCTTGTCAGAGTTTGACTTAGAGTAAAGTGTGTTCCCAGAGCCCACCATCATCACTATTTATGGCAGAGTAAGGTGACTTATCTGTGGAATTCTTAAATTACAGTGTTTGGATTTTAAGAGTTAGGAAAACTATTAGTATTTCAGCCACATATTGCAGTTTTTCCTGGGCTATTTAGATTTTTCACTGTGGTAGAAATATATCAGAAAATCAGTTCTTAGTCCTGTCTTTTAGTGTGATCCCGACAGGAGATACAACGTACCCCAGATGGTTTTGATGAGGAGATTTTAATGAAGGAACTATTTTGTGACAGGTATTAATAGTCAGGGAAGGGGAACAAAGGAGGAGTGGTGAAACATCAGAAACTATCATATGTGGGAAGCTATTAACCACTCCTAGGGCCAAAGGACAAGGAGAAGAAACAGTGTTACTAGAGCCTGCAGAGAACTGAATGAATGGAGAAGGGGCTATAGTTATAGAGGGGTGCATTGACTTTACAGGTACAAGTCTCTGCCTCAAAACAGAAAGGTATGGGGAAGAAGTGCCCTGACACCCTCATCGCCCATGTTACCTGGAAGCCAGATGGTTGGGGAGCCACTAGTGAGGCAGTCTCTAGAGAGCTTCCTAGAGAAGACCACTTTTCAAGGATACATGGAGTTACGCTGGCTGAATTGGATAAGGGACCTGGCTGGGTTTGCATGCCTTCTCACTATCCTCAAACCCAGAAATTAAGGGAGCAGGTAAACATGCCTGGTTACTTGCTATTTGTTAAACCTTGGGTGATCAAGTTGACTGCATTTCTTAGTATTAGCATCTACAGAATCAGCATGCTTTTTGGCTACTATGAATGTTACGTGGTGAGCAAGTAATGATATAAAATTTATAAACTTTAATTTGTAGGTAGTACATACCTTTACGGGTCATAAGGCAGAAATCCGTCTTTTGCAGCCCTTTGGGGATCACATTATCTCTGTTGATACTGACAGCATTCTTATTATTTGGCATATATATTCAGAAGGTAAGAATTAAGTATTTTATTTATGTTATCTTGGGACAATATATTGGTTGGTAGTTTTGGTTGCTATGTGCCATCGAGTCGAACCCTACTCATAGCAACCCCTCCTTGGGTTTCCGAGGCAGTATCACTATGGAAGTGGATTGCCCCATCTTCCTTCCAAGGAGTGGCGGTGGGTTTCAACCGCCAGCGTTCTGGTTAGCAGTCAGGTGCCTTAGGCACTATGCTACCAGAGCCCCTAGGACAGGTAGATAAAATTTTAAATCTTATGTGAACATTATGCCAGAGGCTTCTCATGTTAAAAGAAAAAAAAAAAATTAGACTCTTTAACATGTGTGAGGAAATAGATAGGTGAGCTAATTACTTATAACCTGTTTAATATGTTTATCTCCGTAATTCATTTCCCATTGCAGTTTCCCCAAGTTTGGTGACTTTCCTCTTTGGAGTGAATGTTGATAATATGTTTATACTTGAATAATTCTTGACTTACATTTTCAACTTGTAATAAAGAAAATTTATTTGTAAACTTGAAGATTCTGTAATATGTAAAATACACAGCTTTTTTCTGAGAACATGAGTTAGTGACCTTTCTCTGCCTATTCACTCGGATATGTGTATGGCACTGAGCTATGTTTATAGGACTATAGATCTTTAAGTTAGGAGTTTATTACCAGAACATCCCTAGTTTTCCTTAATAATAGGCTGCAGGTCTAGCATAAATTAGGACTTAAGTTCATCTTTAATCTGTTTACATTGTTAGCTTATATCACTTCTTGATTAACTCATGTTTGAGTATGTAATCTAATTTTTAGTAAAAGTCATAGTAACTATCTTTCTATGAGTTATTCCATGTCCTTATTCTAATTAGTCACTCTTTCCCTTGTTTTATCTTTGTTCAAGTATAGTGAAAAGAATTCCAAATGTGTTCCCTGTGTGGATGAATGCCTTTTAAAAAGTTAACAAATACAGTTCTTCTAATAGG
>NW_006921778.1:5436783-5440469 GCF_000298275.1 Orycteropus afer afer | reverse complement strand
AGTGATTGTAATGGAACAGCTTCTAGTTTTCATTAAGTTTAAGAAGGAAAGAGAAGTGTTAATGTAGTATTAGTATTTAGAAATTGGGGAGAAAATTACTTTCATTGTCAACCATGAATATCATGAGTATCTGCTCTTGTATTATTGGTATGGCTGGGGGGCTAGACAAATGATTTTGAATTTTTCTACCTATATTTGAATGTTTATCTAACGAAAAAGATAGGAACTCAGGTTTCTTGTGTAGCAGTAAGGATATAGCAAATGGACCATCTAAATTATTCTTTCCAAAGCCCTTATATATTGAAAAGGGAAAATAAGATCAAAAGTTTCATGTTTATCCTAGTTCTTAATTTTAAATCAGTGTTTCAGTTCAGTTTAACAAATGTCATTGACTGTCTTTCTACCCTGGCTCAGGCTCAGGGATGATAAATGTCTGAGACATTATCTCTGTCCTTAAGGTTATCTGCTTAGGTTCTTTATGTGGTGTTTACATTCTTTATCCTTTGGGTAATCATTGAATGCACTGCATAGGTGTACATAAATGATTTAATACTTTAATAGTAATACAAAGATTTCAGATATCTTTGCTCACTGGACTTACTATATTTATCATTTATGACCTGATTCTGAAATTTAGAGCAAAATTATTATTGTTATATAACATTAGATTAGTATTACAATTAAAGTATAATATATTCCTTTTTATGGTGATAGGAGCTCTGGTAGCATAGTGCCTAAGACATTTGACTGCTAACCAGAAAGTTGGCTGTTCAAACCCACTAGCTACTCGTCAGAAGGGAGATGTGTATCTTGGGGGAATGTTGAGTATTAAATAAATTAATACATGTACTTAAAATAAATGTCTGGCAGAGGAAGTATTTAACAGCTATGAGTCAGAATTGACTCGATGTCATTGGGTAGTTTTGCATTATTATTTTACTTTATAATATATATTTTGTTTTCCTCAAGTGGAAAAAATAGCTTTCAACTATTTTTCTTCTTGTAGTAAACTTCTGTATACATTTCCAGGATGGAAAGTTGGAGTGACAGCTCTGCAGCAGGTTTGTATTTTCTGTTATGTCAAAGAAGAAACAAAGTTAGTACAATCTTCCAGTTTCAGAAGTCAACTATATTTTTAGACCTAAAAATGAAATAATATGTAACTTAATTTACCTTTACAACTGATAGACTGAAAAAATAGTGTTTTGGAAATGTGATTGAAAACAAGTAGTGCCTTTGCCTATAAACTTTTATGGAAACCTTAATGTTTGGAATTGGGCTCTAGACCTGTGGTTATGATGGAACTTGTGTTTCCCAGTCATTTTGCAGTCATGTAGTGCAGTGCCTTGTGCACAGTGGAGGTGGGTTGTTCTGCAAAGTAAGGGAGCTTAAAGGTCTTACAGAGAAGTTTGTCAGGATGTTGAGATTTGTGATTTGGAATAATGGGGTCAAAATCTTTGTGTTTGATTCATCACTGGACTCCTTTGAAAAAGAACTGTCTTCAAACCTGTTTAATGAATGAATATATATAACCAGAGAATCTAGCGTGTATGTTAGACACATGCTACCATATATCCTTGTCTTTATGAAAACCTATTGCCTATAACTGCCTAATTTATATGCATTTCATGTCCTTTCTCATTACCATCAACCTTACTCAAATCTTCCCTTACTCAGAAGATCCCAGAGATGTTAGATGATTAGTTCTCTCCAGGGTGTTAACTGGACGTTGATCTGTGCTAAAATAGAGAAACTCATAATAGAGCCTGTATAGAAGACCATTATAAAAATGAAGATAAGAATATAGAACATTAGATCTAGAAGAGACTAACTGCAGGTTATTTTGCCTTTTAGCATATTTTATAGTTTTGATTTTTTTCTTTCTATTTCACTTGCATTAAAAATTGCACATTTCCTTGGTACCAAACCAAAACCAAACCCACTACCACTGAGTCAATTCTGACTCATAGTAACCCCCACTGGGTTTCAGAGGTGGTAAATCTTTATGGAAGTAGATAGCCCAGTCTTCCTTCCATCCACAGAGTGGCTGGTAGGTTTGAACCACCAGCCTCCTGGTTAGCAGTCATATGCCTTAGGCACTGCGTCATCAGAACTCTGGTACCTACATGCGTATGGTGAGTCATTAATACGTTTTCTAGGAATCGTGCCCTTTTTCTTTGTCCACCCTGACAGTAATCTGTAGTGATTTCACACATCGGTTTCCTTTTCTATTATGTCAGCTATGTTTTGAGGATGGGGACTGGGAAATAACTTGGATAAATCATTCCTAAACACTAAAGTGCTAAATAGTAATTAAGGTGTGCCAAAATGGTAGTATTTATTGTTTTTGCCATGTTTAAAAAGACATTCTGTTACTTCATTTGATAACACATGAATAATAACACATACCATCAGGATTATTCAAGCTGTTTTTATTAAGAAAATAGTAAGTTTAGTAATTTAATTTCAGGCACCAGCGGTGGATGTGGTTGCAGTGGGTCTTGTATCAGGTCAGATTATCATTCATAACATTAAGTTTGATGAAACATTAATGAAGTTTTGTCAAGACTGGGGACCTATTACTTCAATTTCATTTCGCACAGGTAACTTTTAACTTACTAACTGATAAAAGTATAGGACATTTAATCTAACAGAAATAAATGAAATACTACCAAAGTAGAGGGAACCAAAGGAATATGATTAGAATAGTGGTGTGTTTTATATATCATGGGTGTACCTTTTCTAATTTTATATTTATGAATTACAATGATGGAGAGAATTGTTGACTTTTGTTGTTTGGGAGTGCTTATGGGAGTCAGCATGAGTCAGAGTCAGTTTAGCAGCAACTAGTCAGAGTCAGTTTAGCAGCAATTACTCTTTTAAGTGTTTTTCTTAATTTGTTTTATTTTAATAACAGATGGTCATCCAGTAATGGCAGCTGGAAGCCCATGTGGCCATATTGGACTCTGGGATCTCGAAGAGAAAAAATTAATAAATCAAATGAGAAATGTACATTCTACAGCAATTGCCGGACTGACATTTCTCCATAGAGAGCCACTTCTTGTTACAAATGGTGCTGACAATGCGCTCAGGGTATTATGATTATTTTATCACCTTATAACTGACCATCTAACCTACCTTTGGATTATTACAAGCCTGCTGTAATGTATCAGCCTTGAACCTAGAAGATGAATATGGGGTGACATATCAGTATAGATGGAACAAAAAGCACAATGGGTGACAAAGAGAAAAAAGTGGCAGCTTGTTAATATTACCACTATCCCAGCCCAACCCTTACTCCCCCTAGCTTGCAGAGAGCACATTATGGAAGAACCTTACCTTTTTATTTCTTGGTAGATATGGATATTTGATGGTCCTGTAGGTGAAGGCCGGCTTTTGAGATTCAGAATGGGACATAGTGCTCCTCTTACCAAAATCAAGTATTATGGACAAAATGGACAACAAATTCTTAGTGCAAGTGAGTTTCTCCTTTATGCTGTTATTCTAGCAAGTATTTATTGAAAGCTGCATGCTCAGTATTTCATTAGATTTGGTATTTACACCATTTTAGATTAAAATGCCCCTTTAGAGCTCTGGTGGCATAGTGCCTAAGGCATTTGACTGCTAACCAGAAGGCTGGTGGTTCAAACCCACCAGCCACTCCTTGGAAGGAAGATTGAGCAATC
>NW_006921778.1:5430641-5436683 GCF_000298275.1 Orycteropus afer afer | reverse complement strand
CCATAGAGATACTGTCTCGGAAACGCAAGGAGAGGTTGCTGTGAGTTGAATCAAGTCGATAGCAGTTAGTGTGGGTTTGTTTTTTTTTTTTTTTTTTTTTTTTTGTAAAGAGGGTTTAGAGTTTGAAGCGAGAGTTTTTATAGTGTTTTTTTAAAATCCCAGTCGCTACTCGCCAAAGTAGAAGATGGAACAATATTTTGTGCAGTATGTTACAGCATTTTTTTTTTTTTTTTTGAGTGACTTGGAAATCTCAGTAAAACTGGGTCAATTCTTTTTGACTGCTTCTGGACACATAGATGATATTATCTTCACTTGTTATGTCATACTTTGTTGACTAATCCTCAGAGACAGAACAGTCAGATGCTGAAAATGTGGTCATTGCTTCTTCCACTAATAATTGTTGAAAATTACTTCATTTTATCCCGTCTTAGTAAATTCTTAGTAAATGTCATCCTGTGCCCAGCTAATTATACTAATGAATTAGTTTCTGATCCTCCTTTAACGTATCCCAGACTAAAGCTTAAAGCTTTTTGTATAATCTAATTTTATAAGTTCTGTGATTCAAATAAGGAGCTCTTGTGGTGTAGTGGTTAAGCCATTTGGCTGCTAAGCAGAAGGTCAGCGATTTGAACCTCCATCCACTTTGCAGGCAATAGGTGAGGCAGTCTGCTTCTATAAAGATTTGCAACCTTGGAAATCCACTGGAGGTCACTATGAGTCAGAACTGACTTGATGGAAGTGAGGTTGGTTTTTGGCATGATTCAAATAATCACTGTTTCGGTGATGCTTGTTTAGAAATTTTCTATATATATCAACAGGTCAAGATGGAACTCTTCAGTCCTTTTCCACGATACATGAAAAATTTAATAAAAGCTTGGGGCATGGTAAGTCATTTCAAGATTCTATGAGAAAACTGGAGGAGATTGCACTACTAAATTTCATGGATGAAATTTGGTTGAAATAGAAACTGTACAGAAGAATTAGTAATGAGATTCCTAAAATCAGACTTGCTATTAATTATATCGGTTGAGGTGCTGCTATAAGATTATTGATTGCATTTAAACACCTTCGGTGGTGAAAACATAGTGTTGCCAGCCAGAAGACATTGATGTTAAGGTAACATGAGCAGTGTGTGGAGTGCAGAATTCTGGAGATGAAAGGAAGTTGAGAGCATCAAAGCAAGCAGTGTCTAATCTTTTTGCTATAGAGGGCTCTTGTATTTGCTTTCCTTTTCCTTGATTTCTAGCTTTAGAAAGATTTTATTTGCTAAAGAAAAATGTTTTTAAATTTTATTAGTGATTACTCTTTTTCTTAAGCAGGTATCCTGGCTTGTATATGTTTCCAGATGAATTTTAGGATTTTTTTCTTTAATTAAAATCCAAAATAATTCTCCTTGGAATTAGATTTGATATCTTTAAGAATCTTCTCAGTTAGGAATGTGACATATCCTCATTTGAGTTTTTTTTTTGGTCCTAGGTAAGGTTTTTTAATTTTCTTCATGTTGGTCCTACATACTATTCAGTGAGGTTATGGATGGATAGGTACAGATTTTCTATTATGAATGTATTATTTGCTTTATTTTAGATGTAACTGGTTATTATTGCAGTGTAGGAACTTATGACTTCTTATATTGATTCTGTATCTGGCCCCATTGAAACAATTGCTAGTATATATTTATTTGATAACATGATTATTATGATATAATACAAAAACTATATTGTAATTATATTACAGTTGTGATATTTGTAACTAATGACGTTTTTACCTCCTTTTATAAATCATACTTCATATTTCATTTTCTTGTCTGATTACATATAATCATATACATATTACATATAATTACATATAATCACAAATGATTATAATGGTAATACTAAAATCTTTGTTTTGCTCCTGACTTAAATAGGAATGTCTTGAGCTTTATAGGTCATGTAACAATGAACAGCTTTTCTTTTATGTACATTTTTTAGTAAGGATTTCCTCTTTTCCAACTCCCAGGGTTGATAAATAAAAAGAGAGTCAAACGGAAAGGACTTCAGAATACCATGTCAGTGAGACTTCCACCCATAACAAAGTTTGCGGCAGGTAAGTAAGTTCATACTGTGTTTTGAGAAGTTCTTTGTTGTCTTTTATTTCCTACTATATATTGCTTCATTTTCCTCCAATCTGTAAGGGAACCCCCAAGCACATACTAATATGCAGAGACTAAAAATGAGTTAGAAGTGATTTTAAGAATAACGTAGATAAGTGATAGGATTGGTGAATGAAAACTATCATAGGAAATAATTGCAGACATCTTTCCATTTCAAGGTTACTGTAACAACCTTATCACTGGTGTTTCCTTATACTCACCTTGACCACTCTTCTATTTGCTTTCTTAGAGCCTGCGTGATCATTTTAAATGTACATCAGATCATGTCACTCACCTACTTAAAATCTTCAGTGGCTTCTTGTTACTTTTAAGGGAAAGTCTCCTTTGTTTAACCCAGCTTTCAAGGCCCTTTGTAATATCCTAGTTGCCTTGCCCTCTTCCCACCCCTACCAAGAAAATACTTCACTTACTTGCTGTATTTAATCTTCAGCACCTTGATTAATTTCTATTTGTTTTATCTCTTCTTCCAGGGAGCCATTTAATATTATTCTAAAATCTTTTAGTAAAACTCTTCCAGAGTGTTTTTTGAGACAATAAATACCCTATTTATTGTAATATCTTCTAATCAGTTTGTCTTCTTAAATTGGAAGTTGACTTGCTATTGAGGATGACCTGTTTATTTTACCATAGTATCCCTAGTACTTGATGATAACATGCAGTGTTAGATTCTCAATAAATAATACGTTAATGAATGAATGAGGAAGTGAAAAGTAAGTTGATTTGTGGTTTTAATTATGTCTTAGAGGAAGCTCGTGAGACTGACTGGGATGGTATCATTGCTTGCCATCAAGGTAAACTATCATGCTCAACTTGGAACTATCAAAAGTCTACAATAGGCACTTACTTTCTCAAGCCAAAAGAGTTGAAGACAGATGACATAACTGCAACAGTAAGTATACTTGTTTATAAGGACATTTTTTCCTTTAGCACTGTCCTATGGTATTCTTGTTATACTCAAGTTTATTAATGGTAATGGTTGAAAGAACATAGTTTAACATTTTGAAATTATCCCTTAAAGGGTACTGAGTTTTCTAGCTTACAAAGAGCTATTAGGTTGAAGTTAAGCTTTGCTTAACTGTAAGTAATATTTTGGTTACTTAATTTTCTAATTAATATAAGATTACTAAGGATACCCTTTGAAGATGATTTCAGCATTTATCAATATACTTTCTTACTTGAATTATGTTGTATACAGTATTTTCTCTCTCCTTTTTTTTTTCTTTCTTCATATAAAAGTAAGATTTAACTAACTTTTTGATGACTTATAAGTTGTTTAAGCCCTTTATCTCTTATTTTCTTACATTTCTCTCCTGTAAAGTAATTCAGGTTGAGCTCTGTCTGGGCCCCTTTTTAATAGAACTTGACAGTCAATGTTTACTCTTTTTTTTTTTTTTCTTCCATTTTTATTGTGATGTGGGTGAAAGTTTACAGAGCAAATTCATTTTCCATACAGCAGCTCACATACACTTTGTCTCATTACATGTACAATTTCCCATGATGCAATAGCTCCCTTCCCCCTTCTTCCCCATAGTTACCTCTTCCCTATGTCTTTCCCTCCCATGTACTCCTGCCCCCTGAGCTGGCTCTCTGCATACACACTCCTTCTATTCTCCCACAATTGATTTCTCCAAGGAGTGTATCTACCTAATGAAGGTTCAGCTGATATGCTTGTCTTTTGTTTGGCTGGGAGCCACGGGAGTAGGTTCAATTCCGGACCTGAAGGGCAGCTAGGGGCCATAGTCTCAGGAGTTCCACCAGGCTCTAACAGATCAGCAAACTTGGTACTTTTTTTTTTTTTCCTTTTTTGTTGTGATTTGGGTGAAAATTTACAAAGCAAATTGACTTTTCATACAGCAGTTCACATACACTTTGTCTCATGACATTGACTACAATTTACCACAATGCACACAATGCAATAGCTCCCCTCCCACTTCCTCCTGATAGTTACCTCTTCCCTGTGTCCATCCCTTCATGCACTCCTGGCCTCTGAGCTGTCTCCCTGTGCATAAACAGCCCTTCTTTCTCCCATGATTGTTCTCTCTAAGGAGTGTATCTATCTCAAGTAAATGTTCAGCTCATATGCCTGTCTTTTGTTTGGCTGAAAGCCACAGGTTTGGGTTCAATTCCAGACCTGAAGGGCAGCTAGGGTCCATAGTCTCAGTGGTTCCACCAGACTCTATCAGACCAGCAAACTTGGTCGCCTTTTTTTTTACAAATGATTTTGAGTTTTGTTCCATGTTGTTCTCCCTCTCTATCCAGAATCTCCTACATAGATCCTCCTCCAAGTGGTTGACAGTGGTAGCGGAGCACTATCTAGTTCTTTTGGTCTCATAGTCATATAGACTGTAGATTGCATGGTGTACTAGTTGCTAGGACTAATTCCTTCCATGAATATTTGATTTTCTTCATTCTTATTTGCTCTGGACAAGGAGAGACCCATTGTTGCATCTAGATGTCTGTTTGAAGGCTTTTAACATCCCTGTCTTTACTCACTAAAGCAGGAGGTGGAACAGTGTTTTGGTGTAGTATGTTATGACAGTTGAGCTTGATGTCCCCTGCAACCATGATTCCAAGCCCATAGGTCCAACTACTTGCTCCCTCTAGGTAGCTGGCTGTGGCCAAGATGTGACTACATCTTTGTCCCTTTACAAATACACTTGTAGAAATATTGTCTGCCAACCCTATGCATGGTCATGGGTGCATTCCCCCCTGCATAGACATACCTGGTAGTTCAATCTGTCTACCCATCTATCCACCTGTAGATCAATGTTTGGCTTCACTGACAATGCTGTACTGTATGTGCCAAAGGGTCCATCTTTGTTGTCTGTACCTCCCATGCACCTCTCTATGTCTTCCTCTTCCTGAGTGCCACCATGTTGATCAGTCACAATTGTTACATTGCCCTTCTCTTCACCCAACTCAGTACTTGTCTCTACCTATGTAACAGTGTTCCCTCCCCTCCGCTCCCAAAAAAAAAAATTTCCTTCCATATATAACCCTTTCTTTGAATTTTTCTAATAACGGACAAATAGAATATTTGTCCTTCTGTGATTGACTTACTTCACTCAGCTTAGTGTCTTCCAAGTTCATCCATGTTATGCGGTGCTTTGTAGATTCTGCATTATTCTTTAGGGTTGTGTAGTATTTTATTGTGTGTATGTACCATAATTTGGTTATCCATTCTTCTGTTGATGGGCACCTAGGTTGTTTCCATCTTTTGGCTATTGTAAATAGTGCCGCGATGAACATGGGTGTGCATGTATCTGTTCTTGTCTTGGCTTTCATTTCTTTAGGATATATACCTAGTAATGGAATTGCTGGGTCAAATGGTATTTCTAATTCCAACTTTTTAAGGAATCATCACACTGCTTTCCACAGTGGGTGTACCATTCCACAGCCCCACCAGCAGTGTATGAGAGTCCCAATCTCTCTACATCCTCATCAGCATTTGTTATTTTCTGTCTTGTTGAACTTTGCTACTAGTGCTGGGCCAAGACGGTATCTCATTGTTGTCTTGATTTGCATCTCTCTAATGGCTATTTTTTTTTTTAATTTATTTTTTATTTATTGTGATTTGGGTGAAGATTTACAGAGCAAATTCACTTTCCATACAGCAGTTCACATATACATTGTCTCATGTCGTTGACCACAGTTTACCACAATGCAATAGCTCCCCTCCCACTTCCTCCCCGTAGTTACCTCTTCCCAGTGACCATCCATCCATACTCTCCTGTGCCATGAGCTGTCTTCCTGTGCATAAGCAGCCCTTCCTTCTCCCATGATTGTTCTCTCCAGAGCGTGTGTCTACTTGAGGTAAATGTTTAACTTACATGCCTGTACATTGTTTGGCTGGAAACCACAGATATGGGTTCAATTCCAGACCTGAAGGG
>NW_006921778.1:5405866-5407137 GCF_000298275.1 Orycteropus afer afer | reverse complement strand
AAACAAAGAAGTTTCCTTCCATATATAAACCTTTCCTTAACTTATTACAATAATGAACTAATATTATATTTGTCCTTCTGTGATTGACTATTTCACTCAGCATAATGTCCTCTAAGGTCATCCATGTTATGCAGTGTTTTGCAGACTCTACATTATTGTTTAGTGTTGCATAGCATTCCATTGTGTGTATGTAATGTAGTTTGGTCATCCACTCTTCCATTGATTGGCACGTAGGTTGTTTTGATCTTTTTGCTATTGTAAATAGTTTTGTAATGAACATGGGTGTACATGTATCTATCTGTTCCTGTCCTGGTTCTCACCTCTTTAGCATATATACCTAGTAATGGGATTGCTGGGTCAAATGGTATCTCCAATTCCAGCTTTCTAAGGAATCGCCATACTACTGCTTTCCACGGTAGTTGTATCACTTAACAGTCCCACCAACAGTGTATGAGATTCCCAATCTCTCCACATCCCCACCAGCATTTATTTTCTGTCTCATTTAATCTTGCCATCAGTGCTGGGGTGAGGTGGTATCTCATTGTTGTTATGATTTGCATCTTTCTGATGGCCAGTGATCATGAGCATCTCTTCATGTGTTTGCTGGCCACCTATATATCCTCCTTGGTGAAGTGTCTGTTCATATCTTCTGCCCATTTTTCAATTGGATTGTTAATTCCTTTGGTGTTGAGATATTGGAGTTTTTTATAAATCTTAGAGATAAGTCCCTTGCCAGCTGTGTAATTATTGACAGCTATGAATTTGTTTCTGTCATTTTATTATGTGCTTTTTCATGGTGTTGATTTCTTTGTTCCATATAATTTTCTGTGCTGAAATCGTTTTATTTATGAATCATGTTTTTACTTCCTTCATTGCTATTGTTTTAGTATTTGCTGAATATATATACTGGTCTTCTGTTTTATTTTGATGTGAAGGTTTATCATTTTTCTTTGAGATTCCTCTGTGATTTATAGTTTTCTTCCCAAGTTTAGAATAGTCCATTCTATCTTATAGTTGTCTTGACTTCCCTACCATCTAGAAGTTCTGTAACTACACAATTTTTTCCCTCTTTTTGGTTTGTAGTTGTCCTCATTTGTCATTTTATGTCTCTAATTCCCTGTATGCAATCTTGTAGGCTTATTTACTTTGGGTACATCCATAGCTGGGTTGGTTTCTGGGTTATGTCATCATGTGTGTTAATGGTCAGTTGTTTGCTGTTGTTGGTTCTCTGTCCAAAGGACTCCCTTTAGCATCTCTTGTAAGATTGGTCT
>NW_006921778.1:5403355-5405286 GCF_000298275.1 Orycteropus afer afer | reverse complement strand
GATTGGTTAGTTTGGCTACTCTGCCAGGCTCAAAAGGAGACCTCCTAGAGGCAGAAGAAGTCTCTGACTGCTTGCTGAGAAACATGTGCTGCTGAGAGAAACACGCTCCTGAGAAACAGGCGCTACTGAGAAAGAGACACTGATAGACACGCACTGCTGTGAAAGAGACACTGAGAGACATGCATTGCTGAGAGAGACACGCATTGCTGGGACAGTGGCTGAGAGAGACTATTGGCTGAGATGGCGGGCTGAGAGAGACTGAGTGTTTTTCCGGAACTTGAATTGTAGCCTGGTGCTTCCCTAATAAACCCCATAATCTGTGAGTACTTTGTGACCACTGCAGTGAATTATCAAACCCAGCAGAAAGGTAGTGAGTGCTGCCGGAGGAACGGTTGGTGTCAGGGTTGGTGAAAGGGCTGGAGGGAGGCAGCATGTCTGGCCTCGCACGAATAGGCCTTGAGCTACTGATGGTGATTCTGTCTTCCTCTTGTGCAGTTAGAGGAGGTCAGGAGATGTGGCCTCCTTGCTTCTTTAGCAGGGTCTATCCTGTTTGGAGTTAGTTGGACTTCTTGAATGCATATATTCTCATCTTTTATCATACCAGGAAAATTCTCTTCCAACAAATCTTTGACAATTTATTTTGTGGTTTTATTTGTCTCTTCCTGTTCTGGAATTCCAGTTACATGTAGGTTATTCCTTTTGATGGTAGCCCACATGAATATTAGACTTTTGTCATTTTGTTTTGATCTTTTTTCTGATTGATCCATTTCCAAAGAAGTATTGAGGTATTTTTTCTTCAATCACTAATTCTGTGTTCCATTGATTCTATTCTGCTCCTTTGCCCTTTCAAAGTATTACCTATTTCTGAAAATTTAGTATTACTCTTCTGGATTTCTATCTGTCGATTTTGTGTCGTTTCTAATTTTTCATTTATTTTGTCATTTTGTTCTTGTATTTTCTTCAGAAATTGTTCTAGGGTTTTGTCTGTGTTTTCCTTAATTTTATAAGTGTTTTCCTTGATCTGTGTCTTAATCCGTTTAATGTACCTAAGTATAATTCTTTTGATTTCCTTATCAGGGAATTCCAGTGCTGCTGCTTCTTCAGGGGTGTATTCTGAATCTGTATCGTGGTCCCTTGTTTCTACTGTTTTATCTTGCTTCTTTGTGTGGGCTGTGATGGTCTCTTGTGTCAAGGACATTGTGACTTTGTTGTTTTTATATTTAATTAGTGATTTTATGTTGTTGTGATTTGCCCAATATTTTCATTTTCTTTGTGTGTGTGCTTTTTTTTTGGATGTATCTGAGTAAGCAGTTCTCCTCTATTCACAAGTTAGCAGCACTAATGCACTCATCACCTGTCTACTGGTGGGTGTGATAGAGAATGAGAGTGGCTGCATAGATCTCTGTTAACTGAAGAGCAGTTAAAGGTGAATCAGGCTCTTATTGGTAGTCTTGGGTTGTTGGTCAATTGATAACAGAGGAAATGGTGGCTCTCACTCAGTAAGTGGGGCTTCAGGAAGTCCAAGTATGATTGCATCTTATGGGCATGATTGCTGTCTCCCACTTAGACAAAAACAATATTCGAAAAACCATCATAAAAGTCAAACCAAGAGGACAAAAAAGACACACTGCATAAACGCACAGGAATAATCACCAAAAAGACAAAAAGAAAAAAAAAAAAGAGGAGAAAAGAAATAAATGACAAAATATTTAAAGAAATACTTTAGAAAGTCAAAAGAAATATGCATAGTAAAAGGAAAAAAAAATCTCCAATATCTGGACAGGGAGGAATAAGAGAACAGAGGTAGAGTAGGAGAATAATGAAAAAAAAAAAAATGGGAAAAATGCAAAAAGAAAAACAAGAAATGGGGAAAACCACAGGAAAGAAAAAGGTGGGAACTAGGAACAAGGAGGGAGCTCTTGTAGCATAGT
>NW_006921778.1:5396037-5402835 GCF_000298275.1 Orycteropus afer afer | reverse complement strand
TCTTCGTGTCAGTTACTTCCTTACAGTCTTCAGCAAATGGAGCCTATTCTTAGGTCCCTGGAATCTGAAAGAATGCTATCACTTTAAATATCCAAAATGGTATAACTGCTTGTTAACATTCAAAATGGCTGTGCCCTCTGGACAGCTGAAAATCCACAGCTCAGCCCATCTCCCTCTTCACTGCTTCCCCTTTTATTCACCAGCCACCAGTATAGTCCTTCGTGCAGCCCCTGGCTATCAGGGCCACTTGGCAACATCCAGGCTATCTATGCTGTCAGGATAGCTAACAAACCACAGGTCTGTATGTCTCCTTTTTTGGTGTTTTCATTTAGATTCTTCTACTAGTTGGAGTTTAGTCCACTTCTGTATCCTTCCTTTCAATGCTTAGGACCCCAGGATTATCTTCTTCATCTGTGTTACTTGGTTCCCCTTTTCTTTGTTGAAGAAGGTCTGTGTTAGTTAGTCTGCCTATTCTGCCATCTTACCAGAACTCCCAATGTTTACTTTAAGTTCTTAATCCTCTTTTGAAATTTTATCTTTGTTTCCTTTTGTGAATGTCTAACTCTTTTTTCATGGGTTCAGGCAAAACAAAATGTTTTCCAGTCTTTGTCTATCCTAATTATGTTAATTAAAATATTGTGAGCTTTTCAGCTTTTTCATTGGACATTTTACTTGAATGGTATGTTTTCTACTTTTATTAACTGTGGAAGCAATTTAAAAAGTGAAAAACAGTTGGGCAGAGGAATGCTTTGACTTTTGTACATTTGTGAATCAAATTTAAGGCCAGCAGATACATAATTCTCTACTTTGTCAATTTCAGTTGAGTTAACTTTGGTATATTTTTTAGATAATAATTTTTTGATACATCTTAGGGAGATAGAATCAAGCAAGTTTTTCTTCTATCCCCAAATAAATTACATTAATAAATTAAGTATTTAAGAAAATTGATAAAGCAGTTCATGGTGTAATTAGTAGATAGAAAATACCATCAAGTGCAATAAAAGTGTTAATAATTTTTTACTGTGTCATTTGTGTTTACGTTTTTTTCTTCTTATTTTATAGGCAGTAGATATAACTTCTTGTGGCAACTTTGCTGTAATCGGACTCTCCTCAGGAACTGTAGATGTGTATAACATGCAGTCTGGTATACATCGAGGAACATTTGGCAAGGAACAAGGTACTGAAGTAGCCCTTTTCCTTTTTTCTTTCTTTTTATAAGTAGATACAAGGATAATCATATTTATGAAAGCTTTAAGTGCCAGGAGTTTGGTAAGAGTTAGATAAGTTATCTTCAACTCTATATGGCAGATACTACCGTCATACCTATTATAAGTACCATGTTGGGATGTAGGTGGTTTCCGACTTATCAACATAATTGAATTATGATGAACCACATTTATGTCCTTCCTTCCCCCCCATATTTATACTTCATACTGTTTTGCAGCATATAATTTGCTGATACCATTCTCAGTTGCTCACTCGTGGATGTTCAAAGATCAGATTTATAAAGATACTTATATAAAGATAATAAAAGGCAATAGTAGTGAAAACTGAAAAAAAAAATTATATAGAGAGAGGTCAGTACTGGCTTAAGATGTTGTTGTTTGAACGACACCCTATTGTAAGTTGGTGGCTACCTGTGCTCAAAAAGAATTGAATCACAAGTATATTGGGGAAAACTGGATATTATACAAATTAAATTTTTTGTTTTCTTCTGAAAATCTTAGCTGTCTTTTGGCATGTTGTTCATGGCTTCAACCTAATGATTTTTTTAGTGTTTATATGAGCATATAATTAGGAGCTCTGGTAGCATAGTGCCTAAGGCACTTGACTGCTAACCAGAAGGCCGGCAGTTCAAACCCACCAGCCACTCTTTGGAAGGAAGGTTGGGCAATCTACTGCCATAGTGATAACCCTTCAGAAACCCAAAGAGAGGTCGCTATGAGTTGGGGCCGACCCGACAGCACATAACAACAACATAATTAAGAATCTTCTCCCTATCTCAAAAATGGGTTACAAGGTTTTAGAAGATATAAATAGTGGGAGCTTAGATGCTTGGATAAAGTAATTGCTCATGCAGAGAGGCACTGCTAATTTGATTTTTTTCTTTCTTTCTTTCTTTGAACATACTTTGAAGCTCATAAAGGATGTGTTAGAGGTGTTGCAGTGGACGGATTAAACCAGTTGACAATTACAACTGGTAGTGAAGGATTACTAAAGTTCTGGAACTTTAAAAACAAAATGTTAATCCATTCTGTGAGTCTCAATTCATCTCCAAGTATGATGCTGTTGCATAGGGACAGGTAAGAAATTTAATGGTAATGATAGATTTTCTTCTTGATGTTTTAGGTAAAAGTTCTTAATTCATGTAAACTCTGTAACTTATCAAGTGGGAAAAAATTAGACTTTTTTTTAATAAAGAATGTTGCATAATTTCCCTAAAGGTATGTTTAACAAAATTAAAGTACATGTGAGATTAGTTCAGGAATTTTTTGTTTACTAAAACTTACTCATTTCTCTTGCCAGTGGCATTCTGGGACTTGCCTTGGATGACTTTTCCATCACTGTCCTGGACATAGAAACTAGGAAGGTTGTCAGAGAGTTTTCTGGACACCAAGGACAAATAAATGACATGGTAAAATAAACTAGATACTTAAAGAAAATGTCCCTCATTTCTAATTTTATTTGCATTTAAAATGTTCAAATAATTAAAACTCATCCTTTAGTAGCCTTAGATATATCATTTATAATTTTAAAAATATGTAATTTGGAAACTAATTTTAAAAGAAGAGATTTTTAAGGGAAATTTAGGATCCAAAGAAGTTTAATATTTCTCAGGGGATTTGATGCCTTAAGATTAACAGTATAAATCC
The DNA here is from genome assembly GCF_000298275.1 of Orycteropus afer afer. Classification (NCBI taxonomy): domain Eukaryota; kingdom Metazoa; phylum Chordata; class Mammalia; order Tubulidentata; family Orycteropodidae; genus Orycteropus; species Orycteropus afer. The sequence continues at coordinate 5,399,962 of NW_006921778.1, read as the reverse complement.
TACAGTTTATCTTTTTCTCTTAAACTCCAAATAAGACAAAAATATACTTTGGAAGATGAATGATCCATTGATACATAAATGTATCAGTTTTAGTTAATGAAGTATGCTGAGAGAACTAATTTTTCTTTTTCTGTATACATAAGAAAGTAATAATAAGAGATAGTTTACCTGGAATATTCATACTTGATTTGTTCTAGTACACTGTTATTTCTTGAGTTTATATATCTTAGCTCCATATAGATTAAATAATAAAAATATATTGTAGTTCTTAGTGTGGGATATATGGGGACAAAAGTTTTTAAATGTATATATTTCATTTAAAAAATTTTAATAAGTTTATCAGTTGAGAACTATATTAAGTATCTTATTTTGCAGGTACCTTGATTTGCTTAAAAATAGCAAAATTAAAAACGAAATCATAGTACTAAGTGACCAACCCAACAGCTACATTTTACTTGTCAGTCCTCACACCAAAAATCAGAAATGTGCAGGGCATAATCTTTTCCTTAAATATGGAAGAAAAAAATTGTGTTGTTCAGCTGATTGGCAATTAGCAAAATTACCCATCAACAGGATTTGTTGTGATAGCATCTGTAAAACATGAGTAGGAACGGGGTAATTGTGATGAAATAGCATTTTTTAAAACATCTGTTAGTATCAACTTGCTCTTCCTATTTCTTTCCTTTTTATACTTTACTTTCAACCTGTGTGTCTGGAGTCTACCCTTCTCAGTAATATACTGGTCAGTTAAATATATGAGTGTTTATAACATCACTTTCCTTCTTAGAGACATTTTTCACATCCATCACTCGCTGTACATTCATATGTAAATTGAGCTGTTGGTACCTTGAGGTTTGTGATTTTATAATATTCACTGTAGCCTAATGAAAAAATTAATATTCACATACTGTAATACCATCATTGATCATATGGATGATCATATTTCCTATGGTATATTTAGACTCCTGGAAAAACAGCCTCCTATCCTTACAATGAATAAGTCGTTGGTCTTGCAAAGTTCTATCATGATCTCCTGCTCAATTTCTATTACGAAGGCCATATTTTCCAACCACTGGTGATTGTTTTTTGTTTCCAACTTTTGCATTCTAATCACCAGTAATAACACATCTTGATTGCATGTTTGATCAATTTCAGACTGCAGAAGTTGGTAAAAATCTTCAATTTCCTCATCTTTGGCTTTGGTGGTTGGTGCATAAATTTGCATAATAATAGTATTAACTGGTCTTCCTTATAGGTGTATGGATATTATCCTAACACTGACAGCACTATACTGCAGTATAAATGTTGAAACATTTTTTGTGTAAATGAATGCCACACCATTCTTCAATTTGTCATTCATGGCATAGTAGATCAGATGGTTGTCTGATTCAAAATTACCGAAACCAGTCCATTTCAGTTCACTGACACTGGAGATCATATGACAGAATATTGCAAGACCAACTGTTTATTCATTGCGGAGATCACATGACAGAATATTGCAAGACCAACTATTTATTCATTGCAAATACTTTTTTTAACAACATAAATGGTGGCTATACATGTGAGTTTTACCAGATAGAATACATAGAAATCAGATCAACTATATCTGTGGAAAGAGGTGATGGAAAAACCCAATACGTCAGCAAAATAAGGCCATGAGCTGACTGTGGAACAATACTATCAAATGCTCATATGAAAGTTCAAGTTGAAGCTGAAGACAATTAAAACAGTCCATAAAAGCCAAAGTGCAAACTTAATTATTGTTGTTGTTAGGTGCCATCGAGTCATTTTCAACTTAATTATATCCCACCTGAATTTAGAGACCATCTAAACAATAGATTTGACGCATTGGACACAAGTGACTGAAAACCAGACAGATTGTGGGATGACATCTAGATCATCATACATGAAGAAAACCAAAGGTCGTTAGAAAGACAGGAAAGGAAGAAAAGACCAAAATGGATGTCAGAAGAGACTCTGAAACTTGCCCTTGAGCAGAAAATAGCTAAAGCAAATGGAGGAAATGACAAGATAAAAGAGCTGAACAGAAGATTTCAAAGAGCAGCTTGAGAAGACAAAATTATTATAATGAAATGTACAAAGACCTGGAGTTAGAAAACCAAGAGGGAAAAACACTCTTGGCATTTCTCAAGTTGAAAGAACGGAAGAAAAATTCAGGTCTTAAGTTGCAATATTGAAAGATTTGTGGGCAAAATACTGACTGATGCAGGAAAAATCAAAAGAAGATGGAAGGAATACACAGTCATTATACGAAAAAGAGTTGGTTGATAGTCATCCATTTCAGGAGGTGGCATATGATCAAGAAGCAATGAATGGTATTGAAGGAAGAAGTCAAAGCTACACTGAAGGAACGCAAAAAACAAGTCTCCAGGAATTGACAGAATACCTATTGAGAGGTTTCAACAAATGGATGCTGTGCTGGAAGCACGTACTCGTCTATGCCAAGAAATATGGAAGATGGCTACCTGGCTAACTGACTGGAAGATATCTACATTTGTACCCATTCCCAACAGAGGTGATCTCACAGAATGTGGAAATTATCAAACAGTATCATTAATATCACACGAAAATAAAATCTTACTGAAGATAATTCAAAAACAGTTGCAGCAGTATATCGACAGAGAACTTCCAGAAATGCAAGCTGGATTCAGAAGAGGATATGGAATAAGAGATATCATTGCTGATTTCAGCTGGATGTTGGCTGAAAGCAAAGAAGACCAAAAAGATGTTCACTTGTGTTTTATTGACTATGCAAAAACATTTGATTTTGTGGATCATAGCAAATTATGCATAACATTGATAAGAATGGGAATTCCAGAACACTTAATTGTGCTCATGAGGAACCTGTACATAGACCAGGAGATTGTTGTTTGAACAGAACAAGGGCAAAACTATGGTTTAAAATCAGGAAGGATGTATGTGAGGGTTGTATCCTTTCACAGTATTTATTCAATAAGTATGCTGAGCACATAATCTGAGAAGCTGGACTAGATGAAGAACACAGCATCAGGATTGGAGGAACACTCATTAACAACCCTTGATATGCAGATGACACAACCTTTCTTGCTGAAAGCGAAGATGATGTGAAGCACTTACTGAGAAAGATTAAAGGCTACAGTCTGCAGTATGGATTACATCTCAATATAAAGAAAATGAAAATCGTTACAACTGGACCAGTAAGCAGCATCACAATAAATGGAAAAAAGATAGAAGTTGTCAAAGATTTAATATTACTTGGATACACAATCAATACCAATGGAAGTAGCAGTCAAGAAATCAGGCATTGTGTTGCATTGGGCAAATCTGCTGCAAAGACCTGTTTGAAGTGCTGAAGAGCACAGTTATTTCTTCAAAAACTAAGGTGTACCTATCCCAAGCCATGGTGTTTTCAATTGCCTCATCTGCATGTGAGAGCTGGACAGTGAATAAGGAAGATCCAAGAAGAATTGATGCTTTTGAGTTGTGATGTTGGCAAAGAATGTACCATGAACTTCCAAAAGAACCAACAAAACTGTCCTGAAGGAAGCGCAACTGGAATGGGCAGACTTCGTCTCACCTACTTTGGTCATGTTGTCAAAATCATGCTTGATAAAGTGGAGGGTCAATGAATAAGGGGAAAGCTCTCAACAAGAAAGATATACACAGTGGCTGCAACACTGGGCTCACATATAGCAAGGATTGTGAGACTGGCTCAGGACCAGGCAGTGTTCCATTCTGTTGTACATAGGGTCTCTATGAGTCAGAGCCGACTTTATGGCACCTGACAACAACCATTATAAACCTTAAAGATTTGGTACTTTTTTCACATCTGACCACCTCTTAAAGATGCTACAGTAAAGCACCATTATTTATCAATTTTTATAGATATAAAAGATATAACTTCAAGTGATGTGAATAGTTCATT
>NW_006921778.1:5381172-5388377 GCF_000298275.1 Orycteropus afer afer | reverse complement strand
TGAACTGTCAGGGTCACTCCGTTCGCTGTCAGACTGCAGCTCCGTATGTCTCCTGTTTTTGGTATTTTCACGCAAATTCTTCTGCTAATTGGGGTTTAGTCCAATTCTCTATCCTTCCCTTCAAGGCTCAGGGGTCCACGATTATCTTTTGTGTCTGTGTTAATTGGTTTCCCTTTTCTTTGTTGAAGAGGGTCTGTACAATCCTTCTGCGTAGTCCACCATCTTGCCGGAACTCTCGAGAAGCCAACAAAGAAAATTTTAACTGAAGCTACAAATAAGAGAAAAACTTAGTATTTAGTAACCTTACTGTTGTAAGAGAATTTACATTCTCTGTCCTCCAAACCATACTGGTTTTAGTTAGTTCTTAGAAAGCCAGTGTAATAGGTAGATTCTTTTCAGAGGCATATAGCTTTTGTTGCTTTCAGAAATACTTTATAACTGTAATTAATCTAACAAAACTTTTCTAATATTCTCAGATCAGCATTTTTATAGTGGAATATTATTTGCTAATTGTTTCTAAGTAAAAAGATTATGAGATACAAATTAAAAATTGGCATGATATTTTTAATTATTTCAACTTTGTCTAATTTATATAAAATCTTAATCCTCATCCAAATTTCAAATCAATAGTACATAAAACATGATATTTTCTTTTATATAAAATAAACCAGTCTAAATTGTACTTGGTCAGATTTCTTAGTTTCTCATAAAGTGTGCGTCTTTTCATTTCTTGCATTCTTTATGCTATAACTGATACAGAGCTATTTTGATGTGTGTGTGTATATTATTTTTTATTTTTATTTTTTAATAATTTAAAGGCTTTCAGTCCTGATGGTCGTTGGCTAATAAGTGCTTCAATGGATTGCACTATTAAAACTTGGGATCTTCCATCTGGATGGTGAGTTTATTTTTAAATCCTTAACCTCTCTCAGGCTTGTCAGTGTCTTTGCAAGTGTTTTGTTTTTTTTTTCTGTAGTTACTAGATTATGTACTTTTTAAATTTTTTTAAATTTTACTTATTTTGTCATTGAGGATATAGGTAGTAAAACATACACCAATTCAACAGTTTCAACATATGCATTTCAGTGATGTGGATTACATTCTTTGAGTTGTGTAACCGTTCTTTTTTTCCTTTTCTGAGTTGTTCTTCTCCTATTAGTGTAAGCTCATTGCCACTTAAGCTTCCTATCTAACCTTTCAAGTTGCTGTTGTCAGTTTGTTCCCATATAGATCTTAAGAGATCATAATGCTCAATGCAGGCATTTACTAGTTTGGTTTTAAAGAAGACCTCAGTGGATATTTTTGGTTTAAGGTTTAAAGATTATGTGCTTTTGAGTATAAATATATTTGAGGATTTATCTAACCTGACTGTATTTTATCCTTCAGATGTTTCTAATCTCTAAATAGCATGGGATAGTGACATAAAATATAATAGTGTGAAAAATACAACCTTTGTTAGGTTTTCTATTGCTGTAAAACTAAGGTTTCACAGTGTGTTGCATGAACCATAGAAAGCTCAGTTGGCCTTTTTGATTCTCCAAAATAGAGCTCAAACTTTAGGACTCTAAACAAAAGGGTTTTTTAGTTCATGTTGAGTCTAGTTAAAAGATCAGACACTGTTTTTATATCTTACCATTTCTTGATATATCTAGCATATATCTTGAAGAAGACGTGTCAGATACCTTAAAGTAATGAAAATGTGTTTCTTAGGGTTTGGATAAAGCCCAGCAGTTTTCAGAAATCTGTTCTATAGGTTGTATTCCTAAACCAGAACTTAGATAGAACACCTTATCTAATTTTGCAAGGTGTGTGCTTATATATATGTGTGCCTTGTTGTTAAAGATTTATGTAGGAATGAATACATTTCTAAAATCATATCATTTAATGTGGAATTGCTTAGATTGAATCTGAAAGAAGTTTGGTGTTAATATAAAAATATATAGTTTAACAGAAACACACCATGAAGACAGAGATAGGTGAGAAAAATAAGAAGGAATATTCTCTGAAATATTCATAAATTAAACTCTACCCAATGTGTTTCCTCTTTCTCAGGAATGGTATAAGCCTCATACCTGAAAGGAATTTGACCTTTAGAAAGGAAAAACCCTAATGTCGTCATTCCCTTCAAGTCTAGTATAGCAAGGGACACACCTTAATTCTATCATGAACATCATATTTAGAATTAAAAACTGTTTTAAGAACAGCATTAAGATACTGGTGGTCTGTTGTTTCTTGGTCTTCTGCTATTTTCTAAAAAGGAGCATTATAATGTGAATTGCTTTACAGTAAGAAAGGTGTGCAAGTAATGGAATTACCATAATGCCCTTTTTACTCTCCCTTCCTAGTAGTTTTACTTCACATTAAGTAAGAGGAATCTGCCAATGTTCAATAATACTGAATTTGCAAAATAGCTTTTTTTTTTTTTTTTTTTTAAATGGTAAGTTATCTTTGGAATGAAAAAATTAGGATCTGAAAGTAGCCTTCAACACCACTGAATTTCTTCCTTCAGTAAAAAGTTGAAGAGTTGTAAATCTGACAGGTTTTCAACTCTAGTATCTTATTTTTAGGTTAACACTAAGGCAATTTTAAGTGGACTATGGAAACATGATTCTGGCCACTTTTGAAACATTAGACCAAGAAAATAAAGTACACCTGGCTTGTTAAAAGAAAGCCTAATAAGCCTGACTGGAAAATAGTATAGTTTTACTAAAGAAGAAAGCTTTACTTCTTTGTTTAGGATTTTAAGTGGAGCAAGTACAAGAGCTTGTAAAGCAGTATCACATATCTGCTGCTGCTGCTGCTGCTGCTGAATTACCACTAACATTTACCATGCCTGCAAGGCACTTTATTTGCTTTTATCTTTCATCTTCCCTCCTGACCTAATAGGGGTAGGTACTATTACTGGGTTTAGTTCCATTTCACAAATGGGAAATAGGAGGTTCAGAGAGAGATTAAGTGATCTGCCCAAAGTAACATAGTCTGTAAATGATGGAGCAAAAAATAAGTACCAGAGAAAGAATTAAATATCCCAACAGTTGTGATATCACCCTTGTTCAGGTTGTATTGTGTGTACTAAAGATGGATTGATTTTCTTGATGTAGCAGGTAGATAATAAAGAAGTGAGGATCATTATTAGCAATGATGAGAACTTTTAGGTTATAGAAACTTTAAAGACTTAGGTAATGTCCCCATGGACATATAAGCAACTCTGTCCTTAGAATATTTGAAGTGTGAAGAATTAAAAGTATTAGAGAAACTATACAAGGACCTGAAACTAAAATAACTTCATTTTTCTTTCATTTAAAAGTTGTGTACTATTTAAATACATAGTAGTTTATTTTACAGCCATAGGTAACTGTTAGGCTTTTTTATTTTCCCCTTTTAACAATAATTAGTATGGTGACCTTTGGAAGTCCTAGTTCTTTCTTCAGTAAGCTTGCATCATTTATATAATATGTTAATTAAAGAATGAACATATCCATCCCATAGCCTGAAAAGTGAAACTATGAGTAAACCTTTGCATGTAGTAACATTACAGGTGTGCCCATCTGGAGTTGTGCCTGCCTAAAACAAATTATATGAGTGCCACACTCTTTCCTGTAAAGTTTTTTCAAAATGCTAATTCCTTTTCCTCTTTGTAGGTTGCTCAGGAGCAGAGTTAAAATTTTTTGTTTCTGAATTTATCTAACATTGCCCTACCACCACTACGCTTTTCTTGCTGCTGCTGTTTTTTCATTTATTTGGAAGTTTAGGTTGAACTCTTTGGAGAGTGAGAAATGTTGAGAATTAAATTGTCTCTGGTAGCATAGTGCCTAAGGCACTTGACTGCTAACCAGAAGGCTGGCGGTTGATTCAAACCCACCAGCCTCTCCTCGGAAGGAAGGTTGGGCAATCTACTTCTGTAGTGATACTGCCTCGGAAACCCAAGGAGGGGTCGCTATGAGTCAGGTCTGACTCGATGGCACATACCAATGACAACAACAACAATGGAATTTTGTGCTTTGTTCTATCCCACCCCTGCACCCTGCTTTCTGAGGAGCATTATGTGAGAATAATTGTAATAGAACATTGGTTTGCTTGCTTTTTACTAACGTAGAACTTACCTTTGTCCTACTCTTCAAAGATTCCTGTGGAAGGCAATTCTGTTACTTTGAAGATACAGCATGTAGACATTGTCTGGATTTAGAATAATGAAAAGACTTACTGAATGTTAAGCTATATATTCAGTGCTTTACTTAAAAGTCAGATCCCTTACAATGGAAATTTTATTAATATTCTATCAGAAAATAATGTAATGTACCTGAGACTTTTCATTTTGTGGGATTAGCAGGAAATGGTATGGCAGTTTTGGGTCTAGGATTAAGCTTACATACTGTGTTTATGAACTGTATATTTAAGAACTAATATGACAATGTAAAATTCTGCTGTGTCTGTGGAAACCACCTTCTTCAATTTAGTGCTTTTACTTAATGGAAAGCCAGTCTACCCACACAAAGTAGCTGTGGAAATAAAATTGCACAATTTGACAAAATATAGTTTCAAGTAAAATAAATTTCCTCAAGCAATACATTTTCTCTTTAATGGGTAGATTTTGAACATGTTAGAGAGTTCCACCCCTCACATATTTAAACTTTTGATGAGCAAATATTTATCATGACAAAGAAGAAATGATAAGATCTGAAATTACCCTAAATTGGATTTAATCTTTATAGATTGAGATAAAGAAAGCTTCTGCTCTGGGTTGTTCAGTGTTCTGGGTCATGCTCATTCAGACTACTTTCACATAATAACTTAGTTGATAAAACTTTTTATTTGTTAGTGATGACTTTCTGAGGTCAATGGTTTTAAAAAGCAAAAATGAAAAATTTCTTCATCCTTTGCTCCTGAAAGCAAAAATATTCTGTTTAAATTTATTTATCTTTTTAGGTAGAATTCAAGTATTTTAACATTGTAATTCTTTTTACCAGCCTTATAGACTGCTTTTTGTTGGACTCAGCCCCTCTCAATGTTACTATGTCACCTACTGGAGACTTCCTAGCCACATCCCACGTGGATCACCTTGGAATTTATCTATGGTAAGTTCTTTCATACCGGCTTCCTGTTTTTTGATATAGAGAAGAAAGGTGATACCACCAAAAACAGTTCTAAAATTGCCATTTTGTTTAAGAGTGTCACACAATTAACACAGGTAGCAAATTCATCTTAGTTCTATGCTTTGTTTAAGTGCATTTTCTAAACTATGTGACTGATTATTAATCTGTTTACATACTTGCCTTTCAGGAAAAGGTAGGTAGATTTTTAAAAATGTTAGTGAACTTAGCATTTGACTGCTAGCTGGAAGGCTGGCGGTTCAAACCCGCCAGCCACTCCTAGGAAGGAAAATTGGGCAATCTGCTTCCGTAGAAATACCGCCTCAGAAACCCAAGGAAGGGTCGCTGTGAGTTGCATCCAGCTTGATGGCAGTGAGTTTGGTTTGGTTTTTGGTTTTAGTGATAACAGAGCTCTAGGTGTAGAATCCCCAGCTAAGCCTTGGCCTTCCTGCCACTACCCTATGACTGTTTTGTGATTTTGGCTGGTCACTTCTGAACTTTGACCCATTTTATCTGTAAGCTATCAGTGCAGACAAAATGCTTTCTAAGATTTCTGGTTCCATTACTGTTTATAAACGTGTAAAGATATTTATGGTATTCTTCAAATTTTATGATGAACCTGTAAGAGACTACCTGATCACTCAAAATAAAAGGAATATCATCTGGGTCTAGAAAGTTTTTCTCTTATTTTCTACATTTATATCTATTTCTTTTAACTCTTTTTGTTGTTTTTGTTGTTGTTGTTATTTGCCATCGAGTTGGACCCGACTCATAGCGACCCCTCACTACAGAAGTAGATTGCCTCATCTTCCTTCCGAGGAGTGGCTGGTAGGTTTGAACCGCCAGCCTTCTGGTTAGCAGTCAAGTGCCTTGGCCATTGTGCTACCAGAGCTACTTTAACTCTTTCTAGGGGAATGAAAAAATTGATTTATTTTCTAATTCTAGTTAGATTTTAAATACCAAAATAAATTTTGTGTACAATGGAAATAGATTCTGATCACCTGAATAATCAAAATGGTGTATCACCTGTAATCCATGAGGCTTCAGTAATCAACACAACTGAAGAATAGTAGCTATGATTGTTCATCATCAGAGATATGGACCTTCTCTAGGTGGTGCTGCTCTTAGTGAAACTTAGAACCTGAGATTCCCAATTCTTATTTTCCATTCCAGAATCAGATAGTCTGAGAGAGATGATCTGATTAGCCCACCTTGGCTACTTAGGGGATATCCATGACTGGTCAGCAACCCTGAGAATTTAGCGAGCTTATTCTCTCTCTGACTTTACTTTCTGAGTCCATCTTCCCTTTGGTTAAAAGTTACGTAAATGAAAGTTGATATCTAAAAACATGTGGAAGCTATTTAACCACTAGTCTCTTAAATTAGCATACTTTTTGGACTATATTTTTTAAAATTCCATTGATAATAAGTTTATGCTAAACTTTTTTTGTGGTACATCAAGACATTTTAAAATTAACAGTCTGTCTTTGAGGTTTTTTCATAACTGTTAACTGATTGGAGCCTACAGCCAACCTCAGTTGTAATTGTAATTGATGTTGCTCTAAGGAAAACATGTTTTTATTAAGTTTTCAAATACTTGCTTGTGCTGTTTTGATTTCTTAGGTCCAATATTTCCCTGTATTCAGTTGTTTCATTACGGCCACTTCCTACAGATTATGCCCCTTCAGTAGTGATGCTTCCTGGTACCTCTCAAATCCAAGGTAATCAAAATAGTAAGATAATTTTTGAGATTTGAACTTTTACCTAATATAGGGGCCATTGTTGCTGCAGATGAAGTTTAGTGCTTGCAAAGTTTATTTTCAACTTACAAGAAATGTTTGAGTGACTTCATGAGTTTATGCAAAAAATACAATTGATGTAGTATCAAGTCAAATAGTAGACCAGTAAAGAGATGCTTTGGGTCTGTAGATGAGAGTGGCAGTTAATCTGAAAAATTGAGGAAAAGAGAGATCAGGAAGTAAGTGGAGTATTTATAATGCTAAATGAAGTAAACATGTTATACCAATGGATTTGGAATGAATTAAGTTATTTTTATATGACAAAAATCTTATTTTGCATTAATTTTTTTACCTGAAATTTTGTTTTAAGATGTAG
>NW_006921778.1:5373170-5380842 GCF_000298275.1 Orycteropus afer afer | reverse complement strand
CCTAGTGATACTGCCTCGGAAACCCAAGGAGGGGTCACTAAGTCGGATCCAACTTGACGGCAATAGGGGGGAAGGACACATTACAGGAGCTTTTTTTTTTTTTTTTTTTTAAGCAGAGATAGCTTCCCCTAATTTGATAATTTAGGAATGGCAGTTAATACCTAAGGCAGCCAAGAAAAAGTCATTTAATTGAATGCCATTTAATCTAGTGTGATTTTTCACAGTATAGTATGTAAATACATGCATACTTTGAAGAGTAGTCACCAAACCTTAGGATGTGGCAAAAGTTCTTCTTGCAGCTACACAGCTATTAGAAATTGGACATTGGATTAGTTTATACCCAAACTAATTATTATTTAGCTTCTGAAAGAAGACTAAACTACTATTTTGACGTGTGATATTTCTAGAGCTAGGAATTTGGGGACCTGGAATGTTTTCAGGAGTCTTTTATTAAGTTGCAATTAATTTGTCATCCTACAACCTACACTGTCAACTGCTCTGTTGGGATTTCTTGGCTGTAATCTTTACAGAAGCAGATTGCCAGACCTTTCTTCCTGTGAAACCAGTGGGTAGGTTTGAACCACCAACCTTTAATAGTCAAGCCCAAACCATTTGTATCACCCAGGGACCTTTGTATTTACAGGTATAAACCAAAAAAAGCCGAACTCATAGCCACTGAGTTGATTCTGACTCATAGTGATCCCCACTGGGTTTCTGAGGTAGTAAATATTTACAGAAGTAGATTGTCCCATTTTCCTTCCACGGTGCAGCTGGTGGGTTTGAACCATCAACCTTCTGGTTTGCAGTCAAATGTCTTAGGCACTGTGCCACAAGAGCTCCATTTACAGGTATACCGAAAACCAAACTCACTGCCAGAGAGTCGGTCCTACTCATAGTGACCCTTCCTTGGGTTTCCAATGTGGTATCTCTACAGAAGTAGATTGCCCAGTCTTCCTTCCAAGAAGTGGCTGGTGCGTTTGAACCTCCAGCCTTCTGGTTAGCAGTCAAATACATTAGGCACCATGCCACCAGAGCTCCTCTTTATAATATACAGGTATAGGGGCTGTGATTTTCATGTATATTTTGGGAAAAAACAATTCTGCCTTATCAGCAAGATGCTGGAAGTCTACACTGGAAAGCTTGGATTAAGGATATCTGTAGTATTGCTCAGAGTAGAATTTTGTTTTAGCATTCCAATATGAAAAGGTTTGATTTCTTTTTGACTTTTTGGTCTTGGTTTTAGCATTGGATTTGGAATTAAATATTAGAAACTTTTGGTAATATAATTGCTTACTAGTCTTTCTTTTTTTTTTTTTTTCACTTTTTCATTTTGTCTTTATCAGAAAAAGAATAAACCAAAAGAACCACCCAAAGCACCAAAATCAGCACCATTTTTCATTCCAACAGTTCCTGGCCTTGTACCCAGATACGCTGCACCTGAACAAAATAGTGAGACCCAGCAGGTAAAGCCTAATTGGAGCATTCTAAGTATATGGAGGGTGTTTTATGTGTTACCCTGTTGTAGTTTATTACCAAGATCTGATTGGATAGATGCAGAGGAAATTAAGGGTAGCTTTTAATTATAAGCTATGCATTTTTTATTACACTTAATGTTCTTTGAATGATGTGTATTTGTTTTTATTTAAGTCTAAAGTGGTTAACCTTGGAATATTGGCCCAAAAATCAGAGTTCTGCTTGAAACTTGAAGAAGGACTAGAAAATAATAAATGTAAGTTAAATGATAAAATATTTTAACAAGTATCTTCAAATTGGTTTACTATAAATGAAGGGAAATTAAAAGAAATATTACATTTCTCAGTTGAAGAGGTTAGTGAAAAAAAGGTTGAAATACTGGTTCTAATCTGAAGTCATTTTAGCTTTTACTGTATTAAATGCATTTAATAGTTATATAATATAATTTGTTACAATATTTACATAATTATATAACTTATTATAATATTTATAATATACAGCCACTCCTTGGAAGGAAGGTTGGGCAATCTACTTCTGTAGTGATACTGCCTTTGAAACCCAAGGAGTGGTCACTATGAGTCGCGTCCAACTCGATGGCAAATAACAACAACAACATATGAAATAAGTTTAAATGACATTGATATTGTGTTAATCTACTAAGAACCTTTCATACTTTCTGTATGGAAAATTATAATTTTTTTGGTATTTGTTCTGTATCAGATAATATGCAAGCTTTTTGCTTTTATTTACAGACTTTGCAATACAGCAGAGATTTTTGTGTTGGCAATTTCAAATATTCTCAAATTAACTCAACAAAAATATACTTGTAAATTTATTTATTGACAATGATAATAAATCTGAATTTTAAAGGCTTCAGTCTGTAGCTAATAATTGATGAACAGTTAGAACTGTAAGCTATTAAGAAAATCACAGTGACTATTCTGACTTCTGTTTTATGATCCAAATGCTTGTGTTTTCTTGGCAATATTACTTGCAAAAAGTCAAAGAATAGTACTGGTAGGCTTTTATGGATGACTCAAAAAGTAGCAGGAAGTAACTTACTATATTAATGGAGGGACAGAGAAGAAAAATACTAATGTTTAGTATAGCTGAGGGACTGAAAGTAAAATTGGTTAGAATTTTGGTGTTGGCATTTTTCTTTTTTCAAAAAGGTATGATGACCATACTTAATGCCATTGTAATATCAAAGGCCTCATATATAAAAATGGTTATAAGTGCATTGAATATATTTTCATAGGATGCATTTGAAACAGTAGTGCTTACTTCTAGGGAGAAGTAGGTTTGCAATAGGTAAGAACAGAAGATGGGATCTTTCTCCTCTTATTTTATATATTTCTGTATTGCTAGTATTTTTTAATGATCATATGGTACTTTAATATTTATAACAATAAAAAAGAAATTCCCCTTTTTCATCCTATTCCCAGTGGTAACCACTCTTAATAGTTTGGTATATACCTTTGTAGCCTTCTTAATAAGTTAAGTTATTTTCTGGTTGATTTATGAGTATGTTAAAGCATTAATTAGATTTTCTTTAATATCCTTAACAGCAGAAAGACAAATGACTGAAAACAAAGTATTTAGTGCTTTGGTACTTTTTTAGTATCTTTAATTTTAATCTCTCATGATGTGTACTAATTTCCACTCGTTTGGGAGTTTATTCTACTACAACATGAAAAAATTAACCCATAGAAAGAATTTCCTGTGCTTTTTGAAGATATGTTACTTGAGGTATAAATGAAAACAATAGTTTCCTAAGTGATGGTATGTAATAACTGGATTCTTTTTAAAACTTAATGCAGATGAGCCTGCTCTCAGTCTTCTGAAAGAATTAGGCCCATCAGCAATTGAAACAGAGCTGCGAAGCTTGTCCCCTGATTGTGGTGGGTCTATAGACGTCATGCAGAGCTTTTTGAAAATGATTGGGATGATGTTGGACAGAAAGCGTGATTATGAGTTAGCACAAGCATACCTTGCATTGTTTCTGAAGGTAAGTCTGATGTAAGGCAGTCCTTCCCAGCATGGTGGTGTTAGGTGCCGTTGAGTTGGCTCCAACTTAGCCCTATGTACAACAGAACGGAACACTGCCCTGTTCTATGCTGTTCTCACAATCCTTGCTGTACTTGAGCCCATCATTGAAGCCACTGTGTCAGTCCATCTTGTTGAGGGTCTTCACCTTTGTCACTGAGCCTCTACTTTACCAAACATGATGTCCTTCTCCAGAGAATGGTTACTTCTGACAACATGACCCACGTAGGTGAGACAAAGTCTGGCCATTCTTGCTTCCAAGGAGCACTCCGGCTATACTTTTTCCAGGACAAAGTTGTTTGTTTTCCTAGTGGTCTGTGGTACTTTCAGTATTCTTTGCCAACACAATTCAGAAGTATCTACTCTTCTTTGGTCTTCTTTATTCATTGTCCAGCTTTCACATGCATATGAGGTGATTGAAAATACCATGGCTTGTGTCAGGCACACCATAATCTTCAGAGTGACATCTTTGCTTCTTAACACTTTCAAGAGGTCTTTTACAGCAGATTTGCCCAGTGCAATATGACGTCTGATTTCATGACTGCTGCTTCCATGGGTGTTGACTGTGGATCCAAGTAAAATGAAAATCTCTAACAACTTCAGTTTTTTCTCCATTTGTCATGATGTTGCTTATTGATCCAGTTGTGAGGATTTTCATTTTCTTTATGTTAAGGTGTAACCTGTACTAAAGTCTGTAGTCTTTGATCTTCATCCATGAGTGTTTCAAGTTATCTTCACTTTCAGCAAGTAAGGTTGTGTCATCTGCATATCACAGGTTGTTAATAAGTCTTCTTCCAATCCTAATGCCACATTCTTCATATAGTTCAGCTTCTCGGATTATTTACTTAGCATACAGATTGAGTAAGTTTGGTGAAAGGATACAACCCTGACATACACCCTTCCTGATTTTAAACCATTTAAAAATCCATATTCTATTCAAATGACTGTCTCTTGGTCTATGTACAGATTTCTCATAAGAACAATTATGTGTTCTGGAATTCCCATTCTTCTCAATGTTATCCATAATTTGTTATGATCCACACAGTCAAATGCCTTTGCATAGTCAGTAAAACACAGGTAGATGTCTTTCTGGTATTCTTTGCCTTCAGCTAAGATCCATCTAACATCAGCAGTGATATCCCTTGTTCCACGTTCTCTTCTGAATCCAGCTTAACATTTCTGGAAGTTCTCTATCAATATACTGCTATGACCATTTTTGAATTATCTTCAACAAGATTTTACTTGTGTGTGATATTAATGATATTGTTCAATAATTTCTACATTCTTTCCAGCATACCTTCCTTTATAGCAATATTGTCTAATACAACTTTCTTTGAAGGTGGAAGTGTTGGATCTGACTGTCCAACATGGTAGCGTAAAAGCAAGTCAATGAGCACTTGAAATGTGACTTATGTGACCAAGAAACTGACTTTTAAATTTTATTGAATTTTAATTAATGTAAGCCTAAATAACCACATATAGCTACCATATGCCGACTCGACGGCAAACAACAACAACAACAACCATATTGGACAGTACAGCTTTAAGTAGTTACATTTTGGAAGTTTTTCTGTGTTCGTGAAAAAAAGTCAAACTATGTCTTTGTACTGTTGAAAAGGAATATTTACCACTAAAGTGGTTGAAGAAGTTTCAAGTGATTTGACAATAACAGGATTGCCAGCATTGGTTATGATGATGATGATGATGATGATGATGATAGAGATTATTGTTATTGTTTTGAGAGTCCACTACAGTAGTATAATGTGTTGAAGGAGGTAGATGATGCTGATTTTTGTGAAAACAGATACAGTTCTTATGCCATTAATATCTACAATGATCCTATTATTAAAAGGGTAGATATTTAGATGTTTGCAAATATGCATAAGAAATAGAAATGCCATGAATTATTTCTATATCCTTTCCTAAATTTTCAAAGTGTGAGCTCTGAATCTGAAATACTTAATTCTTTACAAAATATATCAAAGGATCTATCTGCCATTCATTACCAGTAGGTTACTATGAAAGGAGAAACTGACGTTGTGGTCAGGTGCCATTGAGTTGGTGCTGGCTCATCACAACCTTATGTACAACAGAATGAAACACTGCCCAGTCATATGCCATCCTCACAATCATTTCTATGTTTGAGCCCATTTTTGGCAACCACAGTGTCAGTCCATCTGGTTAAGAATCTTCTTTTCACTGACCCTCTTCTTTACAGGCATGATATCCTTCTCCAGGGACTGATCCCTCCAGATGACATGTCCAAAGTACATGACACAGAGTCTCTCCATCCTCGTTTTTAAGGAGCATTCAAGCTATACTTTTTACAAAACAGATCATTCATTCTTCTAATAGTTTATGGTATATTAAATACTCTGTGCCAACACCACAATTCAAAGGCATCAGTTCTTCTTTAGTTTTCCTTATTCATTGTCTAGCTTTCACATGCATATGAGGTGACTGAAAATACGGTGGCTTGAGTCAGGCTCACCTTAGTCATCAGTGACATCTTTGCTTTTTAATACTTTGGCAGCACATTTAGTACATCATTAATTTTCTTGACTGCCGCTTCCATGAGTATTGATTGTGTATCCGGGTGAAATGATAATCCTTGACAGCTTCAGTCTTTTCTCCATTTATTATGATATTGTTTATTGGTCCAGTTGTGAGGCTCTTTGTTATCTTTATGTTAAGGTGTAATCCATACTGAGGGCTGTAGATACTGATCTTCGTCAGTAAGTGCTTCAAGTCCTCTTCACTTTCAGCAAGCAAGGCTATGTCATCTGCATATCACAGGTTGTTAATCAATCTTCCTTTTCTTCATGTGGTCCAGCTTCTAGGTTATTTGCTCATCATACAAATTGAGTAAATTTGGTGAAAGTGCAGCCCTGATGCATACCTTTCCTGATTTTAAACCATACCATACCCCCTTGTTATATTTGAATGACACCTCTTTCTTGGTCTACTTACAGGTTCCACATGAACACAATTAAATGTTCTGGAATTCCCATTCTTTGCAATGTAATCCTTAATTTGTTACAATCCACAGAGTCAGATGGATTTGCATAATCAGTAAAACTCAAGTTTTATCTTTCTAGTATTCTCTGCTTTCAGCAAAGAGGCATCTGGCGTCAGCAATGATGTCCCTCATTCCATATCCTTTTCTGATTGTGGGCAAAAATTTCTGGCAGTTCCCATTCAATGTACTGTTGCAACTTTTAAAATTATCTTTAGCAAAATGTTACTTATATGTAATACTAGTGTTAGTGTTAGATAATTTCCACTTCCTATCGGATCACCTTTCTTTAGAATGGGCACAATATTTATCTCTTCCAGTTGGTTGTCCAGGTAGCTATCTTCCGAATTTCTTGACATATAAGAGTAAGTGCTTCCAGCTTTTCATGTTTGTTGAAACATATCATACGTTATTCTGTAATTCCTGGGGCTCATTTTTCCCCAATGCCATCACTGCAACATGGACTTCTTTCTTCAGTATCATAGGTTCTCAATCATATGCTACCTCATGAAATGGGTGAATGTCAGCCAGTTCTTTTTGGTACAGTGATGCTTTGTATTCCTTCCATCATCTTTTGATGCTTGCTTTTTTTATCAATCAGTATTTTGCCTATGTTGTTGTTAGGTGCTGGCAAGTCAGTTTTCAACTCAAAATAACCTCATGTGCAACAGAACAAAACACTGCCCGGTCCTGCACCATTCTTACAGTCATTGCTGTGCTTGAGCCCTCTGTTGCAACCACTTTGTCATTCTGTCTCATTGAGGGTATTCCTGCTTTTTTCCTAACAAATTAGGGCTTGAATCTTTTCTTCATTCTTTCAGCCTGAGAAATGCAGAGTGTGTTCTTCTGTTCTGGTTTTCTAACTCCAGGTCTTTGCATATTTCATTATAATACTTTAATTTGTCTTCTCTAGCTACTCTTTGAAATCTGTTCAACTATTTTACTTCATTATTTTTTCCATTAACTTTAGCTACACTGCATTCAAGAATAAGTTATAGAGCCTTTTCTAACATCCATTTTGGTCTTTTCTTTCTTTTCTTTTTAAAGACTTTTGCTTTCTTCATGTGTGATGTTCTTGATGTCATCTCACAATTTGTCTCGTCTTCTGTCATTAGTGTTTAGTGCATCACACCTTTT
>NW_006921778.1:5356914-5372665 GCF_000298275.1 Orycteropus afer afer | reverse complement strand
TAAGGCTATGTTTTCCAGCTACGGATCCCTCTTTGTTTCTGACTTTTACATTCTAATCAGCAGTAATTCTTAATCTACCTTTATTGCATTTTTTATCAATTTCAGAAGGCAGAAGTTGGTAAAAATCTTTAATTCCTCTATCCTTGGCATTAGTGGTTGGTGTGTAAATTTGAATAATAGTGGTATTTACTGGTCTTCCTTGTAGGCATATGAATATTATCCTATCACTGACAATGTTGTGCTTCAGGATAGATCTTGAAATGTGCTTTTTGACAATGAACACAACCCCATTCCTCTTCATTTTATCATTTCTAGCATAGTAGGAGGTCATATGATTGATTCACAATGATCAATACCCATCCATTTCAGCTCACTCATGTAGGATATCGGTTCTCTGTGTTTCATTTGTGACAACTTCCAATTTTCTATATTCATACTTTTTACATTCCATGTTCCAATTATTAATAGATATTTGCAGCTGTTTCTTCTCATTTTGAGTCATTCCATACCAGCAAATTAAGGTGACCTAAGAAAATGGTGTCCTAAGCAAATGAAGGTGTCCTTCAAGGTCCCAATGTCTTAATCATCCACATCATGAAGTTTGACTCTAAGGAGGCACCTCTTCCCCATTCATGTTTTAAGAGCCTTCTGACCTGAGTGGGTCATGTTCCAGCACTATATCAGACAGTGTTCTGCTATTCATAAGGTTTTCACTGGCCAGTGTTTTTAGAAGTAGATGGCCAATCCTCCTTCCTGTTCTGTCTTGGTCTGGAAGCACCACTTAATCCTGTCCACCATGGGTGACCTTGCTGGTATTTGAAATAACCTCCAGCATCACAGCAACACTCAAGCCTCAAGTCTGTCACAGCCTGACAGACTGACTGATGTCTGGTGCAAAAACTTACAGAAGCACAGAAGTATGGATTTAGTGTTAAAACTAGGAGTTTCTTTCAGGATCTATATTGGGAGAGCTCTGGTAGCATAGTGCCTAAGGCACTTGACTGCTAACCAGAAGGCTGGCGGTTCAAACCCACCAGCCACTCCTCGGAAGGAAGGTTGGGCAATCCTACTTCCGTAGTGATACTGCCTCAGAAACCCAAGGAGGGGTCGCTATGAGTCAGGGCCGACTCGACGGCAAACAACAACAACAACATAGGTAAAAGAGTAAGACATTTCATTACTGTTAAGGGAGTGGCAATACCATAAAGGAGCTCATGATTTAAAAGGTTTGAAAACAGAGTGGGAAACGAGAGATAGTAGTAATAAACTAGTGTTTAAGGAAATAAAATTCAGATAGTATCTCCTGAAGGTCCTTGGGAAAAAAGCTCAGTCCAAGATCAACAAAAATGTAATTGTTTTAGATTAAATGTTCAACTATACTTTTTTTTTCAGTTACACCTTAAAATGCTTCCTTCAGAACCAGTACTCCTAGAAGAAATTACAAAGTTGTCATCACAAGTGGAAGAAAACTGGATCCGTTTACAGTCACTCTTCAATCAAAGCATGTGTGTTTTAAATTATATAAAAAGTGCTTTGTTATAAAAATAATTTAAGAGAGTAAATAAACCAGAGACTTTAATATAAAATTAGCTACATTTAACTCATGTTATTTTCCAAGTTTCAGTGTAAAGAGAAAATAAATGCTAGCTCTATTGACTAGTTAGTATTTCTTCATTGTACTTGCCTTTTGTTTGGAAGATTTAAACAATCTACTCAAATGATTTTTTATATGAGTCTGTTCACACCAGCTATTTGTATATGACTTTTGTAATATCACCCATTTATGCTTTCTGAATATCTGTTACATAAAAGAGATGTGGGGTAGTTAGTGTAAAATACTGCTAAATTAAGTTGAAGAGTCCTGATACATACTGTTGTTATAAAAGTGCTTTCATGATGGGAAGGACAAGAGTGTTTCTTTCCTTAATGGCCTATGATGAAAACATGAATAGTTGACGTAGCTGACTTTTAGAGCTGACAGGATGTAAGACTTCATCCAGTGCAACCTTTCACATTGCAGAAGGGGAGGCCCACTAGATCTGCTCAGTGACAGATGCAGAAATTCTACCAGTGGCCTAATGCTCTCTCCATTGGAGCCTTTCTAAAGGAAATCTTTCTTGAATCAAGAATATGGGAGGCGCTTGTCTGAGGCCAATTGATTTTGGAGATATTTGAGCAAATACCTAGAATAGGTAAGGGAAATTCCAAATTCCTTGGAAAGTTGTCCTTCAAAATGTTTATTCCTCCCTGATGACCTTTTAAAACTGGGAAGAAATAGCTAACTGTACTTTCTATCACAACAATCTCAAAACTCAATGGCTTTGAGATTTTCTCTTATCTCATCATCATTATTTTCATGGTTCAATATTTTAGCAGTATGTGAATTAAATATGAGCAGTTCTTAAAGAACCAAAACCAAACCCAGTACCATTGCATGAATTCCAACTCGGTGAATTTTGGTTTGTATCATTAATAAAACACAGACTCATTGGATTTGAACGCTGATGTCATTCTAGTAAAACATTAAGGAAAAAGGGTTTTGCAGAATAATCTTGAAAAGGAGGAGTGCTCATATGAAGTTGACCTAACCCACTGCTATTGAATTGATTCCGACTCATAGGGACCCTGTAAGTCAGTAGAACTGCCCCATAGGGTTTCCAACGCTATAAATCTTTACAGAAGCAGACTGCCTCATCTTTCTCCTATGGAGAGGCTGATAGGTTCAAACCACTGACCTTTTGGTTAGCAGCCCAGTGCTTTAACACAGCCCCACCAGAGCTCCTTGAGTTGACCCAAGGATACCTTTAATGTTAAAGTGTTTTTATACAATGGTGTAAGGTAGAATTAGTAAACTGCTAAGAAAATAATAAGATTTTATACTCAATTTTATTTTAGACTTACTAAAACCTTTGTTAATAGTGATTAAAATTCTAATTCTAAAAACTATTTCCTCTTCCCCAAATGTTGTATTCTAAAAATATGACAGTATAATCATGTATTATGTAAAGACTGTAAATAGCTAAATATTAAGAGCCCTAAACTGATATTTTATAAATCGTGAACTAAATTTTCTTTTTTAAAAATGAGAACACAAGAATTGAGTGTATTGTTTTTATTGGAGATATCTATCTTTAAATGTATTATAGCAGGTAATCTTCCAGAACCTATTCTGTACAATTGCAATGGAAAGAGGGAAGATGAAAGAAATAGTTTAATTTTTGCATGTATACCTACTCTTTACTTATCAACTATCTCAGTATCTGACATTCTGCATTTATGATAATAGTAAAAAACCTGCCCAACTATTTTGTGCATTAACAATGCATGTCTCCCAGTAATGAACGTCAAGATGCAAGATGAGAGTGATGCAGACTGATGGTTAAGATTATGTATCAGTTTGCAGGGCCATGATTCTCAGTGGTTTGGCAGTTATATAATGATGTAATTTGGCAGTTATATAATGATGTAGTCATCCTCCGTTTTGTGATCTGATGAAGTCATCCTCCATTTTCACATAATGACCTGGCCTTTGGAACCTAACTATGTTGATAAGTGAGGAGGGGGTGTATATTATTCTAAAAATGTGTCAATGTGTACATAGAGCTTGTTCTTTACATTTTAAATTACTTATAGAATTATGATTATATGTTGCACTTGTAGAAACATTAGAGACAAGTCTTTTTGATCCCCACCTTCAATCCCAGTCGCCTCCCTAGAAGTAACAGTTGGGAGCTCTCCTCTAGATCTTTTTCAATGAATATTTATTTCTGGTTAAATACAGCCATGGAAACAATATATTGGATAGTTTCTTTTTTACATAAATACATGTATAGCATTCTGTAACTTGCTTTTTCTTGCTTTGTTGGTGTGAGTGTGAAGTGCAGTGGCTATAATGGAAACTGCACAGTTGTAGTAGTTAAGGTTATGTGTCAGCTTGGCCTGGTTTTGAGTGGTTGGGCAGCTGGATGTAGTTATTCCCCATGTTGAGACTGATAATCAACTCCATGGTGGAATCTACTGGAGCAGCTGAGTAGCTGCTTTAGGGAATGTGGTCTACTTCCCATGTGCAAAAAGCAGCTTTGAGGAATATCTGCAGCTTTTTGGCACATTTGGACCCTGCATGTAGCTGAGTCTTCATTTAGCAGCCTGCCATGCTGGCCTTGCTGATCTTGGAACTCTTTCTCCACTTAAACTAGCAGCCTTCCATTTGGTTTAATCTTGGGACTGTGCTTTTTACTTGTCAACCTTGGGTTTGCCAGCCTCAGCAGGCAGAAGCTGCCTAAGATAAGACTCCACTTCAGTGAGCTGGGAGCAAGAAGCACAGCTGAAGTCCAAGGGCAAGGGGCTTTCACCCAGCTCCTAGAGCTGGCATCTTGAACTCGACTTCTGGCTTCCAAAACTGTAAGGGAATAAAACTCCTGTTTGTTAAAATCACACATTTGTGGTATTTTCCGTTAGAGTAGCAGTCATTTTTCTATTTGCTCATTACCTTTAGGTAACCCTGAAGGTGCAGTGGTTACTATTATAGACACGTTAACCTGTTTTGGTTTCAATTTGAATAGAAATGATTTAGTCATTTTATTTGCACCTGGAGGGTTGCTAGAGTCGGAATTGACTCAGCAGCAATGGTTTTTATATAAAGATTGTGTGAAAGCCTAGTGGTAAAACAACCAAGTCAAAAGAAGACACACTTCACTGGAAATCAGTAGGACAACAGTCAGGGGACAGTGGTACCCAAAACTTTCTGATGGCCTTCCCTCCCTTCCTGCCTGCCTCGGTCTCTGTGACCCGACTCTCTCCAGTCCACCCTCTATAGAATCACCTCACCCTTCTACCAGTGCCCTGGGAACCTGTCAACCCACTGGTTTCATTTCAGGTGCTCAATCTTAGAAACCTAGTATGTATAACCTAAAGCTGAACCTTGCTGTGCCCACTTGATGTGGATCGCTGCAAAAAGGGCAAGGAGGCCACATCTTCCGACCTCCTCTAACCCTACAAGAGGAAGACAGGATTACCAGCAGTAACCCAAGGCCTATTCCTACAAGGCCAGACATGCTGCCTCTCTCCAGCCCCTTCTCCAACCGTTCCTCCCAAAGCACCCACCACCTCTCTCCTGGGTTCGATAATTCACTGCAGTAGCCACACAAAACTCATAGATTACAGGGTTTATTAGGGAAGCACCAGGCTACAATTCAAGTTCAGGAAAAATGCTCAGTCTCTCTCCCAGTCCACCATTTCTCAGCCAAGTCTCTCACAGTCTCTCCCCCAGCAGTGCATGTCCCTCGGTGTCTTACTCAGCAACGCGTGTCTTTTGCGTCTTTTTCCCAGCAGCACGTCTCCCTCAACCAGCAGTCAGAGTTCTGCCTCTAGAAGACCTCCTTTTGAGCTGGGCAGAGTGGTCAAACCAACCAATCATAACAACAGAATTCTAAGCACCTAAGAGTAAGCCTCCCATAACATTGTGTTGTGCCACGCCCACCAGAAATAACCCAGGTGGATAACATTTACAATCAGGAGCTCCTCAGTTGCTCATCCCACCAGTGAGTACAATGACTTATGGGTAGCAAAGCCACACTAAGTAATTTACTACACTGCAGTCGCCTTCCTGAAGTTTGAGCCGTACTTTAGGGCCTGACAATCCTCTTTCAGATCCTCGCCTCCTGTCCTCTCAATTCTCTCTTCATCTGGAGCCCACACTGAGGGACAGAGGGGTGGGGGATAGAGGGAATTACTTTTCCTTCTGTCATCTTCTCACCATCTTCTAGGGACAAAAAGGGGAAGGCTTCCCCCTTCTACTTTGTATCTTTACCTCACCTATCACCCAATTATGCCAAAGAAAAAATTAAAAGTTGAGAGTATAGAAAGCTATCATCTCGCTGCAGATGTCACTTTTGAATGTCAATGTGAACATTCCCATAGTATTTTCTACCAAAAAAAAAATCCTACTCTTCCAAGAAGACAGTTGCCTCACATAATCCAAGGCAAAGGCAACATGATTAAAAAGGCAAAGAAAAACACATTAACAACTTTCAAATTATTGTTTATTTTTTTGTCAGTATTAACTGTTGTGTGTGGCCTCTCTTTCCTACTGTTCATAATTTGATTTCCTGAAAATCTCGAGCCAAGATCTGTATGATTCCTTTTCAAAAGAATAACCTCACAGATTGAGACATCCAGCAAGATGATACAATATAACCTTGAAGCTCTCCCTCATTAAAGCTAAACCATGATGGTTACTTCAAAGGGAAGGAGGCAGTGTTTGGAGAAGGTTATAGAAGGTCAGTGGTTCTCAAAAACGTGATCCCCCAATCAGCAGCACCTGGGAAGTTGTTAGAAATGTAAATTCTCAGGTCGCACTCCAGATTACTGGAATGGAAACTTAAGGTAGGGCCCAGTAGGGTATTTAACAAGTCTTCCTAGTGATGCACATGTACGTGGAGTTGGGAAATCACAGACAGAAGAAGGAATAGGTAGGCATCTCTTGTGGTTCTAGGAAAGAAAGCCAAAAAATAGGTAAAGGAGAGGACTGGAGATAAGAATTGTATGTCCTGCCCCCCCCCCCTCCCCGAACTAAATGGGAGAGAAGTGATGCAGACTTAGCTTAAGAAATGAATACATTTGGGGGTAAACCCTAGAGTTGTGGTACTGTCTCTGTCACTTCTGGAGGAGACTGCCTTATGAGGAGCTCTGTCCTGACACAGGGTGGCCAGAGCTGAGGGTATGCTACTGCGGTGGATTTAGGCAGAGAGAAACGCCTGCAACAACACACACACTGTTTCCCATGACTTTAGGAGACATTTGGAGAGTTATGGAAGTTTCCATCTTCCCCTTAAGGGGAACAAGGGAGTTAGGAGTAGATTACCAACAGATCTACATAGAGTCCCAGTGGCAGAGTGGGTAGGAGTGACCCCACAGCAGAGTATGAAGGGACCATCCAACCCAAAGCCCAGTTGGAAGGCTGGCTGAGACACAGGAACGAGGCTAATTGGGACTCTGGCTGCAGGTAAAGGGAAAGTGAGGAGGAGGGTGGCATTACAGAACATTTTCCCTCTCCCCATGTCTTGTATAGGAAGGAGGAGTGGGCTGAACCACGGAGAGGAAAGAAAGAACTTCAGTAGGGAATTTGAGCCTAGACCTTGACTAAGTGTGTATCCAAAAGAGCCTAAGCTAATGTGAGATTTAGATACTTTTTAATTGGTAATTTAATTCCCCCCAAGAAATTCAGTGGTATGGGGTTTATGATGAAATTTAATCAATTATAAAGTAGAGAATTTTGAGGGTTTTTTTTTAACAGTATCTGTGTATGTGTGCTGAATTACAGTTACGATCATTTCCAATTCCAGCTAAATCTACTGAATGTCTCTTATGCACCACCATCCAGTCGATTCCCACTCACAGTGATCCTATAGGACAGAGAAGAACTGCCCCATAGGGTTTCCAAGGCTGTAAAAATTTAAGAAAGCAGACTTTCTCATGCAGAGCAGTTAGTGTGTTTGGACCCCTGACTTTTTGGTTAGTAGCCAAATACTTTAACCACTGCACCGCCAGAGTGAAAGAATCTGTAAAAACCAACCCCACTGCCATAGTTAATTCTAACTCATAGCAACCCTATAAGGTAAGAGTAGAACTCCCCCGTTGGGTTTCAAAGGCTGTGAATTGTTATGGAAACAGACTGCCTCATCTTTCTCCCTCAGAGCAGCTGGTGGATTTGAACTGCCAACCTATTGGTTAGCAGCTGAATGCTTTAACCACTGCACCACAAGAGCTCCTTACCTATACCACAGCAATATAAATAATAAAAGTTTAATGTTCACTGAAACAAAAAACAAGAGTGGCATAAATCCTAGACACAAAATTTTTTTAGCAGTATCATTTTTTTTTGCTAGAGCCAGGAATAAATATTTCAAAGGTATGTTTTTTGGCTCCGTTTAAATTTTTTCCAATATCTCTGACTAAATTCCGGTCATTCTAGTTAATTTATTTTGACTCTTTAGCCTCATCAAAACTTCCAAGTTTGGTCTCTGTCATGTACCTCTGGCCATTTCTTTCAGCACTCCTAGCCACATCCTCCTTTCTGGTATAGGTATTATACAAGTGGAGTAGATGAATAGGTGAGTGAGTTGTTCAGCCTGGACTTACCATACCACATGGATTGAGTCTTCCAGAAATATACTATACCAGACAGTGATCCATATCCTCTGGCAGCCCCCCATCCAGAGTGATACTCCTCTCTCCTTCTGTTCTTCCCTCCCTCCCTTCCTTTCTTGTACCATTGATTTACATATTCTCGCTTTCATCAGATGTGTTTAGCTATTCTGTCTCAGATGCTGTTCTATGCTTTTGAAATATTTCAGAAAATAAAATATGCAAAGATCCTGGTCTTTGTGGAGCTTATATTTTAGCTCATTGTTCTTTTATATTCTTTATCTTGGCCAAAAAAAAAAAAAAAGAGCAAAGATGATAGAGAAGTTATTTCTAAGCCTCCACACTCTGCAAAAACAGTGATTGCCTGGAATTTCTCCATTCATTTCAAAGTGCAGTTTGTGTGTGTGAGTACAGGAGTCCTTAAGTAACCTCTGAATATCTTTGTGTGCCTGCCTGGAAGAAAGTCCAGTATGACATAACACCTATGTTCTATTTCACTGCCATTCATGTTGTAACAAAAGATTTAATAAAATTTAGAAAAGCAATGCTTGTGAAGAGATAAAATAATTATATGGAGAAAAATCCTATCTTTTTTTTCCTTGAAAGTCATCACCTCTTCCTTTGAGAGAAGCAGGTTGGTAAAAGATGACCAGACTTGGAGATGGAAAGGCTAGAATGGGTCTTGCCCTGTGTGTCAGACATATCTCATGTAGCTGAGGGGAACTTCCCAAGGGACTGGGTGCCAGCATAGCTCTTGTCACATGAGACATATTTTCACAGAATGGGAAGGTGGAGGCAGGAGTCAGGGACAACTTCATTACTCTTGCTGTGGTAACAAGGAGGTGAAATGAAGGGCACTTCTCAAGCAGTGCCTAAAAGGTGTACATGAGGACTGTGTACTTCTTTAAACCTAACCTATTCCTTTTTCTCAGTGGTTCATTCAGTAATTCTATATTGACTGCAGCAAGATGCTAGAGCTACAACACAAATGAGATCTGGTTCCTGGCTCCCAACTCCGTAAGATGAGTGGTGTGGGAGGAAGGACAGTACACATATGTTTCTATGGACATGGAAGGCTGCATGGAGAAGAGGACAATGGCCAAGGATCATGAAAGAGATGTGGAAAGATTGTTGTGGTTGTTGGTGAGGGGGTGGAAGGAGTAGTGGTGTAGAGAGACGTAGGACAGAACAGAATTAAGAGAACAAGGGGAAAAGAAAAAGGCAATCAAAGTCAGGGTGGCCAAATTCATACCAGTTGTTATCTCTGGGGATGTATGGAGATAGATTGCCCTAGAATTGGCTACAAAGTATATTTTAACTTTATCTGTATTGTTTTGTGTATTTTATTTTAAATTAGACAAGATAGAATAAAGTATTATTCTATCTTGTCTAATTTAGTTGGTTCTGGGTGTTATTATATACACCTTTTGGTACTTTCCATATTTAAGTATATATATATAGCTTTAATTTTTGCTATTTTTTATCTGCGTTTCAGAATGGGAGATTTATACTTATCTAATCCACCAGCCACTCCTCGGAAGGAAGATGGGGCAATCTACTTCCGTAGTGATACTGCCTCGGAAACCCAAGGAGGGGTCGCTATGAGTTGGGTCCGACTTGATGGCACATAACACAACAACAACTGCCTGTTAAGGAGCTCTTGTGTTGTAGTGGATAAGGCATTGGCTGCTAACTAGAAGGTCAGTGGCTCAAACCCATCAGCTGCAGAAGGAAGGTGGGGCGAGCTACTTCCATAAAGATTTAAAGCCTCAGAACCCAATGGGGGCTGCTATGAGTCAGAATCGACTCGATGGCAGTGAGTTTGGTTTTGATTTTTTTCAGAATTACCTTTTAATACAAGAGAATGCAGAAATTAATGAACAATATCATTAATATCACACACAAGTAAAGCTTTGTTGAAGATAATTAAAATATTGTTGCAGCTGTACATCAACAGGGAACTGCCAGAAATTCAAACCAGATTCAGAAGAGAACATGGAATGAAAGACAGGGACACCATTACTGATGTCATATAGAGCTTGGCTGAAAGCAGAGAACACAAGAAAGATATTTACCCATGTTTTGTTGATTATGCAAAGGCATGTGACTGTGTGTGTGTATCATAATAAATTAGATATAACACTGCAAAAAATAGGAATTCCAGAAAACTTAATTGTGCTCATGCAGAACCTGTACATAGACCAAGAGGCTGTTGTTGGAACAGAACAAGGAGATACCGTGTAGTTTCAAATCAGTTTTAAAATAATGTCAGGGTTGTATCCTTTCACCATACTTATTCAATATGTATGCTGAGCAAATTACCCAAGAGGCTTGACTATATGAATAAGAACGCCACATCAGGATGGGAAGAAGACAACCTGTGATTTGCTGATGACACAACCTTGTTTGCTGAAAGTGAAGAGGACTTGAAGCACTTACTAATGAGAATCAAAGACTACAGCTTTCAGTATGGATTACACATCAAGATAAAACAAAAATCCTCACAAATGGACCAATAAGCAACATAATGATAAGTGGAGAAAAGATTGAAGGTGTCAAAGATTTCATTTCACTTGGGTCTACACTCAACACCCATAGAAGCAATAGTCAAGAAATCAAGTTATGTATTGTATTGGGCAATTCTGCTGCCAAAGACCTTTTAAAAATATTAAAAAGCAAAGATGTCATTTGAGGTCTAAGGTGCACTTGACCCAAGCCACGGTACTTTCAATCACCTCTTATGCGTGCAAAATCTGTGCAATGAATAAAGGAGACCGAAGAAGAATTGGTGCCTTTGAATTATGGTGTGGTGAATAAATATTGAATATACCATGAACTCTCAGAACAATGAACAAATCCTCCGTGGAAGAAATACACCCAGAATGCTTCTTAGAAGCAAGCATGGAGAAACTTTATTTCACGTATGTTGGACATGCATATCATGAGAGACCAGTTCCTGGAGAATGGCATCATGCTTGTTAAAGTAGAGGGTCAGTGGAAAAGAGGAAGACCCTCAACAAGGTAGAGTGACACAGTGGCTGCAACAATGGGCTCAAACATAGTAATGATTGTGAGACTGGTACAGGACCAGCCAGTGTTTCATTCTGTTGGACATAGGGATGCTAAGACTCAGAACCTCCTTGTTGACACCTAACAACAACAACTATCTACTCACCCAGCCATCCATCCATCCATCGGTCCAACCTATGTGGCTAACTAGAATCTCATTTCCTCCCTCAAAGTGACTGCTAGAAACTACAACTGTGGTTGTCATCACAGCCACTTGACCCTACCTGAAACCTCCAGCCCACTGCTTGATCTGAGCACATTCTGTCAGAAGTGGATCTCTGGCATCGGTTCTTTGAGAGGAGTGACACTATATCCAGGTTGGCACCAAGCCCTGTGTACTTCTCTTTAGACCTAGCTGGCGAGGAGAATTGTGGAACGGGTCATGAGCACCTGCCTGGCATTTGACTGAGCCTGGAGTTCTTCCAGGAAGTGGTGGGAAGGGCAGCTCTTGGCAGAAGAAATCCTCACCTGAATGGTGTGGGACGTGGCAGAGATTTCCCAGAAAACATGCGAAACATGGAGGTGGCAAGTTTTGCTCTCCTTTAACAAAGAGCAGATTATTCCACTTTTTTCTGCATGAACTAAATGGCAAAGGGAGACATAGCCTCATATCAGCTTATCTCATTGCCCTTTACCAAAGCCCAAAGCAGAAAATAATCTCTCCCTTTTCTGCTGGGAAATGACTACTCAACAAATTTAACACACCTTGTATTACTTGAAACAAATTTTATCTTTTAAAAACTACTGACCTCTTAAAAAAAAAAAAAAAAACTTTTTTTAAATGGAAAGCATTTTTAAAATAGTATCTCATGTAACAAAAATCCTGAATGAGTAGTATTACCCAGAAACACTTCAGGTAAATTTAGATTATCCCAGAAAGCATCTTTCACTGTTTTCCCACATTATTCAATGTGTTCCAGCCTGGTTGGCTTCTTCCTCTACTGCTCACATGGCACTCTCATTCCCATCACTCTGCCTATGTTGGTGCTCTTGCCCTCAGCTTCTCAGCAAAGGGATTTCCAGGAAACTGGAAATGTAATGAACTATGGAGAAAAGACAAAGAATAGAAGAGAGAGTTTTCCTCATCCTTCTAGCAGCACCACCCTGGGCTTGGGAATATCTGTAACCCCTTGTTTCCATTCATTCCGTCCATTTTCCAATCCCTGTGTTGCCCAGTGGATTGAATAGAAGCTCCCATGGTGACATGGAAGCCTCCACAGTACAGCCATATTACCCCTACTTCTTTCCTGAACACACACTAATCTTAAAACATTTACTTCTACTGATTTTATGAAATTTTCCAGATGTGTCCATGGCTTTCCTATTTCCATGCCTTTACATTCCACCTGGGATGCTCTTCTTGCCAATCTCTAAGTATAAAAATTCTGCTCATTCATCAGGGCTCATGAAAAATGCCACATCCTCAACAGAGCCTCCTCTGACCCATCCATGTGTGATTTGTATGTTTCTGAGGGCACTACTTTGTGCTATTACATCTATGCTATTTAATCCCCATTCTTAGATGGATTTCTACTGAAACCTGTATGGTTGACTAAAGTAAATCTATATCTAAGGGGGTCATGTTGTTGTTGTTGTTGTTGTTATGTGCTGTTGAGTTGGACCCGACTCATAGCGACCCCTCCTTGGGTTTCCGAGGCAGTATCACTACGGAAGTAGATTGCCCCATCTTCCTTCTGAGGAGTGGCTGGTGGGTTTGAACCACCAGCCTTCTGGTTAACAGTCAAGTGCCTTAGACACTATGCTACCAGAGCTCCCAAGGGGGTCATAGGTAATCTGAAATAATCTGGCCCACCTTTTTAGGAAACAAGTTCTGTAATTTTTTTTATACCTGGTATATATTTGTTTTTATACAAAACAATACAGAGCTTTTCAGTCAGTGGACCAGAGCCTATTGGTGATTCAGTAAATGGGTTTCAACTATGTGTTGAGGTTCTTATCACTCCCAGGCAGGCTACCTCCAGCTTTAAACAAATCTGTCACTGTATACTAGTATGCTGCATATGTGACAAATACCGAGAAACACTGAATAATGGCCTGTTGCTCACATCATTATCTCCTGTGGTCCTAGATTTGAGAAGTATGGCCCTTTCAGTTTTTTTGAGGACAAACAGAACTAGTCTTTTTCTCGTCTGTGAATCACCATTGTTGACTGGCAAGGTGGCTTGAGCATAGTGAGTTTTTTTTTTTTTTTTTCTCATGTAATTGAATTGAAGGCAGAAAGAGAAGGAAGAGTATCAACCAATATAATATGAGACCCCTCATATCAAGGCAAGAGGACCTCAGAACTTCCATCAAGCTTTCCACAGATTAAGCTTGCTCCATAAGCAATGCTTTGTGCTTCACCTCACCCTTCTCCTTTCTCCTAAAGGGCCTCCTAAACCTTGACATCAATATTTAAGTGAACACAAGCTAAGAAGAAATTAAAAGGAAAACAAACACAATCCCAATGAGGGAAACATACCTACCATACTTACCAGCTGAAGGAAATAATCAAATTGTATCACATTAAAGAATTTCTATTGTGTGTTATGTAGCCTCATTTTTGCATAATGTATCACCAATGCTATGTTTAGTATTTTTGGTTTCAAAAGTCTTCTCAGAATTTTTCTGAAATTAAGTGGGGGTAGTTGAAAATCATTTCATACCTAACTTCCTTAATTGTAACCTCTTCAACCATTTATCGTACTAATGGAACACTTAACTATATTCCAGGCATTGTGCCAGTAATAGAAATAAAGAGATAAATCACATCAATTCTCAGCTTTCAAGAATACATAGGAAGAAAGAGGAGAATAGTGTTCGTATAAATAAGCAGTTACAAAGCCATTAAAACCATCAAAAACTGCATTTAAGCCTATAGAAAATTTGACAAAATTTTAGGGTTCTCTAAGATAATAAAACCCAACACCTAGAAACAAGTTCTATCTCCAACTTGCATTTATAAAAGAAATGTAGTTTTTTTGCTTCTTTGTATTTCTGGAA
This sequence comes from Orycteropus afer afer, assembly GCF_000298275.1. NCBI lineage: Eukaryota > Metazoa > Chordata > Mammalia > Tubulidentata > Orycteropodidae > Orycteropus > Orycteropus afer. Next base: position 5,358,448 of record NW_006921778.1, on the reverse strand, counting down.
TGGGGAAAGGAGGAAGAATATAGGAATATATATGTGCCTCTGTGTGTGTGTATAAAACACAGCTTCACTAACTCAATATCTAGATATGAAAGAAAGGGAAAGAAAGCAACTTTTAAATCTTTGGTCTCTCCAACTCTGATGACCTGCTTCATTTTTTTTCCTGATCTTTATCATCATCTAGAATTTCTTCTCCTCAAATCTTGAATTTCAATATTCTGCTTAAGCCCTATACTCCTGAAGCCTTCAACTTTTGTACATCATCATTCCCATTATTCCTTCTGTTGGATTTCACAGCTTTCTATTTCCTCCCAGTCAAGTAACCAATTTCTGGCTTGTTCCTTCACTATCAGCCCAGACCCAAAGCTTATCACCTGCCTGTTGGCACCAAGAACTCATTAGGCAAGTAATTCTCTTCACCTAGACCACCCTCTACTCCATCCACTGCTTGAAGAGGACTATATCCCTGCACTGTCATTCAATCAAAGCCATACAATTCTAAAGTTAAAAGGGGGAAAAGACTAAGTAGAAATTAGGAATAATTCAAGTGATTGACTTTCTTAACCTCCTCTATTGCATACAAGGCTTTTGGTGTTTTCTTTCAGGAAGTGTTTTTCTCAGAAGGAACTCAAAGGGGACTTCCAGTAAGATAGCAGAATAGGCAGACAAGTTACACAGACCCTCTTCAACAAAGAAAAAAGAAACCAATTGACAGAGATACAGAAGCTAATCCTGGAGCCTTGAGCTTTGAAAGGCAGTATACAGCAGTGGATTAGGCACCAACTAGTGGAAAAACCTGAATGAAAACAGTGAGTACAGAGATAGATGGAGCTATGCACTGTCAGCTACTCTGATGGCACCAACAGCCTTGAGACCTGAGAATTGACCTAAAGATCACCTTTGTCACCAAGGGCTGCAGGGACTAATGTACTGGTGGCCTATGACTTGGAAGAGAAACAGCAAGAAGGGAGACAACCTGAGCTGTGGACTTTCGGCATCTGAAAGCACAGCCATTGTGATTGTTTACAAGCGGCAGTGATCATTTTGGATATTTAAAGTGACTGAGGGCACAACCATTTTGAATGTTTACAAGTGGTGGCCATTTTGGATACTTAAGGGACCGAGGGTGCAGCCATTTTGAATGTTTACAAGCAGTGGCCATTTTAGATATTTAAAGTGACAGCATTCTCATTTGGATTCCAGGGACCTAAGAATAGGCTCCGTTTGCCAAGGACGGCAGGGACATAAGGGAGGCTGACAACAGGAGAGGAGACAGGTGGTGAGTGTATAAGTACTGCTGGCTAGCAAATAGAGGAGCACAGTACTCTGCTTAGTTAGATAACATAGAAACAAAACAAAGAAAATGAAAATCTTGGGCAAGTCACTCAAACATACAATCACCAATTAAATATAAACACAAAAACGTCACAATGTCTTGGAGACAACAGAGCATCACAGTCCACACAAAGAAGCAAGATAAAGCAGGAGAAACAAAGGACCAGTTCAAAAACCCAGAACACATCCCTGAGGAAGAAAC
>NW_006921778.1:5355800-5356289 GCF_000298275.1 Orycteropus afer afer | reverse complement strand
CAACGAATCCCAAATAGGTTAGAGTCCAAAAGAAAATCACCAAGACATTCATCATCAAACTCTCCAAAACCAAAAACAAAGAAAGAATCCTGAAAGCAGCACAGGAATAATGAAAAGTTACCTACAACGGGCAACCAATAAGACTAAGCTCGGATTTCTTGGCAGAAACCATACAGGTAAGAACACTACAGGATGGTATATATAAAACCCTGAAAGAAAAAATTTCCAACCAGCAAAATTGTCCCTCATATAGGATGGTGAAATTAGGAGATTTCCAGATAAACAGAAATGAAGGGAATTGGTTAAAACCAGACCAACCTTACAAGAGATGCTAAAGGGAGTCCTTTGGACAGAGAACCAAACAAGACAAAGAAAATGAAAACCTTGGGCAAGTCACTCAAACATAAAATCACCAATTAAATATAAACACAAAAACGTTACAATGTTTTGGAGACAATAGAGAGTCACAGTCCACACAAAGAAGCAAGA
>NW_006921778.1:5354934-5355577 GCF_000298275.1 Orycteropus afer afer | reverse complement strand
AGGAAGATGGGGCAATCTACTTCCATAGTGATACTGCCTCAGAAACCCAAGGAGGGGTCGCTATGAGTCGGGTGTGACTCGACAGCACATAACAAAAACAAAACAATAACAACAAAGGAAGTGATAGTACATGGAATTCTTTTCCAAGGGACTATGTGGCATCTCTTTTATTGAAGGACCTTAATGATATTCATTCTGATTGATTTGGGATAATTTGGATGAAATTCAGAGGCAGAAGGAAGGACCAAATCAGTACACTCCAGATGTTATTTTTAATCCAAATTCCTGTATTCACCACTTTTTCAAGAAACCATGCCATGGATCAGAAATGAGCTGTTTAGTCTGATGAGACTGAGTCATCACTTTTTTCAGTTTGCTTACAGGAAAATAACCAACTTTTCCTAATATCATAAAATCAGTTCCTATACCTTATTTGGGAGCTCTAGTGGTGTAGTGCCTAAGGCATTTTACTGCTTATCAGAAGGCTGGTGGTTCAAACCCACCAGCCACTCCTTGGAAGGAAGATTGAGCAATCTACTTCCATAGTGATACCGCCTTAGAAACTCAAGAAGGAGTCCCTGTGAGTCAGATTTGACTCTACAGCAGTAAGTTTGGTTTTTTGGTATACCTTATTTGCATGGTC
>NW_006921778.1:5351898-5354529 GCF_000298275.1 Orycteropus afer afer | reverse complement strand
TCCGTAGTGATACTGCCTCGGAAACCCAAGGAGGGGTCGCTATGAGTCGGGGGTCGACTCGACGGCACATAACAACAACAACAACAACAACTCCTCCTCCTAAGGGAAGAAAGAATGACAACTGATTGATAAATTTGGGAGAAGGAACTGTAAAAGCTCTGTTTCTATTCGATTCATCTTTTGGGATCTACCTCCTTTCAGAGAGAGTATCAGTTTCCAGTCTGCCATGAAATTAAAAAGGGCTTGTTGCTGGAGAGTGGGAACAGTGAGAGAGTTGAATTCGTCCAGTTTTGCCAGAAACTGGGTGACCAAGTGAGTTTAATTCAAGAATGAAATATTAGAAAGCCCATTTGGCCTTAGCTCTGAAACCATATTCACCAGACAAATTTTCTAGTAAAGAATGGAACCACCCTGATGTTGATCATTCTCAAACCCTTGTCCATTTCTTTATTTAATTTGCATTTGAGTGATGCAAATTAATGTGACAAAAATAGTTTTCAAAAAATTGAAAATGCAACTCTCATACAAATATATAATGAACCCATGTAAAAGATTTATTGAACTAATTAATGATAGAACCATCAGAGTGAGTTAAGATTGTGTGTCAACTTGGCTGGGCCATGATTTTGAGTGGCTGGGGAACCTACTGTTAAGCAGCTAAGTGTGGCCTGCTTCCAGTATATAAGGAGAATCTTTGAGGAATATCTCTAGGTTTGAGGCATGTTTGACTCCTACATTTGGCTGCGTCTTCATCTCCAGTTCCTGGACTTGAGCCAGTGGCCTGCTGTATTGCCTACCAATCTTGGGATTGTGCTTTTTATCTGTTAATCTTGGGTTTGTCAATCTCAGCAGCCTGCAGCTGCCTGAGTTAGAAGAAGCCTCCGGTTCCAGCGGGCCTGGAATAAGAGACAGAGCTGAAGTCCAAGGTCGAGGATCCTTCATCCAGCCTCTAGAGCCAGCACTCTGAATTTGGACTTATAGCCTCCTAAACTGTAGGAGAATAATTCCTGTTTGTTAAATCCATCCACTTGTCGTATTTCTCTTATAGCAGAACTTAGAGAACCAAGACAATATAGAAAAGCAAAACTAGTTCAAAAGAAGATATAAGAGATTTAAAGAAAATGAAAAAAAAAAAAAAAAGACTTAGTTAAATATAAAATTGATTAATGTTCTAAGAGCAAAGCCTTAGTTATCTATTGCTGCTATAACAGAAATACAAGTGGATGGCTTTAACAAAAAGAAATTTAGTCTTTCTAAATTTCTAATAATTTAGGAGGTGAAAAGTCTGAATTCAGGGCACAAGCTTTAGGGAAAGCTTTCTCTCTCTCTGTCAACTCTGATGGAAGGTCCTTGTCTCCTTGCAAGATCTGTGGGCATAGTGTTCCTTGGAGATTGACATATGTCTTGGCATCAATCTTCCCTGGGTCTAGGAGGAGCTCAGTGAAAGGACGCTGGGTGTAAAGGATGTATTCCATTCCCAGCTCTTCTTTCTTGGTGGTAGTCAGGTTCCTTCTTCTATGTTCATTTCTCTCTCCTTCTATATCTTGTAAGATAAAAGGTGATACAGGTCACACCCCAGGAAAAAATTCCCTCACATTGGATGAGGTTGTGACTTGAATAAGGATATTGAATTCTACCCTAATCCCCTTACAAGTGACTGAATGATCACATCAGATCACTTTATGTAGCATTATTATATCATTCATTACTGTCAAGCCAATGAAAATCAAGACCCAGACAAAGTGATGCATATTTTGGGAGGCACACAATTGAATCCATGACAAACAGTAAACAAATATTTTTTGGTTTATCTTTTCTTCTGGAAAGAAATTATTTGAATCTCTACTGAACAAAAAATTGCAAGTTATTAATCCTATTTAATCAAGTTAAATAATTATACAGGATTAGGATAGGGTATTACTCAAAAGTAAATGAAAAGTGAAAGTCACCTTGTCATACAGCTTCAGATACCTCTTGTCAGATAATGCTTTATGACTTTGAATAGTTACAAAGCAATTGCTTTGTCTTACTTGCAATTTTTGATACTTTTCTTTGTTTTTGTTGTTAGGTGTCATCGAGTTGGCTCTGACTCATAGCAACCCTATGTACAACAGAACAAAACATGGCCTCGTCCTGTGCCAGCCTCACAATCCTTGCCACAACTGAGCCTATCATTGCAGCCATTGTATCAATCCATCTGATTAAGCACCTTCACCTTTTTGGTTCACCCTCCATTTTACCAAACATGATGTCCCTCTCTAAAGTATGGTACCTTCTGACAACATGACCAAAGTAAGTGAGATAATGTCTGGCCATTTTCACTTCCAAAGAGCATTCCAATTGCACTTCTTCCAGGACAGATTTATTCATTCTTCTGGCAGTCCATGGTACTTTCGGTATTCTTTGCCAACGCCACAAGCCAAAAGCATCAACTCTTCTTTGGTCTTCCTTATTTACTGTCCATATTCCACATGCATATGAAGTGATTGAAAATGCCATGGCTTGAGTTAGGCACACCGTCTTCAAGGAGATATCTTTGAAGCATTTGAAAGAGGTCTTTTGCAGCAGATTTGCCCAATGCAATACATTGTCTGATGTCTTGACTGCTGCTTCCATTGGTGCTGATTGTGG
>NW_006921778.1:5350369-5351538 GCF_000298275.1 Orycteropus afer afer | reverse complement strand
GGATACAACCCTGACACACTCCCTTCCTGATTTTAAACCATGCAGTATCCCCTTGTTCTGTTCAAATGACAGCCTCCTGGTCTATGTACAGGTTCCTGATGAGCACAATCAAGTGTTCTGGAATTCCCATTCTTCTCAATGTTATCCACAAGTTATTATGATCCACACAATTGAAAGATTTTGCATAGTCAATAAAATACAACTAAACATCTTGCTGGTATTCTTTGCTTTCAGTCAAGATCCATCTGACATCAGCAATGATATCCCTTGATCCACATCCTCTTCTTAATCCAACTTGCATTTCTGGAAGTTCTCTGTCAATATACTTACTCAACTGTTTTTCAATTATCTTCAGCAAGATTTTACTTGCATGTGATATTAATTAATGTTATTATTTGATAATTTCCACATTCTGTGGGATCAGCTTTCTTTGGAATGGGTACAAATATGAATCTCTTCCAGTCAGTTGGTCAGGTATCTGTCTTCCAAATTTCTTGGCATAGATGAGTGAGTGCCTCTAGCACAGCATCCGTTTGTTGAAACATCTCAGTGGGTATTCTGTCAATTCCTGGAGCCTCATTCTTCACCAATTCCTTCAGTGCAGCTTCACCTTCTTCCTTCAATATCATTGGTTCTTAATCATAATGTCACTTCCTGAAATGGATGAACATCAACCAATTCTTTTTGGTCCAGTGACTCTGTGTATTCCTTCCATCTTCTTTTGATGTTTTCTGCATCATTCAGTATTTTGCTTATAGAATTTTTCAATATTGCAACTCGGGGCTTGAATTTTTTTTCAGTTCTTTCAGCTTGAGAAATGCTGAGTATGTTCTTCCCTATTTTCTAATTCTAGGTCTTTGCACATCTCATTTTAATAATTGACTTTGTCTTCTCAAGCTACTCTTTGAAATCTTCTGTTCAGCTATTTTATCTTGTCACTTCTTCAGAAGTAGATTGTCCAACCTTCCTTCTGAGGAGTGGTTGTGGATTTGAACTGCCAGCCTTCTGGTTAGTAGTCAAATGCCATAGGTACTATGCCATCAGAACTCTCTTTTAGTTTTAGTTACTTTCCATTCAAGGGCAAGTTTCAGAGTCTCTTCTGGCATCCATTTTGGTCTTTTCTTCCTTTTCTGTCTTTTGAATGACCTTTTGCTTTCTTCATGGATGAT
>NW_006921778.1:5340685-5341988 GCF_000298275.1 Orycteropus afer afer | reverse complement strand
TTCCTGTTACTAATTTCTAATTTTATAGCATTGTGGTCCGAGAAGATGCTTTGCAGTATTTCAGTGCTTTTGAATTTATTGAGTCTTGTTTTATGTCCTAACATATGATCTGTTCTGGAGAAGGATTCATGTGCACTGGAGAACAATGTGAATTGTGCTTTTGTTGGGTGGAATGCTCTGTATATGTATATGAGGTCGAGTTGGTTGATTGTATTGTTGAGCTCTTCTGTGCCTTTGTTGAGTTTTTTGTAGTTGACCTGTTCCTCTTTGAAAGTGGTGTGTTAAAGTCTCCTACTACTATTGTAGAGTTGTCTGTTGTCCCTTTTAATTCAATTAATATTTGCTTCATGTATTTTGGAGCACTTTCATTGGGTGTATAAATATTTATTATTGTGATGTCTTCTTTGTCAATTGAACCTTTCAGGATCATATAATGCCTTCTTTGTCTCTTATGATATTTTTCACCTTAATGTCTATTTTATCAGAAATTAATATTGCCACTCCTGCTCTTTTTGATTACCATTGGCTTGGTATATATTTTTTTTACTCTTAACTCTTAATTTTTTTTAATCTTTGTGTCTAAGGTGTGTTTCTTGTAGGCAGCATATCTATGGGTCTTCTTTTCTTATCCAGTCTGCTACTCTGTTTCTCTTGATTGGTGCATTTAGTCCATTCACATTGAGTGTAATTAGTGATAGATATGAATTAATTGCTATCATTCTATTGTGTTTTTTTGTTGTGTTGTTGGTGTTTCCTTGGTCCATATATTTTTCTGTGCTGAGATTGATTTGTTGTTGAATGCTTCCTTTCTTTTCTTCTTTATTGTTGGTTTTGTGCTTATTAAGCCCATATGTTTTCCTTCTTTCTCAATGTGCTTAGGGGAATTGCTAATTTTCTCTGTGGTTACCTTGGAGTGAATTTTTTGTCTCTACATTTTTAGAACAGTGTATTCTATGAGGGCGTTGTCCTGTTTTCCTCTCCATTTGGAAATTTGTACTTAGAAGTTTTATTCCCTCTAATAGGTTAGTTGCTGTTGTCGTGTGGAGATTGGCTTCCTTAATTTTTAGTGTACAGTGTTTTATGGACTTATTTTGAGGTCTATTTCTGATTTGGTTTTAGTGTTGATGTCATGCATCCTGATTTTGTTGATCTCTGTTCTATATTGGAAGGACTTCCTTAAGCATTTCTTGTAGTGTTGGTCTGGTTTCCACAAAATCCCTTAATTTCTGTTTGTCTGGGACTGCTTTGATTTCACCCTTATATTTGATGGATAATTTGGCTGGATATAGGATTTTTTTTTTTT
>NW_006921778.1:5329180-5338250 GCF_000298275.1 Orycteropus afer afer | reverse complement strand
CTGTTTTTGTATAAGTTCTGATTGTGCATTAATCTTGTTAGTTGTTCTTGAATGATTTTTTCTGAGTTCTTCCAGGACACTGTTTGTGTTCTCCTTGCTTCTGTTTGGGGTTTCCTTAGGCTCTTGTAAAGTTCTATAAACATATCTTCTAAATTCCTTCTCAGATCATTCTATTGCCTCCTCTTCCTCCATGTTTAATGAGACCTTTGTTTGGGGTTTTACTTATAATGTCTTGTCCTGTTTTATTGTTTGATTTGAGGTTGCCTGTTGTTGACATTTTGAGGTTGTCTTTAACTGTTGGTTGTGTACTGATTTGTTTTGTCTTGGTTTTATGATTTAATATTTTGAAAAGGTAGAGCTGGTGTGCTTTTTTTTTTTTTTTTTTTTGGTTATTAATTCAGGTGTGCTGTGTTGCCCTGCAGTTTTCTTTGTGATGATGGAATCACTGTGTGGAATGTGGATGTAGGTCTCTGTTTGTCATAAATAGGGTTTAGGATTTGAGCCAGCATGGTGATGGAATGTGATTTTTGTATTGGATGAGTTAGGGTATAGACGGAGAAGGTGGGAGGAGAGCAGAGAAGGAAGAAAATCTCCAAGTAGCTGTGAGTGGTTTCTAGGGCTTTGAGTAGGGTGCTAATGATGACATTGTACTGTTATTCACAGGTCTGGAGCTCTAGTTCAGCAAAGACTCCAGTTGTTAGGGGGTCGCCACTTTCTGCCAGGTCCAGACACACACAAGAGCCCACCCTCAAGGTCCCTCCATGCCAAAAGCTGACCCAAAATAGCTGCCCCTTTCTGCAATCCACTGAGGGAGTTTCTCCCAGGGTCCAACCACTTGTGGTGTTAATGATCTCTCTGCTCAAGTTTCAGCAGTGCTGGAGCCAGAGAAGTGCCTGCTTGCACCCAGAAGACCCAAGTTTACCAATAAAAGCAGGTGCTGGAGTGACCTGGTACACTTGTGTGGTGGTGCCTTTTCCCCTTACCTAGGAGGTCTCCAATGGTCTTTCTTGCCTGCCAGTAGGCACTCCACAGGGTAGATTCCTCTGTTTTTGTTATTTTTCCCCTATTCCTTTCTCCTTTCTAATCTTACTCCCCTGAGTTTGGTGCACTCTGACTCAGTGAGCTGTTCAGAGCACCAGAATCCCTATTTTCAAACTGCTGCACTTAGTTTTTCAGGCACTAAGATGCTACAGGGAATTAGCATAGGGACTACTGACAAGATGCCATTTTGAGTCCTCACAAGGTCATATTTTGACTCTCATGGACTTATTTTAATTGTCTTTAACTTCAACTTGAACTTGCATATGAGTAGTTGATAGGCTATTTCACAGTCAACTCCTGGCCTTGTTTTGGCTGAAGATACTGAGCTTCTCTATCACTTCTTTCCACAGATTTAGTTGGGCTAATTCCTGTGTACTTCATCTGGTGAAGTCTATGTGCATAGTCACCATTTATGTTGTTGAAAAAATGTATTTGCGATGAATAAGTCGTTGGTCTTGGAAAATTCTATCATGCTATCTCCAGTGCTATTTCCATCACCAAGACCTTATTTTCAAACTACTGGTGATTTTTCTTTGTTTCCCACTTTTGCATTCCAATGACCAGTGTTAGTCAACACATCTTGATTTCATGTTTGGTCAATTTCAGACTGCAGTAGGTAAAAATCTTCAATTTCTTCATTTTGGCTTTGGTGGTTGGTGTATAAATTTGAATAATAGTAGTATTAACTGGTCCTCCTTGGAGGCATATGGATATTATCCTATCACTGACAGTACTGTACTTCGGGATAGATATTGATATGTTCTTTGTGATGATGAATGCCACATCATTCCTGTTCAATTTTTCATTCCTGGCGTAGTAGATTGTATGGTTGTCTGATTCAAAATGGCCAAAACCAGTCTATGTCAGTTCACTAATGCCTGGGATAACAATCTTTATCTGTTCCATTCCATTTTTGATAACTTCCAGTTTGCCTAGATTCATACTTTATCCATTCCATATTCTGATTATTAATGGATGTTTGCAGCTGTTTCTTCCCATTTTGAGTCATGCCATATCAGCAAATGGAGGTCCTGAAAGCTTTACTCCATCCATGTCATTAAGTTCAGCTCTACTCTGAGGAGGCAACCCTTCCCTAGTCATATTTTGAATGTCCTCTGACCTGAGGGGCTCATCTTCTGGCACTATATTGGACAAGGTTTCAGGGCTAAGCATCAAGTTTTCCAGTAATATTTAGACAGTGTTTCACTGATATTCATAAGGTTTACACTGGCCAATTCTTTGGAAAATGGATGGCCTCTTCCTTCTTCCAAGTCTTTCTTAGTCTGGAAGCTCCACTGAAACCTGTCTGGTATAGGTGACCCTGCTGGTATTTGAAATACCAGTGATATAGCCTCATGCCTCACAGCAACACACAAGCCACAACAGTATGACAAACTGACAAGCTACTGGTGGATACTTTTCCTTAGCAGGTGTTATTTATCTGGGTACCATAAATCCTAAAAGGCAAGCACTCACTCCATAAAGAACAGAAGACAACACCATCACCATCACCAGTTGCTATTGAGTCCATTCTAACTCACGATGACCTTATGCTGGTCAGGATATGTCTGTGATCCATAGGGTTTCCAATGGCTGTTTTTTCAGAAGTAGATTGCCAGGCCTTCCTCCCATGGCACTTTAGGTGGACTCGAAGCTCCAACTTTTCAGTTAGCTACTGAATATATTAATTGTTTGCAACACAAAGGACTCCAGAAGAAAATACACTGGTCAGGATATTGCCAACAGAAGGTAGTAGTCTTTAACTGGACACTAAACTTACCACAAACAGCATTCCTAAAACTAATTCATGCTCTACAACATCTGTACAGTGATGACTTTGGGAAAGAAATCTTTACTGTTCACATGAGTAAGTGTCAAAATGTGCCTTCAGATTACTAAATTCATTGACCTGTTTAATCGAGTTATTGGCTGCCTGGAACATAGTATGTCTATATAGGTGGAATGTCTACTTTTAATGTCCATATGAATAGTAAGAAGCATCTGACATAAGCCATGGTTTCATTTTGGAATCCTCAATATTTTAGCTCTTTAGCTCCAACAACAAGTGACTAAAACGTTTCCATTGCTTTTTGAGATCACACCTGTATTATAATAGTAATTCAGTACCATAAACATAGAAGAGAACATCTGTCTACCTCTTAGCTGTGGCTCAAAGTCATGTAGCTAGTTCATCTAAAAATAGATCCAGTTACCTTGATCTATACTAAAGATCTATAAAAATGAAACAAGGCCATGAAGTTGTTTTATTCTATTTTAAAAATGGATTTTTTTTCTGTCAACTTCTTATTCTCCATAACTCTGTGAATTACAGTAGTTTTTAGGAAAAAATTCTCGGGTAGCAGTAATAATTTGTTATCTATTCAAAGATGAAGTAACTTGGCTTTTTGATGGTTTCTTTTTATGGTACCAGGAATTGGTAGTAGAAATACTATCAGAAATTGCATTATGATTCAACTCACTGCCGTTGAATCAAGTCCAACTCATAATGACCTTTTAGAACAGAATAGAACTGCCCCCATAATGTTTGTAAGGCTGTAACTCTTTATAGAAGCGGACTGCCTCATATTTCTCCTGCACATTTGCTGGTGATTTTGAACAGTCAACCTTTTAGTTAGGAGTAGAATGTTTTAGCCACCTTATTTTGATTCAAAATAATGAGGAAAGTCTTAAATAATTCTTATCAAATCACTTAATTGTCAATGTTCAATAATACTGTATTTTTTTCACCAAGATCCTCTTATACTTTTCACAGAATATTCAGTATACTGTGATATATACAGGTATACTGTATATACCCTATTGGTGATTGGATTGGTATAGATTTATGTGGAAGTGGCTATAGAAATTCAATGTTTCCCTATTGAAAATAAGAGAATCATTGCATAGTGAACTATTGCCAAGAAGCTCAGCAAGGTATAGAAGGTAATGTTGTTGAGGTTGTTATGTGCTGTCGAGTCGACCCAACTCATAGTGACCCCTCCTTGGGTTTCCGAGGTAGTATCACTACGGAAGTAGATTGCCCCATCTTCCTTCCGAGGAGTGGCCAGTGGATTTGAACCTCTAGCCTTCTGGTTAGCAGTCAAGTGCCTCAGGCACTATGCTACCAGAGCTCCTATAGAAGGTAATACCTCTAATTTATATTGTATGTTTTAGGCTTTCTTCTCTCTGTCTCTTTCTTTCTCTCTATTTCTTTTGACTCTCCTTGCTGTTTCTTCTACATGATTTATTTTAAAAATATTTTAAAGCTGAAAAGAAAAAAATAAAAATTTTGGGTGGAGACACAAGGTTGAACTAGAAATGAGGCTACTATGACTTTGTATACCACATGGCCCTCCTTGTTTAAAGTGAGCCACAAACTTGGTTCTAAGGCTCTAGCAGTAAATGGGAAAAAGGAAAATAATCAGTTCCATAATTGATAGTGTTCATAGAATAATAGCAAACTTATAGCCTGTAGTCCCCATCACTTGTCAATATGCTACAATTTCTCCAGCTTCTGAAGGCCACTTACTCTTTTGTTGATTTTTGAAGAAAGGAAAGAAGGAAGTGAGGGAAAGAGGGAGGGAGGGAGGGAAGAAGGAAGGAAGGAAGGAAAGAAGGATGTATGGATGGATAGAAGAAAGGATGGAAAGAAGGAAGGATGGAAGGAAGGAAGGAAGGAAGGAAGGAAAGAAGGGGAATTTTTTGGAATAAGTACAAATATTCTCGATGTTAAAATAAAAAGGAAGTCTTCCAACACTCCTAACAGAGAGGCCAAGGAATGTTATGCCGGCTATTCTCTCTTTGACTTTCCCGATGTGCTTTCAATTCTCCTCCATCTGATTCTGTTCCCTGGGAGGCTGAATTCTATGGATTACATCAATCAGGCTCTCTCACTTTCTGGCTGCCAGTAGACTTCCATCTTCCCAGCAGAAGAATAGAGAGTAGGAATAGAGGTCAAGGTATTTATTTCCCTGGCACCCATTCTGTAGCACCATAGGCTAATAGTAGCTGTTCTCCTTTACTCAGAGCCAGAGCTCATGTTTAGGTAGCACTCTGTCACAGCTACAGCTTTCTCTTCTTTGTGGTCACCACTCCCTGCGCTTTCCTTTCTTTCTCACCTAGAGGTGGTACTGACTGTCTGCTGCTGCTGGCCCCAAGCTGCTTCGCCATCCCTTGCTGGTTTCCCTTAATCTGCCCATACTTTTAAAGTTGCCCTTTCAGAGTGGACTGTCTCTTTCCTACTAGAACTCTTGCCAAGTAAATGTAAAAAACATTATCTGTGGACATATTCATTAATCCACTCCTTCATTCAGTCAACATATGTCTATCAAGCACTTATCATGTGCCAAGCATGGTGTTAGATGTTGGTAGGACCGGCTACGTAATGTTTGGAGCCCAGGGCAAAATGAAAATGTTAGGCCCTTTTGACTGCTACCCAGAAGGCTGGCAGTTCAAACCCACCAGCCATTCCTGAGAAGGAAGATTGGGCAATCTACTTCAGTAGTTATACTGCCTCAGAAACCCAAAGAGGGGTAACTATGCATTGGATCCGGCTGAACGGCAGTGAGTTTGATTTTGGTTTTTGTTCAGAAATGGTTAAGAATTCCAAGAGAGTAAAAGCAGAGCATTAAAGCAAGTATGAGGCCCTTCTAAGCATGGGAACATGGAAGAGTACATAGATCTCATGTCCATGAAGCCAGCCCTAGATCCTGGTGACACAAGTCAAGTAAAACAAAGGATAGATAGAGCTGCTGCCTATAGCAGTGGTTCTCGGGCATCACTGTGCACCAATCACCTGGAGATCTTGTTAAAACACAGAGAGCTGTGTTCCATCCCCAGAGTTTCTGATTAGTGGATCTGGCATAAGAGATTGTGGGTGTATTGCTAACAATTTTGCAAGTGAAGCTGATATTGCTGGTCCAGGGTCCACATTTTGAGACCACCCTATAAGTCTATATGGTCAGGAATGGATTCATCTGCATGAAATAAGAGGTATCCAACTACTGTGGCTTAGTCAAATAAAAGTGTATTTTTCTTATGTAATAAGAAGTCTGAAGGTTGGTTCAGTGGTCCCATGTGTCAATCAATGTCTCCAGTTTTTTCTGTATTCCTTCTCTGCCATCCTTAGAGTATGGCCTCAAGATGGCAGCTATTTTTCCAGGCATTGTATCTGCCTGTGTTCCAAGCAGGGGAATAAAAGGGATGTCTCTTCTACCAACAAAACAAAACATTTCTCAGAAATCTCCCACAGATTTATATATCATTGCCCAGAACTGTGTATCATGGAAAACCCAACAAGGGAGACATAGATATCAAGGATTTCAGTTGAGCATGTGGTTGGTTTGAACAAAATTGGAGTCTGTTATTAAAGAATAGAAAGTGTAATGGATTGAATTGTATTCCTCAAAAAGATGGGGTGAAGTCCTAACCCCTGTACCCATGAATGTGACCATATTTGGAAATATGTCTTTGAAGATGTTATTAATTAGGTTAACATGACATGATACTGGAGTAGGGTGGATCCCAATCTTATGTGACTGATGTTCTTATAAAAGAAGAGAAGATACCTTAAGAGAAGGTACACAGAGACAGAGAAAGCCACGTGATGCTATAGCTGCAAGTCGAGGACTGCCTGGAGCTACCGGAAGCTAGAAGAGAAGCATGTAACAGATTGTTTTTCAGAATCTCAGAAGAAATTACCATGGTCAATACCCTGATCTTGGACTCCCAGGATCCAGAACTGTGAAACAATAAATTTCTGATTTTATAAGCTACCCAGTTTGTGATATTTCCTTACATCAGTCTTAGAAAGGAAAATGTCTATTGGGTAGAAAGTTAGCTGTTTCTACGATAGCCCACCCTTTTAGTTTGTAACATTCATACATCCTTCTTCCCATAAATAGAATATCTTACCCACCTCCTATTGTCTTATCCAGTTATTTAATTCAATTAACAGACCAGGATTTTGTGTGATGTGCTGTCCTATCAGGTCCTTAGGCCATTCCTCATAGTTTGTTGATCAATAAGCTTAAATAGAAGTTTAAGCCTTCATTTGGAAAGAGAAAGAATAAGAAGCTCAAAAGTCCCTAGTTCACATAATGCATATCAATTTTTGCCAGGCAGAAAGTGAAGAATCCTTTCTCTGGCAATTAAATAAGTTCTTTGGTTAGACAAATTGTGGAGAAACCTCTTCTTTGTTACTCTCCATGACCACATCCAAGGACCACATTTATATAACCCATCAATTTGTGGGTGCAATTTGGGGACTCCTGGTATTCCTTTGTGAGTTGATAAATTAAAAGATAACTGACATTTCTTTAGAAATAAAATTCTCTCCAAAATTTATTAGGTTTTCAATCTCTTTACTTCAAGTTAGTTCCACATGAAAACAACTACAATCAAAGATCTTATGGAATCATAATTCTAAGGTCTGAGGAATTTTAGTTCCTAGTAACAGGTCTTCATTGTTCATACATCCACCTCTTTTTTAAACTTCATTGCCACTGGCAATATGAAATCATGAATTTTGGAGGGCAAGCAACACCCGTTATCCTTATTTACCAACAGCTTTACCAGAGCATTAAAGCAAATGTGGGGCCTTTTTGTCTGGCAGAGAACTTGAAGAAAAGACTGGAAATACAATGTCAATCTTGCTAAGGCTATTGCTTTAATCCTACTTCGAAAGTCTTCATTTTGATGCAGGAAGTCTCAAAGCTGGAAAAATCTAAATTATAGGATGCTCAGACAACTTAGATTGCAGGCCACTGGCAGAGACAGCCGTAAGATAATTGTTAGACTGGCTAGCTTAAGTATGAGTTCATTTCTCTCAAGTAGGACTTTACAAAAGTCAGCAATAACTAACCAGCAGATTTTGAGGAGGTCCGGAGATATAGTGGTTTAGGCATTTGGTTGCTAACTGAAAGGCTGGTAGTTCGAACCCATCAGCCACTCCATGGAAGACAGATGAGGCAATCTGCTTCTGTAAAGATTTATAGCATTGGAAACCCAATGGAGGTCGCTTAGATTCACAATCAACTCTATGACAGTGAATAAATTGTTACTACCCCTAAAGTAATAGCTGTTGTTGTTGTTGTTGTTATTTGCCGTTGAGTCGGACCTGATTCATAGTGATCTCTCCTTGGGTCTCTGAGGCAGTACTGCTGCGGAAGTAGATTGCCCAACCTTCCTTCCGAGGAGAGGCTGGTGGGTTTGAACCGCCAGCATTCTGGTTAGCAGTCAAGTGCCTTAGACGGTAAGCTACCAGAGCTCCCTGCTATAGCTGCAGTAAGTGTCAAATCTGTGTATGAGATGAAAGGTCTAATTATTGCATTAGAATGAGTGGGTCTCAGTTGCTCAATTCTATACCTGGTAAAGTCACATTTTTGATTCTTTGGTTTGCAATTTTCCTTTTCCAGATGCCACATTTCACATCAGTAAAGCATGCACATGCAAGTAACAGACAACCTATTACATGGGCTTAGCCAGCTTAGGGTTGATTATTTTTTAATGTGAAAAAAAAAGGGAGTCCAGAGCTGGTACAACAGCTCTAAGGTACCACCATCAATTTCTCTAGTTAGAGTGGCAAAGTAGGGAGCCACTTTAGTATGTGGCTTCTGTCCTAATAATCACTAGTTGTCCATTATCCATTTGCTCACCTATCTGACAGAAATTTTAAAAAGGTCACAGGTTTATCAGGAAAGCAAAAATTTTCCTAGAAACTCCCAGACATTTACTTACATCCTGTTGATGAGAACTGTGTCCTACAATTATCCTTAACTAAAGGGGTATGGTGTTCAGAATTGCACTTTGTGGTTCAGGAAAATTTTGTTTTGAACAAAATAGAGATTTATTCCTAAGGAAGAGGGGAGAAAGACAGATGGGTATTCAGTGTTTATTACAGATAGTCCAATGTTGTTATTGTTGTTATGTGCCGTCAAGTCAGACCTGACTCATAGTGACCCCTCCTTGGGTTTCCGAGGCAGTATCAATACGGAAGTAGATTGCCCCATCTTCCTTCTGAGGAGTGGCT
>NW_006921778.1:5322664-5323707 GCF_000298275.1 Orycteropus afer afer | reverse complement strand
AAGAAGTGCAACCGGAATCCTCCTTGGAAACGAGAATGACCAGACTTCATCTCACGTACTTTGGTCATGTTGTCAGAAGGGACCATTCTTTGGAGAAGGATGTCATGCTTAGTAAAGTGGAGAGTCAACAAAAGACATAAAGACCCTTAACAAGATAGATTGGCACAGTGGCTGCAGTGGTGGGCTCAGGTATAGTAAGGATCATGAGGTTCCATAAGATCAGGCAGTGTTTTGTTCTGTTGTACATAAAGTCACTATGAGTCTGAGATGACTCAATGGCACCTAACAACAAGAATAAAGTTTGTTAATGAAAGGCAAAAGCACATGTTTAAGAATAGAGTTGACATCATCTTTTGAAAATTTGGCTGCTAACTAGAAGTTCAGTGGTTCAAAGCTACCAGCTGCTGCAGAGAAGAAAGATGAGGCAGAATGCATCCTTCCTAAGGGTTTGCTATGAGTCAATCAACTGAGTGGCAGTGAGTTTGGTTTGGTGTTTAACAAAGATAATGTCTATAATTTTTTTCTGGATCAATTAGCCTCCAACTAAGCTACTTGCCAGTGACTCTGAGCTGGCATTTCAGTTTGGACCATAGTTGTGGTTTAAAGAGATAAATTCATTAGCTTGTGCTTTTCAATGCCTATTTAGAGGGACACCACAATAAACACTGGTAGTTGCCTTCTGAATATCCATCTGTCCCTGTTCCTTTTTCCTTACTAACAAATGTCAGTGTTATTCCAAGTAAAATTATCCTGAGCTACAAAATGCAATTTCAAGCACTCCATATCCTTAGTAAGGGGTATTAATAGGTCACAGTTCTCAAGTGTGAGAGTTTCTAGGAAAATTTTTGATTTCCTGATAATTTCTGCTTTCTTCTGTAGTCCCATTTTGGGCCCTAGTTGTGGTTAAAAAAACAGGTTGATTAGCTTGTGTTTTCTATTTACTCATGCATTCATTAGACATAAAAAATAACTTTTCTTAAATGATTAAATATTAACATTACTTAGAACCTCTTACTGAACACCCACTGAGTAGTAGTCCTCTG
>NW_006921778.1:5304997-5322259 GCF_000298275.1 Orycteropus afer afer | reverse complement strand
TAGTGACCCAATAGGACAGAGTAGAATTTCACTGTAGGGTTTCCAAGGTTACAAATTTTCATAGAAGCAGACCGATTCATCTTTTTCCCTTGGAGTGGCTGGTAAGTTCAAACCCCTGAACTTTCTAGTTAGCAGCCAAACACTTTACCAGTGTACCATCAGAGCTCCCTTTTGCTAACATTTACTGAGTTCTTATTGCTTGCCAAGAAATGCTCCAACACAGATTATTTCATTTAGCCTTCACAAATACTGTCATGAATTAAATTGTGTTCCTCATGATTATGTGTCACCTTAGCTGAGCCATCATTGTCAGTGACATGGAAACAATGTAATGATGTAATCTGGCAGTTATATAATGATATAATTATCCTTCAATCTGATCTGATCAGCCAATCAGTTGTAAGGAGATTAGAATGGAACACATAACTTTTACTCCAGTCATAGCACTAATCTAATGTAAGGGGAGTTTCCCTGGGTTGTGGTCTGAATCACTTTTTACCACAAGAGGTAAAAGGAGAAAGAAGCAAGCAGAGAAGGGGGCACCTTAACATCACCAAGAAAGAACCAGGAGTGGAGCATATAATTTGGACCTGAGAACTTGCACTGAGAACCTCCTAGACCCAGGGGAACATCAATGCCAAGACATATGTCAATCTCCAAGAAATGCCAGACCTACAGATGCTGAAAGGAGACAAGGACTTTCCCATAGAGCCAACAGAGAATTTGAACTTCTAGCCCCCTAAACTTCAAGATACTAGATTTCTGTTTGTTAAAGCCATCCACTTGTGGTATTTTGTTTAGCACTGTTGTTGTTGTTGTTAGGTGCTGTCAAGTTGTCTCCGACTCATAGCAAACTCATGTACAGCAGAATGAAACACTGCCCAGTCCCATGTCAGCCCCACGATCCTTGCCCATCATTGCAGCCACGGTGTCACTCCATCTCATTGAAGGCCTTTCCCTTTTTCGTGGTCCCTCCAGTTTGCCAAGCATGATATCCTTCTCCAGAGAATTATCTCTTCTAACAAAATGACCAAAGTAGATGAGATGAAGTCTGGCCATTCTCACTTCCAAGGAGCATTCTGTCCTCTTCCAGGACAGATTCTTTAGTTCTTTTAGCAGTCTGTGGTACTTTCAGCATTCTTCACCAACACCATAACTCAAAAGAATCAACTCTTCTTTGGTCTTCCTTATTCATTGTCCAGCATTCACATTCATATGAGGTGACAGAAAATACTATGGCTTGTGACAAGTGCACCTTAATCTTCAAGGAAACATTTTTTCTCTTCAGCACTTGAAAGAGGTCCTTTGCAGCAGATTGGCCCAATGCTGTACAACATCTGATATCTTGACTGCTGCTTCCATTGGCGTTGATTGTAGAACCAATTAATATGAAGTCTTTGACAACTTCGATATTTTCTCCATTTATCATGATGCTGCTTATTGGTGCTGCTGTGAGGATTTTTGTTTTCTTTATATTGAGATGTAATCCATACTGAAGACTGTAGTCTTTAACTTTCGTCAGTAAGTGTTTCAAGTCATCCTCACTTTCCGCAAGCAAAGTTGTGCCCTCTGCATAATGTACATTGTTAATGAGTCTTCCTCCAATCCTGATGCCATGTTCTTCTTCATATAATCCAGTTTTTAAGCCCCAGTCACTGCTTATTAAAATAGGTTGTGAAACAAGATTTTTATATATTATGTTGTGCCAACTGAGGCTGGTGTTCTCCTATACTATGGTCCTGAGTCAGCAGATCCAGTGGTTCTCTCTCCCGTGGTGTCTGGCTGTCTATGAGGGACTGCTCCATGTCTGTCTTCTGTTGCTTCTGTAATAATTGCAGTTGCTTGTGCACTAGTATCTGTGCAAGATTATCCTCAGCTGAATCTATCATTGGTCTAGAATATTTTCCTGTTCACTGATCCCTATCTGATCTTCTCAGTTGTCTATCTATTTGTCTGTAGCCTGGTGTTTGGTGTTAGTGGTAATGAAGTATAGTGAATATACTGGTATTAGGCTCTGTCATCTATATCTTATGTGCACAATTTGGTGTCCTCCCTTTGCCCAGTGTTATCATGCTGCTCACAGACTCTTTCCATACTATCCCTTCTGCAGTGTAGTAAATTACTTAGTGTGGCTTTTCTACCCATAAGTCTTTGTAAACTCCAAGGTGGAATTTGCTATGAGTAACTGAAGAGCTCCTGATTGCTAAAGTTGTCCACCTGGGATATTTTTGTTGGGAGTGGCACAAAACAATGTTCTGGCAGTGTCCCACTCACTCCCAGGTGCTTAGAATTCTGAGGTTATGATTGGCTGGTTTGGGCACTCTGCCAGGCTCAAAAGGAGGTCTTCTAAAGGCAGAAGATCTCTCTCTGACCTCTGGCTGAGGAAGACGTGTTGCTGAGAGAAAGAGACACCGAGAGACATGTGCTGCTGAGAAAGAGACACTGAGAGACACGCACTGCTGAGAGACACGCATTGCTGGGAGAGAGACTGAGGAGGACTGTTGGGTGAGAGATGGCAGGCTGGGAGAGAGACTGAACGTTGTTCCTGAACTTGAATTGCAGCCTGTTCCAAACCAAACCCACTGCCGTAGAGTCATATCCAACTCATAGCGACCCCTCCTTGGGTTTCCAAGGCAGTATCATGACGGAAGTAGATTGCCCAACCCTCCTTAATAAACCCCATAATCTTTGAGCAGAAAGGTGGTGAGTGTCGTGGGAGGAATGGTTGGTGTCAGGGTTGATGAAAGGGCTGGAGGGAGGCAGCATGTCTGGCCTGGCAGGAATAGGTTTTGGACTACTGATAGTAATTCTGTCTTCCTCTTGTGCGGTTAGAGGAGGTCAGAAGATGTGGCCTCCTTGCCTTTTTAGCACCTCCCCTTACCCAATTCAGTGTGTGGCCCCCAACTAGTTCGAAATTTTCCTGTCTTCTTCCTTCCCATCCCCAGTAACCTACAAAGTGAGTTCCTTTCCATAAGCAAATCCTTCCTTGACTTTTTACAGTCTCATACAATATTTGTCCTTCTGTGATTGACTTATTTCACTCAGCATAATGTCCTCCAGGTTCATCCACATTGTAAGATGATTCACATGTTCTCCACCATTGATTATACTTTGAAAGCAGGTAACTTTTATTCCAGATTCACAGATGAAGAGGAATTTTGCCTCAGTGTGGAATTTGGTCTTGGAGTTGATTTAAGATTTTTGAGATGATATGATGGGATAAAAGTGTTATGCATGTGGCAAGAACATGAATTTTTGACAGCCTAAGAGAGAAATGTCACAGATTAAATTGTGTTCCCCCAAAATTATGTGTCAACTTGGCTGGGCCATGATTCTCAGTGGTTTGTCAGTTGTGTAATGATGTAATTTGACAGTTATGTAATGACATAATCTTCCCCCATGATGTAATCTGATGTGATCAACCAATCAGTTGTAATAGAATTAAGGTGGGAAGCAACACCCTTACTCAGGTCAGAAAGAGCCCTGTTCTGATGTAGAGGGAATTTACCTGGGTGTAGTTTGCAATTCCTTTTTTCTTATAAGAGATAAAAGGAGAAAGACATGAGCAGAGAAGGGAGGACCTCAGTACCACCAAGAAGTGCCAAGAGCGGAATATGTCCTTGGACCCATGGTTTCTACACCGAGAACCTCTTTATCCCAGGGAAAGATTGATGCCAAGACACATGTCAATTCCAAGGAACACTGGGCCCAAAAGAGACAAGGGCCTTCCCCCAAAGCTGATAGAGAGAGAAAGCCTTCCCCTAGATCTGGTACCCTGGATTCAGACTTCTGGCATCCTAAACTGTGGGAGAATAAATTTCTATTTTGTAAGCCATCCACTAGGGTTTCTGTTATAAAAGCACTAGATAATTAAGACAATGACATTCTCAATACTACCAATGAGGTGGTTATTATTATTTTCTCAATATCAGCAGACCAATTCAGTCTATCACCAACTTTTATACTCAGTCCCAGTATCACGTTTTGGTCTCTAATAGCAGGCTCTACCTGAGCGTAGTGGCTATGGCACTTGACTGCTAACCAGAAGGCTGGTGGTTCAAACTCACCAGCCACTCTTCAGAAAGAAGGTTGGGCAATCTACTTCTGTAGTGATACTGCCTCAGAAACCCAAGGAGGGGTCGCTATGAATCGGGTCCGACTGACTCAATGGCACATAACAACAACAATTTGAAAGACCAGTGCTTCTTGGAAGGAAGCTGACTCTATGTACCTGGGCAGGCAAATTAAAATTTAATTTGCTTTAAAGTGTCTTCCTTTAAAGCAAATCAAAAGCTCCTTCTAGACAGAGCCATTCTTACTCTACTTCTCTTCTCTGTAGAGAGTAGCACATCATCTTGCCGAGAGTGAGTGTCTTTGGGATCAGGAAGCTGCAATATCACATTTTGCCAGTAGATGACGACACCATCTAACAAGTGAAGGCTCCCCACCTCCAGTACTTTAAATGTGAGGCATTGAAAAATAATTATTTACTGCCATCAAGTATTTGATTTTCTACAAGTAGATTTTATTTAGAATGAGAATTACATGTTTGAAAAACAACATTAAACAACAGAATTTGATGAGTTATTCATCTTTTAATTCATGGTAATTATCACTATATGAAAGATACTCAAGACAATATCAATGATATATCATGGGTGAACAAAACTTTCTAGGTGAACATACAATCTTGAGAAGAGACCAGAGGAAAACTGACGAGGTGACTGTAACTGCTATGGCCACAAAGTCTTCGGACAATTGTTTTCAACCTTGGCTGCAACATTGAAATCATCTGGACAATTAATACTATTGCCCAAGTGTCACCCAGAGATTCCATTCAGTTCAATTGATTTTGGGTGTAGCCTGTGCATAAGTTGTTTTTTTTTTTTTAAAAAAAAGCTCTCTAGGTAGTTCTATTGTGCAGTCAAAATTGAGGTCATGTATGTTTGGTTCAGGGATTCTGTTACTCCATGTTGCAGTTAATTGCTTAGAAGGTCCAATAGCACCCAAATACAGAGAGTATGATGGACTATCGAATGTAATCTGTAGGACCAGAAACGCTCCTCCTCTTCTTTGGAGAAGGATCATTACACTTCCATAGCATAAGTGTATTTCCTCATTTGCAGAGAGAAATTAAAAAAAAAAAAAATCATATAAGAGAATCACACAATGAGCTTTATTCAACATTACTATGAATTTGTTTTGTTAGCTATTTTTCAACTAATATCCTTTGTGCAAAAGGGACACATGTTTGACCATGTCAAGGAGGGAATGAACAAGAGGCACAGTTTAAAGAGGATAGGTTCAGTGGAGATCAAAGAGCCAGGCCTGGGGCTGCTGAAAAGCTCAACAAGAATGGCTTGGAGAAAGCAGGGAGATCTTGAATATATTTTTATTTTCTCGGTTTATTCTCAAAACAGCCCTGCCAAGAAATCCTATAGTTATTTCTATGTTACACATGTAACAACTGAGAAACAAAAGAATTTCAGCAACTTTCCCAAGATCACCGAGCTAATAAATGATGTATCAGGGCCATTTGGGGCCCTAACTATAGCACTTTACTCATCTCATTTTTGTCTGCTCCCCTTGTTAGCTGAATGCCTTCAGGCAAATCAGTAAACCCTACCTCTAGTCCCTTGTTTATTACCTGCAAATGTTAGTGTCCCTATCATTTGGGGTTGTACCGAGAAATACAAACCACATATGTGAAAGCACCCAGAAGCCAGCAAGTGCAGGGTAAATGCTGGCAGTGTCTGTTCAGGTCCCAGCACAGGGCATCCTCTAATGATCTGTGTGACACTTATACATTGATGCATAAATTTTAAAGCACTTAAACAATAAGTCTCTTTAAACAGAGATAAGTAGTAGCCAAACTCAGAAAAGTTCATTCATTGAGCAAATTGCTAAACACCTACCATGTGCAAGGTACTCACTCCCATGAGGATGCAAAGTTAAGTGAGCCATAGACCCCACCTCCAAGGAGTTCATAGCTCTGGTAGCTGAGACAATGAAGAGCATTGTGATAACAGAACTGCAGTTGTCTTCGATTCTTAGTGCTTCTATAACAGAAATATCACAAGTCAGTAGCTTTAAAGACCAGCATTTTACTTTCTCAAAGGTTAGGAGGCTAGAAGCACAAACTCAAGGCACCCCCTACTGGGGAAGGCGCTCTTTCACCTCTGGGAAGAAGATCCTTAGCTTCTGTCGCCTCCTTGGCCCCTTTGTGATCCCACGTGCCACTTGTCTTCTTTTCTGTACTCTCTTGTCTCTGTGTTTTTGCTGCTTCTTATAAATATCTCTCTGAAATTACTAGGTTTAGACACACCCTGCAGTGATATGGCCTCATTAACAAGACAAAAAAAAAAACCGTACTCCCAAACAGGGATTATTTCCACAGGCATAGGGGATAGGATTTCAACACATATTTTCAGATGACATAGTCCAATTCATAATAAAGATGTAAATTAATAAATTCTTGGATATAATAGCAATAGTAACTCATACTAGCTAAGCTTATTGAGTACTTACTACACACTAGGAACTCTGCTTAGTGCTTTAAGGTTTTAAATGAATCTTCACAAATTCTTCACTAAGTAAGTGTTAGTAAAATGTCCATCTATAGATGAGGAAACTAAGGCACAGAAAGGTGAAATAACATGCTCAAGGTCACACAGCTAGTGAGGGTAAGACCAGGAACTGGATTCAGACAATTTGACTATAGAACCTGAAGAGAAGCAGCTAAGTAAGACTGGGCATGCGTGTGTGACCTTCCTGGAGAATGTGAGTCTTGAATCCGTGCACATTCTCACTTTTAGAATAAAACAAACCAACAAACAAAAAACCCCAAACTCACTGCTGTTCAATCATTTCCAACTCATAGTGACCCCCCTCCTTGGGTTTCCAGGGCAGTAACCACATAGTGCCTAAGGCACTTGATTGCTAACCAGAAGGGTGGCGGTTCAAACCTACCAGCCATTCCTCAGAAGGAAGATGGGGCAATCTACTTCCGTAGTGATACTGCCTCGGCAACCCAAGGAGGGGTTGCTATGAGTCAGGGCCAACTCCATGGCACATAACAACAACAACAACAACAACATCTTCATAGAAATAGATTGCCCAATCTTCCTTCCAAGGAGTGGCTGGTGGGTTTGAAAAGCCAGCCTTCTGTTTAGCAGTCAAATGCCATAGGCACTATGCCACCAGAGCGCCCTAGAATAAAACAAAGTACCTTGATATCTTTATTTCACTTGGATTGTCCCCTTCCTAGCCACATTTGACAAATGACAAAAAGAAGTGCTGTAGAACATTCAGTGCCAGTATGGAAGGACCCTTGTTGCAGCAACATCAACAGCTTGAGCAGATGGGATGTTTACACCCTGAATCATAAAGGTCAAGTCCTGAATTGGATAGTACCAAGAAGCCTTACAACTGGTATGGAAATTAGATACCTCAGTCAAGAGTTTGAGATTAGTGCAGAATCCAGGCAATAAATTCAGGTAATGAACTGATCTTTCCCTATAGCAGGAGGAAGGCAGTGGGAGTAGTGACTTATTTTGTCTGTTGTGCCATACGTGCATAATCAATGAGTCCATGTACTAACCTCCAAGATCATTGATTTTTGCTGTTATACAAACTCATGCTTTTGGACCATCAAAAGGAACCCTCTAGTGGAGACTAAGGCACTCTGGTGGCATAGTGCCTAAGGTATTTGACTGCTAACCAGAAGGTTGGCAGTTCAATCCCACCAGCCACTCCTCAGAAGGAAGGTTGGACAATCTACTTGCGTAGTGATACGGAAACTCATAGGGTCACTATGAGTCAGATCCCACTCGAGGGCAATGTGTTGGGTTGAGTGGACACTAAGCATGTTATTGTTGTTGTTAGGTGCTGTTGAGTTGGCTCCAACTCATAGCAACACTATGTAAGACAGAATGAAACACTGCCAGGTCCTACACCATCCTCACAATCCCTGCTACCCTTGAGTTCATTGTTACAGGCACTGTGTCAATCCATCTTGTTGAGGTTCTTCCTCTTTTTTGCTGACCCCTCCACTTTATCAAGCATGATATCCATCTCCAGGGACTGGTCCTTTCTTATGACATGTCCAAAATAGGTGAGATGGAATCTGATCATCTTCACTTCTAAGGAACATTCTGGCTGCACTTCTTCCAGAACAGATTTGTTCATTCTTCTGGCAGTCAATGGTGTTTTCAATATTCTTCACCAACACCACAATTGAAAGGTATCAGCCCTTCTGCTGTCTTCCTTATCCATTGTCCAGCTTTTACATGCATATGAGGCAATTGAAAATGCCATGGCTTGGGTGAGGTGCACCTTAGTTTTCAAAGTGACATCTTTACTCCTTAACACTTTAAGGAGGTCTTTTACAGCAGCTTTTCCCAGTGCAATACAATGTCTTGTTCCTTGATTGCTGCCTCCATGGGTGTTGATTGTGGATCCAGGTGAAATGAAATCCCTGACAACTTCAAACTTTTCTCCATTTATTGTGATGTTGCTGATTGGTTCAGTCGTAAGGATTTTTGTTTTCTTTATGTTGGGGTGTAATCCTTACTGAAGCCTGTGGTTGTTAATCATTATCTGTTAAGAGTTTCCAGTTATTTCTACTTTCAGCAAGCAAAGTTGTGTCATATGCATATTGCAGGTTGCTAATGGGTGATCCTCCCATTCTAATACTGTATTCTTCATGCAGTTCAGCATAAAGATTATTTGTTCAGCATAAAGATTATTTGTTCAGCATAAAGATTGAATAAGTATGGTGAAAGGATACAACCCTGATGCATACCCTTCCTAATTTTAAACCATGCTGTATCCCCTTGTTCTGTTTGAATGACTCTTTTTTCTATGTATAGATCCCTCATAAGCACAATTAAATGTTCTGGAATTCTCGTTCTTTGCAATGTTATTCATAATTTATTAGCTTTTGTACAGTCAAATGCCTTTGCATAGTCAATAAAACACAGGGAAACATCTTTCCGGTATTCTTTGCTTTCAGCCAAGATCCATCTGACTTCAGCAATGATATCCCTCATTCCACTTCTCTTCTGAATCCAGCTTAAATTTCTGGAAGTTCCCTGTCAAAATACTGCTGAAACCACTTTTGAATTATCATCAGTAAAATTTAAATTGCATTTGATATTAATGATATTGTTCAATAATTTCCATACTCTTTTGGATCACTTTCTTTGGAATGAGCAAAAATATACATCTCTTCCCATCATTTGTCCAGGTCTTCTAAATTTCTTGGCATAAATGAGTAAGTCCCTTCAGCACTGCATCTATTTGTTGAAACATCTCAATGAGTATTCGTCAATTCCTGGAGCCTTGTTTTTCACCAATGCCTTCAGTGATGCTTGGACTTCTTCCTTCAATACCATTGATTCTTGATCATATGCTACCTCTTGAAATAGTTGGACATCAAGAAATTATTTTTGATACAGTGACTCTGTATTCCTTCCAACTTCTTTTGATGCTTCCTGCATTGTTCAATATTTTGCCCATAAAATCCTTCAACAATGAAACTTGAGGCTTGAAGTTTTTCTTCAGTTCTTTCAGTTTGAGAGATACCAAGCATGTTCCTTCCTTTTGGTTTTCTAAATCCAGGTGTTAAACATTTCATTATGCTATACTTTCTCTTCTCTAGTCACCCTTTGAAATTCTCTGTTCAGCTCTTTTATTTCATCATTTTTTTTTTCAATCACTTAAAGTACTCTCCGTTCAAAAGCAAGTTTCAGAGTTTCTTCTGATATCCATTTTGGTCTTTTCCTTTCCTGTCTTTTTAATGGCTTTTAGATTTCTTCATATATGATGTTATTGATGTCATAGCACAATTCATTTGGTCTTCAGTCATTGGTGTTCAATGCATCAAATCTATTCTTCAGATGGTCTCTAAATTCAGGTGGGATATATTCAAGGTCATATTTTGGCTCTTGTGAACTTGTTTTACAACAAGTTCAGGTTCAACTTGAACTTGCATATGAGCAGTTGATGGTCTGTTCCACAGTTTGTTTCTAGCCTTGTTTTGACTGATGGTATTGAGCTTCTTCATCACCTCTGTCCACAAATGTGGTCAATTTGACTCCTGTGCATTCCATCTGATGAGGTCCCTGTGTACAGCCATTTATGTTGTTGAAAAAAGGTATTTGCAATGAATAAGTCTTTGATCTTGCAAATTCTATCATGTGACCTCTGGTGTCTTTCTATCACTGAGGCCATATTTTCCAACTACCAATGATTCTTCTTTGTTTCCAACATTCACATTCCAATCACCAGTAATTATCAATGCATTTTGATTGCATGTTTGGCCAGTTTCAGACTGCAGAAGTTGGCAAAAATCTTCAATTTCTTCATCTTTGGCTTTAGTAGTTTAGTAGTGTAAATTTGAATAATAGTAGCATTAACTTGTCTTCCTTGTAGGTGTGTGGAAATTATCCCATCACTGACAGCATTGTCTTCAGAACAGATCTTGAAATATTCTTTTTGACAATGAATGTGAAACCATTCCTCTTCAATTTGTCATTCCCAGCATAGTAGATCATATGATGGTCTGATTCAAAATGACTAATACCAGTCCATTGTAGCTCATGAATGCTTAGGATATCAATCTCTATGTGTTCCATTTCATTCTTGACAACCTCCAATTTCCTAGATTCATACTTTGTACATTGCATGCTCTGATTATTAATTAATGTTTGTGGCTGTTTCTTCCCATTTTGAGTCATGCCCCATCAGCAAATGAAGGTCTTGAAAGCTTTACTCCATCCTCATCAAGGTTAACTCTACTTTGAGGAGGCAGCCCTTCCCCTGTCATATTTTGAGTGCCTTCCAAACTGAAGGGCTCATCCTCCAGCACTATATCAGACAACGTTTCACTGCTAATCATAAGGTTTTCAATGGCCAACTCTTTCAGAAGTGGATGGCCCCATAATTTTTCCCAGTCTGTCTTAGCCTGGAAGCTCCACTGAAACCTGTTCACCACGGGTGAACCTGTTGGTATTGGAAACACAGGTGGCATAGCCTCTAGCCTCACAGCAACATGCAAGCCACTACAGTTTGACAAACAAACAAGTGGTAGAGATTATAGGCATAGGGGTTTCATAATTGTGATACTCAGACAATTCTCTGGATCCAAATGTGTTGGATCCAAGATATGCATCTTTGTGCATGCTCCTTGGTACTTGTTCTGGTTACCTAGTGCCACTCTGACAAGAATATACCACAAATGGGATGGCCTTAACAAACAGGAGCTTATCCTCTTACAGTTTGGAGGCTTTAAGTCCAAATTCAAAGTGCCAGGCTCTAGGGGCTGGGTGAAAGCCCCTCAACCTTGGGGTCCAATTCTGCCTCCTGCTCCTGGCCCATTGGAGCTAGAGGTGTTTCTTCACTCAGACAGCTGCTGGCTGCTGAGTCTGAGAAGCCCCAAGGTTGACAAAGTAAAAAGGCACAGTCCTGATGTTACCAAACCACATTGTTGTTGTTGTTATTTGCCGTCGAGTCAGCCCCGACTCATAGCGACCCCTCCTTGGGTTTCCCAGGCAGTATCACTACGGAAGTAGGATTGCCCAACCTTCCTTCCGAGGAGTGGACCAAACCACATGGCAGGCCTTTAACTCAAGTCCATTGTAAGTCCCAAGGTCAGCAGAGCATGGCAGGCTGCTGAGCAACGACACAGCTACATGTAGAGTCCAAGCATGCCATAGGCTAAAGACCATTCCCAAAGCTTCTCTTTAAATACAGGAAGCAGACCACATACCCGAAGGCAGCTATTCAGCTGCTCACAGTAGATTCCGCCATGGAGTTGATTACCAGTCTCATCATGCAGAATACTACATCCAGCTGCCCAGCCACTCAACCAGGCCCAGCCAAGTTGACACAAAAACATAACCACCACAGTACCTTAACTTCTGCCACTTCCATTTCCTCTTATCCTTCCATGCTGGAGACCAGGTATGTCCTTGTTTTTATTATTCATTCATGTTTTTAAACAAATCAAAGCCTGATCACTGGCCTGTCAAGAGATTTCTGTAGCTCTTGCTCTCCCTTTGTGACCCCCCAGAAAAGGACACAATTGTGAGACAGCCAATCTGTCTTGGTACCTGTCCATTGCACTTTTCAGAACTCATCACTACTTCCTGTTGTGACATGTAAACAGGCCTGCTCTACTTAGCAGATAACCACACTCCTCACTTTGCCTTCTATTTCATTCTGAAAAAGCACAAATGCAGCCCCTGCAGAACTGAACTAAAATTCTAGCCCGGACACTTATTGGCCGTATGATCCTGAGCTATTTCTTTAATTTTCTTATTTAGAAATGGGTAATATATGACATGACTGAGTGGTGTTTTGTTCTTTTGTATATAGGGTCACTATCAGTCAGAGCCAAATCGATGGCACCTAAGAACAACAATAACAATATAGGGTTGTTAAGAGAATTGATGGACATAAAGTAGCACAGTAGCTGGCACAAAGAAAGTGCTCAATGATTTTTTGTTTTCTTTCCTTCTTATCAAAACCTACCTGTCTAATATTCCATTCTGGAGTAGACACTTATTGGTACCTTTGGCATTCTTCTTGAGAGAAATCTGATTTCCTTTTGAGGCATTATCAGTCCTCTAATCTTGGTGGGGCCATCAATCAGGAGTTTTGTTCTCTGTGCACTTAACTCATGCTAGGTCAATTGGCTTCTTTCTCCAAAGACTTGCAGAAAGATACATAAATAAGAAAAGAAGAAGGAAGAGGAAGAGGAGAAGAAGAAGAGGAAGAAAAAAAACTGTATAGAGACTAGAGCTGCTTTACACCTGTCTTGATACTTCTCCTGCACTCAAACTTGGTTCTCTAGCCTTTTATAAGCTACTTATTACTCCATTAATAACCCCCACACCTTTTTTCTTTTAAGTCACTACAGTTATTTTCTGTTATTTGCAAACAAAAAGTCCTAAGCATTTCTTTATTAACCACCAAACCAAACCAAAGTCACTGCCATTGAGTGGGATCTGAGTCATAGCGACTCCTCTTTGGATTTCTGAGGTGGTATCACTACGGAAGTAGGTTGCCCCATCTTTCTTCCAAGGAGTGGCTGGTGGGCTTGCACCACCAGCCTTCTGATTAGCAGTCAAATACCTTAGGCATTACGCTACCAGAGCTCCTTTATCAACCACTGGAATCTTTATATTTTATCTTTTCTTGTTATTCATGTATTTTCACATGGCCAGATGCTTTCTTTTAAGATTCTGTTCATATATTTTTTCTTTCATAAAACCTTCTTCGATATCTTCACTTACAATTGATTCTCTACTATTTGAATTCTGTGACTATCTCATGACATTAATCACCTGTTGTCATTATACATATATGTCATATGTACAATAAGTATTATATATTTATACATAACATATGATATATATCTAACTATATATATCTAGGCACTCTGGTGGTGTAGTGCCTAAGGCATGTGACTGCTAACCAGAAGTGTGGCGGTTCAAACCCACCAGCCACCCCTCAGAAGGAAGGTTGGGCAATCTATTTCCATAGTGATACTGCCTTGGAAACCCAAGGAGGGGTCGCTAGGAGTTGGAGTCAACTCATCAGCAGTGGTATATACATGTATCATATACATATATGTATCATATACATATATGTATATAATTTTTCTTTCCAGACTCTAATAGAACTGGATTAATTTTTGAGTGAGAAGGTAACTGATTGAGTTTATTAGCCAATAAACTAAACTAAATAAAAAAGACAAATGTAAAGCCCCTCAAAGATAAAAATGTTTTAAAAACTATACCTAAAATTAACCATCAAAGGTCATCCTACATAGTTCTTACCACAGGATGGTAAGGCAGAGGATGTGAGGTAAAGGGTGCTTAATGGTATATTATGGGAATTTCCTCCTGGTATGACAAAAAGTAGTGTACATATGTGACAGACCACCACACCTACATTCAGCCTGTCCATGAATAATTGTATCTGTTTCAGAAGAAAGCACATAGAGTTGCTTCACAAGTTTTTCCAGAGGAAGCTGTATGTATTAGTATATTGGTATGTATTTGTGTGTAGATTTATGTGTGTTCAGATTGGGAGGGAGGGTGCAGAAAGAGAAAATCAGAATTTTTGAAGCTTCTTGTTGCTCAGAAAATATTTGATTAATATTTAATCATTAAATTGTTCATAAAATAGAAAACATAGCTTTTTTATTATTATTTTTGTAATGATAACCATAGAGCTAGATGTTTTACAGTCAGCCTCCTTGTGACTCTGATTTTGTTATTGCCTTTCTAAAGGTGAAACATCAGTGGCTTCCTGAGCTTAAATGACTTGGAAAACTGTAGTTTCAACCTATCATGGGCTCCAACCTGTGCTCTTCCACCAAAACTTCATTTAAATATTGAATAATGGTGAGAGGAAACAGAATCTAAAGGGCAGTATCACAGGAATTGGTGAGTGAAGCTTGTATTCTAACACCAGCCCTGCCACTGTCCAACTAGTCCTGTGAACTGGGGGAAGTCAATCAACTTGTTACAGAGTTCAGCTGTTTATATATTCATAGTATGAAACATACAAATTTACTCTTTTTATTTTTTAATTTTTATTGTGATTTGGATGAAAGTTTACAGAGCAAATTCATTTTCTATACAGTAGTTCATAAACATTTTGTTTCATGACATTGACTGCAATTCCCCACAATGCTCTCTTCCCACTTCTTCCGTAGTTACCTCTTCCCTGTGTCCTTCCCTCCAGTGTATTCCCACCCCACATCCAGGTTGTCTGCTTGTGCAAATGCTGCCTTTCTATTGTTCCACAATTGATGGCTCCAAGGTGAAGCTGCTGTTTTTGTAGATAAAAAATGTGAGAACTCAACAATTTAAATAAAACAAGTTAAGTAAAACCAGTATAATCACATGATCTCTTCTTCTTGTCTATTATTTTCCATGATGATAATTTGATAGCCACTATGCTCTAATGGCATAGTGCCTAAGGCATTTGACTGCTAACCAGAAGGCTGGCTGTTCAAACCCACAAGCCACTTCTCAGGAGGAAGATTGGACAATCTACTTCCAAAGAGATACTGTCTTAGAAACCCAAGGTGGGGTCGCTATGAGTCAGAATTGACTGGATGGCAGTGAGTTTGGTTTGGTATGGTCTCCATGGAAAAGTTTATGCATAATCCATGGGGATATGCAATAAGGCAACCCACTGTCGTGGAGTCAGATCCTACTCATAGCAACCCCTCTTGGGTTTCCCAGGCAGTATCACTATGGAAGGAGATTGCCCAACCTTCCTTCTGATGAGTGGATGGTGGGTTTGAAC
Organism: Orycteropus afer afer; assembly: GCF_000298275.1. Taxonomy (NCBI): domain Eukaryota; kingdom Metazoa; phylum Chordata; class Mammalia; order Tubulidentata; family Orycteropodidae; genus Orycteropus; species Orycteropus afer. Next base: position 5,306,932 of record NW_006921778.1, on the reverse strand, counting down.
TGCCAGCCTTCTGGATAGCAATCAAATACCTTAGGCACTGTGCCACCAGAGCTCCTAGATCAATGGGGATAGCCTTGCACAATCAGAGAAGGCAACTGACTGCCTAGAAGCAGTATTTATAGAGGAGGATTCTACTGGACCAGAAGCATGATATAAGAATTTTTTATTGTTTCTTTGTGCTAGGTCAGGGCTTTTAAATTTATATACCAAAGGCAAGGAAGCAGTGAATCCTAGAATAGCATGATAATATCTTTGTTCATCCGGACATGTGACAAATTTAAAATAAGGGCAAACCAGGAGAACTGATCTGAATTTCATTTTCCTCTTGCCTTTTATACCAATTAGAAAACCATTTCCAGGAGTGGCTGCCTCATGGAAAGCCCAAGAGTCTCTTTGTTGTAATCAGGACAGGAAGCCTAATGCTTTAGGATCCTGTAATTATCTTTTCCATCAGTATTTTCTCAGGGGACTGGTTTCAGAACTCAGAAAATGTCTCGTCAAGGAAATGAGATTTTTCTGATTTAAATGTCGTGATTTCTATTGAAATTTGTATGTTCTTAGTTATGGAGGTTTAGGCTAAGGAATGATGGAAAAGAGCAAGTAAGGCTAGGAGCAAACGGGAGAACACATTTCCTAAGTGTTACAGAGAAAGTCCAATTTGACAGCTTTCTATGTGAAGAAAGCTTAAATTATGAAAGAGTCTTCAGCATGGGTGGCCTTTTAAGGCAATATAATCTATATGTCAGCCAGAACATGCCCTAGACACATTAAAAAAAAATGTGCTGAATTCTCCATCAATTCCTATTGCAGTGTAACAAGCTATGCCAAAACTTAAGGGCTTAAAACAAACCCCGCCACTTTTTGGAAGGAAGTTTGGGCAATCTACTTCCATAGTGGTACACCTCGGAAACCTAAGGAAGGGTCACTATGAGTCAGGGCTAACTCAATGGCACATAACAACAACAACAACAACAACAACAACAAAACAACTACTTTATTTGCTCATGAATCTGTGGATCAAGAATTCAACTGGGGTCTAGCTGTGTGGTAGCATTGGCTGGGCCACTTACTGATCCAAACTCAATTGATGCTTGTGCTGGTTGGAAGGTCTAAGAAAATTTTATTTAAATATCTACATGTCGCATTTTGATGTTCCTCTTTGTGTCCTCTTTCTTGCTATGTGACTAGCTTGGGGTCCCTCACAACACAGTGATCTCAGATGGTAAGGATTCTTATATGGTGGCTGGTTTCCAAGAGAGCCAGTTCCCCATAGCAAAGTCTAAGGTCCAGCCTCAGATGTTACATAGCATCATTTCTGTTGCCAGTCACAGGACCAACCCAGATTCAAAACAAGAAAATAGATTTCATCTCTTAATGGTGCAGTGGCAATTTGTTGTTAGTTGTCATTGAGTAGGCTCTAACTCATAGCAGTCTTACATATAAAACCAAAAAAAGAAAAAAGAAAAAAAAAAGGGAACTCTGGTGACATAGTACCCAAGGTATTTGACTGCTAACCAGAAGGCTGGCGATTCAAAGCTGCCAGCCACTCCTCATAAGGAAGATTGGGCGATTTACTTCCATAGTGATACCACCTCGGAAACCCAAGGAGGGGTCACTATGAGTCTTACATATAGTGGAAAGAAAAGCAAAAGTTTTGTGCTTGACTACTAAAGTCAGCAGTTTGAACCTACCCAATGGTACTGTGGAATACAAAAGCCTGGCAATCTGCTTCCATTAAGACTGCAGCCAAGAATCCTTATGGAGCAGTTCTACTTTGCAATACAGAGGGTTACAGAAAGTTGCCATGAGTTGAAGTGGAATTGATGACAAATAATATCAATTCATATAATATTTTTGGAGTAGGCATTTATCATTCTTTCAGAGTCTCTAAGCCCTTTTCATGGGAGCTCTGGTAGCATAGTGCCTAAGGCACTT
>NW_006921778.1:5303449-5303974 GCF_000298275.1 Orycteropus afer afer | reverse complement strand
TTCGGTACCTCTGGGTAGCTGGCTGTGACCAAGCAGCGACTACAAACTTGGCTCTTGTCAGCTCCACTATACACCTGGAAATTCAGACCATACACATAAAGTTATAGGACCATTGTCTGCCAACCCTATACATACTCTTGGGTACAATCTCCACTTCATAGACATACCTAATAGTTCACTGTCCACCTGTCTATGAACCCATATACCCATGTTTGCCTTTACTGACAATGCCGTACTATATGTGCAAAAGTGTTCATCTTTGTTGTCTGTACCTCCCACAACCTCTCTATGTCTTTCTCTTCCTCAATGCCACTATATTGATCATTCACTTTTGGTACATTGCCCTTCTCTTCACTCAAATCAATACTTTTCTCTATCTAACAGTATTCCCTCCACTCCCCTCCCATCCTTGGTAACCAACAAAGAAAATTTCCTTCTATAGATAAACCTTTCCTTAACTTTTACAATAGCAGACTAACACAATATTTGTCCTTTTGTGATTGACTTATTTCACTCAGCATAATG
>NW_006921778.1:5283902-5286775 GCF_000298275.1 Orycteropus afer afer | reverse complement strand
AGTTGATGGTCTGTTCCACAATCAGCTCCTGGCCTGGTTTTAGCTGAAGATATTGAGCTTTTCCACCTCCTCTTGCCACAGATGTAGTCAATCTGGTTTCTGTGTGTTCCATCTGGTGAAGTCCATGTGTAGAGCTGCCATTTGTGTTGTTGAAAAAAGGCATTTTCAATGAAGGAGTCATTGGTCTTGCAAAATTCTACCATGTGAGTTCCAGCATTATTTCTGTCACCAAGGCCACATTTTCCAGCTATTGGTGATTCTTCTTTGTTTCCAACTTTTGCATTCCAGTCACCAGTGATAATTAACACATCCTGATTGCATGTTCTGAGATAGAGACCATTTAAAGAATAGATTTGATGCACTGGACACCAATGACTGAAAACCAGAGGAATTGTGGGATGACATCAAGAACATCATCCATGAAGAAAGCAAGAGGTCACTGAAAAGACAAGAAAAGAAAAAAAAGACCAAAAAGGATGTTAGAAGAGACTCTGAAATTTACCCTTGAATGGAGAGAAGCTAAAGCAAATGGAAGAAATGACAAGATAAAAGAGCTGAACAGAAGATTTCAAACAGAAGTGAGAGAAGACAAAGTCAATTATTATAATGAAATGTGCAAACACCTGCAGTTAGAAAAACAAAAGGGAAGAACACTCTTGCCATTACTCAAGGTAAAATAACTGAAGAAAAATTCAAGCCTCGAGTTGCAATATTGTATTTTTCATGGGCACTATATTGATAGGTGCAGGAAAAATCAAAACAAGATGGAAAAAATGCACAGAATCACTATACCAAAAAGAATTGGTTGATGTTCTTCCATTTCAGGAGGTCGCATGTGACCAAGAACCATAGCTATTGAAGGAAGAAGTCAAGGCTCCACTGAAGGAATTGGTGAAAAACAAGGTCCCAGGAATCGATGGAATCCCCATTGAGATCTTTCAACAAATGGATGCCATGCTGGAGGCACTCATTCAACTATGCCAAGAGATTTGGAAGACAGCTACCTGGCCAACTGACTGGAAGAGATCCATATTTGTACCCATTCCAAAGAAAGATGATCCACAGAATGTGGAAATTATCTAACAATATCATTAATATCACAAGCAAGTAAAATCTTACTGATGATATTTCAAAAACAATTGCAGCAGCATATTGACAAAGAGCTTCCAGAAATGCAAGCTGGATTCAGAAGAGGACATAGAATGAGTGTCAGATTGCTGGTGTCAGATTGATCCTAGCTGAAAGCAAAGAATACGAGAAAGATGTTTGCTTGTGTTTTATTGACTATGCAGAAGTATTCAATTGTGTGGATCATAACAAATTATGGATAACGTCAAGAAGAATGGGAATTCCAGATCACTTGTTTGTGCTTATGAGGAACCAGCACATAGATTAGGATGCTGTTGTTTACACAGAAAAAGGGGATACTGCATGGCTTAAAATCAGGAAGGGAGTGCATCAGGGTTGTATCCTTTCACCATGCTTACTCAATTTGTATGTTGAGCAAATAATCCAAGAAGCTGGATTAGAGAAGGAAGGACCTGACATCAGAATTAAAGGAAGAATCATTAACAACCTATGATATGCAGATGACATGACTTTGCTTGTTGAAAGTGAGGATAACTTGAAGCACTTATTGACGATGATTAAAGACTACCATCTGCAGTATGGACTCCAGCTCTATATAAAGAAAACAAAAATCCTCACAACTGGACCAATAAGCAGTATTATAATAAATGGAAAAAAGATTGAAGTTGTCATGGACTTTATATTACTTGGTTCCATAATCAGCACCAATGGAAGCAGTAATCAAGACACCAGATGACGTATTGCATTGGGAAAACCTGCTGCAAAAGACTTTCAGGTACGGAAGAGTAAACGTGTCTCCTTGAAGACTAAAGTGTGCCTAACCAAAGCTATGGTATTTTCAATCACCTCTTATGCATGTGAAAGCTGGGCAATGAATAAGGATGACTGAAGGAGTGCTGATGCTTTTGAGTTTGGGTGTTAGTGAAGAATACTGAGAGTATCACGGACTTCTAAAAGAACAACAAATCTGTCCTGGAAGAAGTGCAGCTGGAATGGTCGTTGGAAGCAAGAATTGGCAGACTTTGTCTCTTACTTTGATCATGTTATCAGAAGGAACAATTTCCTGGAGAAGGGTATCATGCTTGGTAAAGTGGAAGGTCAACGAAAAAGGGGAAGGCCCCTCAACAAGATGGATGAATACAGTCGCTGCAACTGTGGGCTCAGGTATAGCAAGGAATGTAAGCTGGGGCAGGACCAGGCAGTGTTTTGTTCTGTTGTACACAGGGTCGCCATGGGTCTGAGCCAACTTGATGGCACCTAATAACAACAACACCACCATCTATAGGATCACTATTAGTCAGAATTGACATGATGGTACTGTGTTTAGGAAATCTTATAGCTGAGTGGTTAAGGCATTTGTTTGCTAACCAAAAAGTATGTGGTTTGAACCCACTGGCTGCTCCATGGGAGAAAGAGTTAGCCTTGGAAACTATGAGAGACAGATCTATTCTGTCTTAAATTGTTGCTATGAATTGGAATCGATTCAGTGGCAGTGGGTTTGTCATGGTTTTGGTTTTTGTAAGGTTTCTAATTGTCTACTTATTTTGTCGATTTGTTCTTGTATTATTTTCCTGATTTCTTTTACAGTTTTGTCCATTCTTTTATTTTGCTTATGATTTCCTTGGTTTTGTCTTTGTTTTCCTTGACCTCTTTCTTAATCTGTTGAAGGGTCCTAAATACAATTCTTTTGAATTCCTTATCAAGTATTTCCATTAACATTTCTTCCCACAGAAGATTTTCTGGTTCTTTATTTTGGTCACTAATTTAAGCCATCTTGTCCTGTT
>NW_006921778.1:5280201-5283652 GCF_000298275.1 Orycteropus afer afer | reverse complement strand
CAGGCAAGTGTCTTAGCCACTAGTATGTGTGTGTGTGTGTGATTTGAAGTTATCTGTTGTCCCTGAGACCTTGTTGTGTTATTGTATATGTTGATCATATGTTGATTAGCATGACTCTGATATTTTGTTTTGTTTTGATATGTCTGGGTCGGTGGGGTAGGAATGCTATCTTGGTCATATGTTTGGCAGGACTGGGGAGCTCACTACCTGTCTCCATGTGGATTTGGTAGTAGATGAACATATAGACCTGAGTCTGTTTGCTGGTTGTGAGAGTAGCTGAGGATGGTGTGTGTGGGTCTTGGCTGCAGTCTGACATTGATCCAGTGGTGCTACACCAGGTAGTAGACTCACTCAGTCGTGGGGCAGTAAGTGTGGCTGGGTAGAATCGCTGCTTCCTGTCTGATAAAAAAAAAAAAAAATAGTTGTGTGGCAGAAGTGGGAAGAAAAAAAGGAGGGAAAGAGGGAAGATAAAAGGGAGCTAGAGCTGTATAGCAGTGTGTGTGAGCGTTCACTGCCAACTGCAGAGGTGGTGGGAACATGGAGCCCAATCCACTGGAGTGTGCATTGTTCTCCATGGAAGTGGCAGGCATGCAGTTCTCTGTACAAGGCAGTGTGCACCACCAACTGTGGAAGTAGCTGGTATGTGGTGTACAACCCATGGGACTGTTCACTATCTACCACAGAGGCAGTGGGAGTGCATGCGGCTGACCATAGAGGTAGCAGGAGTGTGGTACCTGATGCATGGAAGCACTCACCACCAACTGCAGAAGGAGCAGAGGCTCACTGCCTAATCCATAGGAATGCATGCTGCTGACTGTGGGGGCTGTGGTGTTGCATTGGGCCCTGTGAGAGTGTGCCTTGCAGATCTCAGAGGCAGCAGGGGCACAGTGCTCAATCTGTAGGGTTAAGTTACAGGCTGCTGGGTAGCAAAGAAATAGGGGGAACTGTGGAGGTGGGGAGGTGGATCAGGTGGAATATCAGGTGGGGGGCGGTGGAAGGCATCATTAGCTACCTAGTGGGTGGGGTGGGGAACCACACCTGTGGACATCTGGAGAGTTTGAAGGATAAGGGAGAGAGTGTACTTCTGTGTTTACTGGTGCATTCCTGTGAAAGTGTAGTCCTAACTCAATGCAAATGGAGAGCCAGTAGGAGTCCCATGTCTCCCTGTCACCCCATAGGCCCTCCTTACCACTTGGGTCCCCTACCCAAATGACCAAGGACCACAGCTGGTGAGTGGTTCTACCCCTATTTACTCGTCCCCTTTGCTTTGTGGTAGCCTAAGTCTCTAGAGTTATAGTCCACTTTCCTGAGCTTCCCTTTCGTAGGTCTGGCTTATGTTCTGTTCACCTTCCTTCACGCTGGGTTTGTCTACATTGTGACATGTTTGATTTTCTTTATTCTTTTGTTTGAAGCTCAGGGTTCCAGGATTATCATCTGTATCTGTTCCACTGTTTCTAGGGTCTTTGTTGTAGAGGGAAGGCATTCAGTGTCTAGCTAGATCACCATCTTAACTCCATCCCAAAGGCTATAATCTTTATGGAGGCAAACTGATACAGGTTTGACCTGCAGAGCTGCTGGTGGAGTAAAACTGCCAACATTTTGGTTAACAGATAAGCTCTTTAAACACTATGTCATCAAGGCTTATTTCACAGGTATCTAAACCAAACCAAACCCCATGTCATCCAATATATTCTGACTCATAGTGACCCTATGGAACTGCCCCATAGGGTTTTCAAGTCAGTAAACATAGAAGCAGACTGCCTCATCTTTCTCTCATGGAGCAGCTGTTGGGTTCAAATCACTGACCTTTTGGTTAAGCCAAATGCTTTAACCACTACATTATCAGAGCTCCTTTTTTTATAGGTACAAGATTAGGGATTCAACATAACTTTTTTTGCGAGGGTGAATAATTTAATCTATAATACCACCCTCCATTGTAGCAACGATGTGAGCATGTGACCTAGCATTCTTAATAAGCTGTATCTCGCCAATCTCTAAGTTCTAAGTTGGTAACATAAAGTGTGGGAACCTATAGGGACCCCTCTAGCAGCAGTGGTGGTTGCAGTGAGATTATGTGTCCAGGTAGTCATGATAGTAGTGCCAGACCTGTGTCCAGCATTCAATGCTAGTGAAGTTGGCCAAACAGGCTAAATGACTTAGTGCTTGTGGCAGTAATGGTGACATTGGTGTCTTCTGCAACCCTGTATAGCTCCTGTCTGCATAGCCTATGAGCTGCATTCTTCATCTCTTTCTGAGATTCTTAGCATAATCTGTATCATTAAAATATATCCTCTCTTAGCTTAAATAATCAGAATCTGTTGCTTTTCTTTTTTTCCTAACAATTAAGAGCTGTAGTCATACATCCTTCTTAAAATGTCAATTTATGGTTTGTCCTTTCATTTTTAAAGGTCTAGTCAATATGTTTCAGCATACTAGTTAGAAGGAAAGGATTTTTTCATAATATTTTAAGGATCTAAATTTTTTTTCTAGAAAAATATGCATTATATTATGTAGGTCATGAGATGTAGGTTGTGGTCATAAGCTATGATTGCTTACAAAATTGCTTACCATATTAAGGCAGCAAACCCAGATCATTATGATTTGTAAAGTGTTTAAGTTTTGTTTTCAGTAATACAAGGGTAGTGGTTTTATAAAATTGCACGAATGATGTTTCTGATCACAAGAGAAGCTGTACTTATTCTTTTTGCCTTGAGTAAGTAATGGGATGTGCAGAAGAAATATTAAAGTGTTAGTTCTTAAAAATGCAAATTTCAAACAGATTTAAAGCTTATTTATCATGTCAACTGATGGTCCCATAACCTGCTTCCAAGGAAAACAAGTTATGTATTTTGTAATTTCAGATTTAGGATTCCTTTATCTATCTCTGGGCTTAGCTATTAAGATAAACTATCAGACTAAAAGGATAGATATTTAAATAGAGGTAGAAGATAATTATTCCATCAAAACCCAAAGTCTTAGAACACCATTGTGGCATTATGGTTATTTAAAAAAAAAAAAAAAAAAAAAACTTTATTTATTCTTATGTTCTTTCCTCCTAAAATTCTTTTAACCCTCTTTCCTACCTCCTTTTAACAGAACTTCTGAAGTGATCATCAACTTGTCCTCTATTTCTCCTTCCCATCATTGGTTGTTTGTAAAATATCCAACTATCCTTTCCATTTTACATTTAAGTAAACAGAATCATTTTTTAGGGATTTGTGTGTATGCTTATTTACTCTACAAGGTAGTCTTAGCTTTGAGTTTAGGGGGTCCTTGCTGTTATTGTTGCTGTTATGTGCCATTAAGTCAGACCTGACTCATAGCGACCCCTCCTTGGGTTTCTGAGACAGTATTACTATGGAAGTAGATTGCCCAACCTTCCTTCCAAGGAGTGGCTTGTGGGTTTGAACCACCAGCCTTCTGGTTAGCAGTCAAATGCCTTAGGCACTAC
>NW_006921778.1:5264193-5276716 GCF_000298275.1 Orycteropus afer afer | reverse complement strand
TTTAATCCCCTTTCTCCTGCTCTTCTGCCCTGCTGTTTTGTGCATCCCTGAGTTGTCCCTGGGGCTGACTGCTCCTCTGTCTGGGTTCCTGGCTTTTTATCCCCTTTCTCCTGCTCTTCCGGCCTGCTACTCTGGGCGGGCCTGAGTTGCCTCTCCTCACCTGTAACCCTGGGGCTGATTGATTATTTATCAATTGATTGATTATTTAGCATAGCCTTAGCCTTTTATTCAGGCTATAGTGCTTAAGAGTAAAGCTGAGTTTATGTCCTAGAGATTCAATCAGTACCATTATTATAATTTAGGCTCTTTCCTGTCCTATCAAGGAGATGAGCATGGAGCTTCAGGCCACAGGGCAATTGCAGCTTTGCAGAGAGTTCTCTTTGTGCACTGTTTTGACACTCTCCCCCCATTTTTAGTTTTGTTCTCTAAACCTTGAGGTGAAGTCAGAACATGGGACAGGCATCATGAATGGGATGTAGAAATGTATTGTTGTTTTGATTTTTTTCTAGTCCATGTCTCAGATTTTTCTTTGCCTAAATATTTCTTCATCTTAAGATTTTATTAAAAAAGTGGTCCTTATCTTTGACAGTCCCTAAAACTCGACTGACTTCCCAGTTAGTTCTTTTTACTTTTGTTATCCAAGTCATTTAGAAAGAGTTGTTGAAAACACAAAACAGGCTCCCAGCTTGAAATATGATCATGCAATTGTTCCCATCCTGCTAATGACCTTATTAAGTTTATCTAGTAAATTTGGTTTCTGGGAAAATCAGACCATAGACTCTGTAAAACTTACCAGCACAATAGGGAAAAAAAAAATCTTACAATAATGTAAACTTAATTTAAGATCTATATACACAGGTAATCCAGAGAAATATGTTGAAATCAATAGGGACTTGAGTCCTTTCTTTTACCTCAATGCTAGCATCTTAAGATAAGACTGATTGTCTGGTTTATTTATTTACTTATTTATTTGTCTGTGACAGGATCATTATTGATGACAGTCAAGAATCATAATAATTCAGTGGTGTTAGAACTCTCTGCACAGTATATATTTCTTTTTTTTTAGTAAGAAGGTAAAGAGAAATGAAAAGAAAAGACGAAGACACAGGAGGGAGTATGAGAAGAGTAAAAGGATTAAGAGACTAAGAAGGGGAGTAGTAGAACTAGGGGAGAAGAAACAAGAGCAGAAGAAAGGATATGAGGAAGAGGAAGGTAAAAGAAATGGTTAAAAAGATGGAAACCACATTCCTACATAGCTCTAGATCCAATTTTATCTCTTCACTAGCCTAAGCTCCCTTGCAAAACCTCTAGAACTGAAAGAATTGGTTTCTTTTGTGTTTTACAACCCCCAACTCTATTCTCAGCCTGCCATTTTTGTCTTTCAGCAAATAAGGAAAAAAATGGTCCAATACCTTAGCGTCTTTGTCGTGACTCCTAGGAGAGTCTGATTTGGAGATTACAGAGTCCAAAGAGTTACTTCAAATTAGAGTAATTTTATTTTTGTTTGGTATTGGCTATGCCAAGACAGGGCTGTGTAACGTGTCTGATTAATTGGAATAATCTGACTCATTCAGACAAAAATCCTGTGACTCCTACATATTAAACTGTTGTTGTGAGTGTAGCTTTTGGGAAAGGTGTTGAATTAACTGGGAGGCAGATAAGACTTTTACTCCCAGAGAATAGATTAGAATCTCTGGACTTTGGGCTGAATTAAGTTCCCTGGCTCAATTTGAACACTCATGAAATGATCAAGTTGAATTAGACTCCTCCAGTTTGAACATTATACACTTAAATGATTCAAAACATTTCCTGAGATTCCTTATATGTCTGGGTTTGAGGAGACACCAAAAAAAAAAAAAAAAAAAAAAAAGAAAGAGAGAAAAAGAGCCAAACTCACTGTCACTGAGTTAGATCCAACTCACAGCAACCCACCCCTCCTTGGGTTTCCAAGGTGGTATCTCTACAGACAGTTGATTGCTCAATCTTCCTTCCAAGGAGTGGCTGGTCGGTTTGAACTGCCAGCCTTCTGATTAGCAGTCAAATGCCTTAGGCACTGCGCCATCATAGCTTCTGAGGAGACATAGGCCATATGAAAACTCACACACTAACCATATAATGTCACAGAGAATATGATGCTTAATTGCACTGGCTCTTGATGGCTTGATTCAAATCCCAGCACTGCCAATTAACACCTAGGAGATCTCAGGCAACCTTAATCTTTGAGTATTAATAGGAACAAAAAAAAAGATTTAATAGAAATAATTCTAGTTTAAAATAAATTGTCAAAAGGGTCAGTCAGAATAGTCTGTCGCTTTTCTGCTCTGTGTAGTCAAGTGAAGAGCTCCCATTCTCCCCTAACTTTCAGTGTACTGTAATATGGGGATTTCACCATGACTGCTTCTCCCACCAAAATCATTCATTATTTTGTTAATGTGACATCCAAAAGATGCTTTTCTCTCTTTGTCTTAATTTGTGTGGCATTGTTGGGCCCAGGTTATGAAGGAGTTGTTCAGCGTGAGGAATTTGCCAACACACGACAATGCAAGTGCAAGAAAGAGAGTTTATTAGCTAGTTCGAGCTAGGATCCCTGCTCTAACCGACATAGCGGGTTGAGCAAAAGACCTCGTGCTCTTTTATTATCACATTTTTATAGGAAAATATAGGGTGGAGTAGCACCAGGGCTAAGGGGTACAGATGATTGGTTGTTGCTAAGGGGTTTAAGGCAGGGGTCTGAGATGTTGGGGGATGTGATGGAATCCCCTGGCTCCAAAGTCTACTTAGGAAATTATTATCTAGGGAGGATGCAGAGCCCTGATACGTGGGAGACTTCAGGAGTCAGGCAAATCTCTGATACGCTCTGAATCCGGAGGGTAGATAAAAGCCCTGAGGCATGGGGAGTGTTAGAACCCCTGACACAAAGACTTCTGGTTAAAGATTTACCTGGAGGCCATTAGGACTCAGGCCTCACAGCATCTGCTACTTCTTGAAAATATCTGCTTTTTTCCTGAAACAGATTTGCAGATTTTCTTCTAATTTCTCTGGCCATTGTTTTCCCATCAGTTCAAACCTCCTTTCCATTCTTCCCCTCCACCCTCCACAATGTTTTGCTTTAGGGTTCTTTTATTGATTGAATTGTGTGCCAAAAATATATATATAATATAAATCCTGACTTCTTTTCCTTGAGAATGGGTTGTCTTTGTTATGTTAATGAGGCAGGATTAGTGTAAAATGGCTCTTTAGTCACTCCAAGGAACAAGGAAACAAGCTGAAGAGACAAGGACTTTCCCTCAGAGCCCACACAGAGAGAAAGCCTTCCCTTAGAGCTGGTTCCCTAAATTTGGACTTCTAGCCTCCTAAACTGTGATAAAATGAATTTTGTTTGTTAAAGCCATGTACTTGTGCTACTTCGCTATGGCAGCACTAGATAACTAAGAATTAGGTATTGAGAGTGGGGTGCTGCTCTAATTGACAGATACCCCAAACGTGGCAGCAGTTTTGGAATCTGGTAATGGGTAAAGGCTGAAGAGTTTTAAGATGCCTAATAATAAAAGTTGAGATTGTCTTGAAGAGACAATTGTGGTAGAAATATGGACATCAAAAACGATTCTGATGAGGACTCACTAGGAAGTGAGAAGAGCTGTACAGAAAATCTATCGTCTTAGAGAATACATATGGCATCAGCAACAGAATATTGCTAGCAATGTGGATAGTAAATGTGCTTCTGGTGAAGCTTCTAAAACAATGATGAATATGTGATTGAACAAAGGAGGAAGCGTGATACTTTTATGTCGGTTCAAAGAGCTTGTCTGAATTATGTTAAAATGTTTGGTAGAAGGTAGAACTTATAGGTGAACTTGGATATCTGGTTGGAGATATTTCTAAGCAAGATCATAAAGGGGCTATATGGTCTCTCCTTGCTGCTTATAATAAAATACATGAGGAAAGAGATGGTCTTAAAAATGAACTTCAAAATGAAAACAGAAAGCGAAGACCTGGAAATTCTGTACAAACTAAGGACACATGTCCTAGAATTTTCACCAAGGATATAACTACACAAACTTTTGTTAAAGTGATGCAGCCTGTGACTGATGTTTCTGTTATCAACTACAAACTACCACAGCAGAAAACTCATCAGCTTAGACTGAAAGGGGCAGAGAAAGAATGAGGAGAGAGAATGCTGTCTGCCTCTTGGAATTCTATAGGAAGGAAACAGGCCAAAGGAACTATATCTGTTGTCCTCCAAGAAAAGCAAAGAACCATTCCTGGGGCAACTCAAAGATCAGCAGAACTGTTGGAAGGAGCTAGAAAAGGATCATTGGTTACCTAGTGCCACTCTAACAGACATTTATCACAAATGGGATGGCTTTAACAAACATAAATTTATTCTCTTACAGTTTTGGAGGCTAGACCTCTGAGTTCCAAGTGCCAGGTACTAGGGGCTGGGTGAAAGCCCCTTGAACTTGGGCTTCAGCTCTGCCTCTTTTTCCCAGCCACTGAAGCTAGAGGTGTCTCTTCACTCTGACAGCTGCTAGCTGCTGAGGCTAACAAGTCCAAGGTCAAAAATAAAATGGCACAGTCCCGATATTATCAAACCACACAGCAGGCCATTAATTCAAGTCCAGAAAAAGTCCCAAGATCAGTAGGGCATGCAGGCTGGTGAACAATGACTTGGTTACATGCATGGTTCAAGCATGCCAGAAAGCTGGTGAATTTCCTCAAAGTTGCTTCTTATATACTGGAAGCAGCCCAGATCCCTAAATCAGCTATTCAGTTGCTCCAGGGAGCTCTTGTGGCATAGTGCCTAAGGCTAATCAGAAGGCCAGAAGGTCAAACTCACCAGCCACTCCTCAGAAGAAAGACTGGGCAATCTACTTCCATAGAGACACTGCCTCGGAAACCCAAGGACGAGTCACCATGAGTCAGAACCAACTTGATGGCAGTGAGTTTGAGTTTTGGCAGCTACTCCAGTAGATTCCACCATAGAGTTAATTATCAATCTCACCATGGAGAATAACTACACCCAGTTGCCCAGCCACTCAAAACCAGGCCCAGCCAAGTTGACACATAGCCTGACTACCACAAGGATCTTCTTGGTTTCAAAGGATGGAGCCATGGTCTCCTGAATCTCAAAGAGTAGGGCCATGGTCCCCTAGGTTTCATAGAGTCAGATCTTTGCCAACTCAGTTCCAGAGTGTGGGGCTACTGTTAACATGTGCCATGAGATGGGGACACTGCCCCAAGCTGAGGGGGTGGGGCTGCCATGCTCAGAAGGCAGAAAAATGGGGCCTGTTGAGGCCAAGGGGTGGGTCATCATCCAGATGGACTAGGAGAATAGGTGCACCAAAAGCCAAGGGAGAAAAGTTACCATCCCAGTGGATGTGGAAGATGGAGCAGAAACCCGGGACTGAGGAGCTTCCACTCAGAACCCAGAAGGCATGGCTGATGCCCAGAGTCTGGAGAATGGGGCCATTTCCCAGATGGTCTCAGAGCACAAAAGATTATTTTCAAGCCTGGACAGATAATGTAATTTCTTCTGCTCAGCCTAGGACTTGCTTGCTGCATGTTATCCCTTCTTTCTCCCACTTGTAATGGAAATATCTCCCTTACCCCTGTTTCACCACTGTACTTTGGAAGCAGATAACTTGTATGCTAGATTCCACAGGTTCACAGATGAAGAGGCATTTTGCTCTAGGATGCAATACATGTGAAGTCTCATCCATATTTGATTTAGATGATTCAGAAAGATGAGATTTTGGACATGGAGCTGATTTAAGACTTTTAGTGTGATGTGATGGGGTGAATGTTTTCCATGTGGGTAGAATGTTATGGATTGAATTGTGTCCTCCCAAAATACATGTTGTAAATCCTAACCTCTATGCCTACCAATTCCATTTGGAAATGGTTGTCATTGTTAAATTAATGAGGAAGGATTAGTGTAGGTTGTGTATTGAGTCAATCTCTTTTGGGATATAAAAGAGATTAAATAAGCATGTGAGCCAAGCAGAGGTGAGGGAAGACTGATGCCAAGACACGTGGAGATCTTCAAAGAACCAGGAAACAAGCTGGTTTCTAGAGGAAGAGACAAGGACTTTCCTCTAGAGCCCACATAGAGAGAAAGCCTTCCCCTACACCCATCACCCTGAGTTTGGACTTCTAGTCTCCTAAACTGTGAGAAAATAAATTCCATCTGCTTGTAGTGTTTCTGTTATAGCAGTACTAGATAAGACAGTTTCTTTCCTAGGTACTCTTCACTTTATGTACTGTCCTTAGAAGTTCTTATTTGGGCTCAGGTTTCCAGTAACTATAGCTCCAGCCTACACTCTTTCCTGAACCCTTTATTCATCAGGTATGTGAACTTAGATACCTAACATCTGATAGACACAAGTACAAAATAGCACTTATCATTCCTCATAGAAATGTGTTCCTTTCTTTTATTTCTTTCCCAAGACATTATCCCAGAAGCCAAAACAAAACTGAAATTAATCTGTGACTTTTCCATCTTCCACACCTCTCTTTGGTCCTATCAAATCTACTTTTTAAAAATGAGCTGCTTCTGTTTCTTGCCTACATTACTGCCTGTGGTAGTTTGGTTTGTGTATAACTTGGCTAGGCCTGGTTGAGTGGCTGGGCAGTTGGATGTAGTATTCCCGGTGATGAGACTGGTAATCAACTCCATGGTAGAATGTTCTGTGAGCAGCTGAGTAGCTGCTTTGGGTATGTGGTCTGCTTCCCATATATAAGCAGGAGCTTTGGGAATGGTCTCTAGCTTGTGGCATGCTTAGACCCTGCATGTAGCCGTGTCATTGTTAAACAGCCTGCCATGCTCTGCCGACCTTGGGACTTACAGTGGACTTGAATTAATGGCCTGCTGTGTGGTTTGGTTATATCAGGACTATGCCTTGTTACTTGTCAACCTTGGGCTTTTCAGCCTGAGCAGCCAGCAGCTGTCTGAGTGAAGAAAAGTCTCCAGTTTCAGTGGGCCGAGAGCTGGAGGCAGAGCTGAAGCCCAAGGCTGAGGGGCTTTCACCCAGCCCCTAGAGCTTGGCACTTTGAACTTGGACTTAAAGCCTCCAAATTGTAAGAATAAACTCCTGTTTTTTTAAGACCATCCTGTTTGCGGTATGGGCGCTCTGGTAGCATAGTGCCTAAGGCACTTGACTGCTAACCAGAAGGCTGGAGGTTCAAACCTACCAGCCACTCCTCAGAAGGTATATGGGATAATCTACTTCCGTAGTGATACCGCTTCAGAAACCCAAGGAGGGGTTGTTAAGAGTTGGGTCCGACTCAACAGCACATAACAACAACAACAACATTTGTGGTATATTTCTGTCAGAGCGGCACTAGGTAACCAGAACACTGCCCATATGTCCTAAGTGACTTGCTTGTCCCCAGTACCTTCATTTTTCCAATGTTTCCTCTATTTGAAAGATTATTCTTGCCTCAGGAAAGACTGCGCTGGAAGCTGGGGTCTGAACTGACCAGAGAAAGGAAAGCTGATATTTCTGCAGGACACAGATGGCATGCGATTGGGATTTATAATCTACCATGTATTTGGTGTCAAGGATGGATGAGCTCAGCCTCCCTGAGGTGCTTTGATAAAATTGGCAACTCTGGTAGCCTATTCATGTACCATAAGCCAAAGAATTCAGGAGGACTCTAGAATCCTAAAAAAAAAATTAAGGAACAGATTCTGTCCTTGAGTCTTCAGAAGGAACATAACATTGGTGACATCTTGATTTTGAGACTTCTGACCTCCCAAACTGCAAGAGAATAAATTTATTTTGTTTCAAGCTACTAAATTTGTGGTAATTTGTTGCAGCAGCAATATAAAACTAATACATTCCTTCAGAATCATTAATCCTTACCTCCACGGGAAAGAACTTTATCAAGTAAAATACAGTACGATGTTTAGGTCCCTCCCCTTTGGTCCTACAGACTCCACTTATTTCCAAAGTTCTCTGATCAGCACCTTTTTCCTCTTTATCCTCTTCAGTGAAGTTGTCTAATTCATTTGTAATACCATTAGATAATTTTGTCACATGCTGCATACCATCCTAGAATCTCTCAACCTCCTGAATATTGCATTAATATGCATACATTAAAGTTCTCTCTTAGTTTTCTTCTGTTTTGACAAAATGGTCTATGTGTTTTGCCAAAAACTTGGTATCATGCATCTCCCCATTGCAGTATCATAAAAAATAGTTTCACTACCTTAAAAAAATCCCTGTGCTTCACCTTTTCAATCCTTTCCCCATTCATTTTCACTTCTGACAACAATTGATCTGCTTACTACATCTACTTTCACCTTTTCCAAAATGTCATATGAATGGAATTATATAATATGTAGCCATTTCAGAATGGCTTTTTTCACCTGGTAATATGCATTTAGGATTTATTTGTCTTTGAGGGCCTTCATGGCTTCTTCTTTTTAATTGCTAAATAGTATTCCTCTGGCAGCATAGTGCCTAAGGCACTTGACGGCTAACCAGAAGGCTGGCAGTTCAAACCCACCAGCCACTCCTCAGAAGGAAAGTTGGGCAATCTACTTCCACAGTGATACCGCAGTCCCTACGAGTAGGATATGACTCTATGTCAAAAAACAACAACAACAGCATTGTACTTATATTCCTCAGTTTGTTTATACATTTACCTACTGAAGGACATCTTGGTTGCTCCAGTTTTTGGTGACAGAATAAAGCTGCTATTAACTTTCACATGTTGGTGTTCATATGGACATAAATTTTCACACAACTCATGTAGTTGCAGAAATGCATGGTATTCAATTTTTATTTCTAATTCCCTGAAAGACTACCAGCCCATGTAAACAGGTCCTAGCTCTCTGACTGGCATAATTTGGCAGCATTATATTCTCTTTTGTATGTGACTTGATACATAGTGGATAAATTCTGATTTTCAGGTATATAGATGTATCAGTCTTCACCACTGAGGTTGTAAATTCTTCTTTCTCTGGTAATTTCCATGTAATTCTTTAGGAAGCTAGTTCTAATGGCTACCAGTTCAGTTGTGAGCAGAGTTAGGGAAGACATGTTTTAAAAGGTTAAGTTTTCTTACCTGTCTGAAAGAGTTCCCAAATTTTATGTAAGGATCCTTAGATCCTCCATATTACTGTGCCTGAACAAATATGGCTGTTCTTTCATTTAGGGAGTATGATTCTTGGTGGGGTGTTATTGCTGCTGTTAGATATTGTTAATTCAGTTCCAGCTCATAGGCACTCTATATACAATAGAACAAAATACTGCCCAGTCCTGTGTCATCCTCATAATCGTTACTATGCTTGAGCCCATTTTTGCAGTCCATCTCATTGAAGGTCTTCCTCTTTTTTGCTGACCTTCTTCTTTAACAAGTGTGGTGTCTTTCTCCAGGGACTAGTTCCTTATGAAAACATGTCCAAAGTACATGAGACTAGGTTTTGCCATTCTCACTTCTAAGTGAGAAGATGCATTTGTTTATTCTTCTGGCAGTCCATGTTGTATTCAATAGTCTTTGCCAACACCATATTTCAAATGCATCAGTTCCTCTTCAGTCTTCTTTATTCATTGTCCAGCTTTCACATACATATGAGGTAATTGAAAATTCCATGCCTTGGGTCAGGCATGCCTTAGTCCTCAAAGGGACATCTCTACTTTTTAACAGATCTTTAAACAACTTTTTTAAAAAGAGATCTTTAGCAATGCAATACCTTGTTTGATTTCTTGAATGCTGCTTCCCTGGGCATTGATTGTGGATCCAAGTAAAATGAATTCCTTGACAATTTCAATATTTTCACCATGTATCATGATGTTGCTTAGTGGTCCAGTTGTGAAGACTTTTGTTTTCTTTATAATCTTGATGTATAATCTATACTGAAGGCTTTTATCTTCATCAGTAAGTACTTTAACTCTCCTCACTTTAGTAAATAAGGTTGTTTCATCTGCATACTGAAGGTTGTTAATGACTCATCTTCTACTCCTGATGCTACTTTTTTTTTGACATATAGTTCAGCTTCTCAGATTATTTGTTCAGCATACAGACTGAATAAATACAATGAAAGGATACAACCTTGATGCATACCTTTCCTGATTTTACACCACACAATATCCCCTTGTTCTGTTTGAACCACTTCCTATTGGTCTATGTATAAAAGCAAAAAAAAAAACCAAACTCATTGCCATGGAGTCAATTCTGACTCATAGGGACCCCTTTTGGGTTTCCAAGGTGGTAAATCTGTACGGAAGTAGATTGCCCAGTCTTCCTTCCGTGAGGTGGCTGGTGGGTTTGAACCACCAACATTCTTGTTAGGACTCAAATGCCTTAGGCACTATGCCACCAGAGCTTCGGTCTGTGTATAGGGATGATAATTATAAAGCAGGAGACCAACCAGTCTCAAGGCAATCACTCATAAGC
The DNA here is from genome assembly GCF_000298275.1 of Orycteropus afer afer. Classification (NCBI taxonomy): domain Eukaryota; kingdom Metazoa; phylum Chordata; class Mammalia; order Tubulidentata; family Orycteropodidae; genus Orycteropus; species Orycteropus afer. The sequence goes on along the minus strand of NW_006921778.1, from coordinate 5,266,312 downwards.
ATGGATTCCAAAAATAAAATAGGTGCCTTTGAGAGTGTATTTCTTTTTTAAAGCTGCTAGTTTCCCCAGAATCAAAGTGGCTTTATAATTTTTAAAAGCTATAATTTTAGCACGGACTAAGATATACCTATAAGTGTTTATTCTGAGGAACACTGTGACTTTGTTGACCCAGAACAGTAATGCAGGTATGTGAGTTGCTAAAAAAAAAGATGGTTATCTCCACCCTTTCTCATTGATGCAAAGAGGAAGCATATCAATCATGCAAGGTTTACTTTCTCAGGTGAGAGGCTCTAGTATCACGGTCCTACTCTGTGTTCTGAGATACATAAAATTACATCCAGCTTTGGAAATTTAAATCCTTTGCATATTATTTTCACACTCAAAAAGTATATTGTTACTTAAAACAACAACAACAACAACTTTTTATTGTGATTTTGGTGACAGTTTACAGATAAATTTGTTTTCCACTCAACAGTTCATACACATTTTGTTCCATGAAATTGATTGCTATTGTTACATATTTATTATAGTCTGGAGTACCGATCCAAAAGGATAGAATGCTAGCACAAGGTCCAAGCCCATAGTTTTCTGTATTTTAAAAAAATAAATAAATAATTTTTGGATATATAATAGATTCAGATGATTAAAAAATCAAAACAATAGAAAAAGGTATGTACTAAGAGTTATCACTCCCATCCTGGTCCCCATTCACTTTTATCTTTTCCTCCATCTTACTAGTTTCTTGTGTTATCATTGCAGTATTTTGCTTGTTTTCAAATGCAGAGACAAGCAGATATAAGTACTCTTATTTTTCACTTTTTAATATAAATGTTAGCATCATATTTAGTGCTCTTTTATTTTTTTAAATTTTTTTGTTTACACTTATATATTTGGTTCATTTGAAATTTACTCTGGTCTTTAGTTGAAGTATATATCTTATCTTTTTTCAGATGGCTCCCAGTTACCCAACACTCATGGATGAAATAGAGCAACATTTTTTCAGTTTTTGATATACTTTTATCATATATTAAATACATATGTGTCACTAGCTTTATTTCTGGACTTGCAGTTCTCTTCTATCAGCAAAATAGGAAGTGGGAAACAAGAAGAGATAACCACTCATGTATCTGAAACAAAGTTGCATTTATTATTTGTTAAACAAGACAGAAATACATTTATAGATGCCTTAGTTACCCAGTGCTGCTATGACAGAAATACCACAAGTGGATGGCTTTCAAAACAGAAATTTATTTTCTCACAGTTTGGAAGGCTAGAAGTCCAAATTCATAGTGCCAGCTGTAGGGAATTTCCTCTCTGTGTTTGTTGTAGGGGAATGTCTTTGTCTCTTCTGACCTGCTCCTGAGTGATCTTCATGTGGCTAGCCATGTCTCTTCCCCCATCTATGCCTGTCCTCTTGCTTGTTTGTTAAATATCTTTTATATCTCAAAAGAGATTGCTTTAAAACACACTGTACACTAATCCTATCTCATTAACACAAGATAAATAACCCATTCACAAATGGAATTATATTTATAACTTTAGGCATGTTGTTATTGTCATTAGGTGCCATTTAGTCAGTTGCAGCTCATAGGGATCCAACAGAATAAAACACTGACTGGCCCTGCATCGACCTTATAATTCTTGCTATGCTTGAGCCCATCATTGCAGCCATTGTATCAATCCATCTCATTGAAGGTCTTTACCTTCTATGCTGACTTTCTATTTGCCAAACATGACATCCTTCCCCAGGGAATGGTCCCTTCTGACAACATGACCAAAGTAGGTGAGATAAAGTCTGGCCATTCTCACTTCCAAGGAGAGTTCTAGCTGCACTTCTTCCAGGACAGATTTGTTGGCTCTTCTGGCAGTCCATGCTGTTTTCAGTATTCTTCACTAACAGCGCAATTCAAAGGGCATCAACTCTTTTTCAGTCTTCCTTATTCATTGTCCAGCTTTCACATGCATATGAGATGATTGAAAATACTATGACTTGGGTCACGCAAACCTTAAATCTTTAAAGTGACATCTTTGCTCCTTAGCATTTTAAAGCGTTCTTTTTTCTTTTTTTTTTTTTTGGTTATCCTCATTCTTCTTTGCTCTGGACGAAGAGAGACCCATC
>NW_006921778.1:5244571-5262738 GCF_000298275.1 Orycteropus afer afer | reverse complement strand
GTTTTTGTGTGTGGTGTGAGGTACAGATCTTGTTTCATTTTTCTGCAAATGGATCTCCAGTTTTGCCAGCACCATTTATTAAACAAACATTCTCTTCCCATTTAATGGATTTTGGCCCTTTGCCAAAGATCAGCTCACTATAGGTCAATGGATCTGTTTCTGGGTTCTCAATTCTATTCCATTGGTCTATGTATCTGTCATTAAACCAATACCAGGCAGTTAAAGCATTCTTTTGCAGCTGATTTGCCCAGTACAATATGATGTCTGACTTCCTAACTGCTGCTTCCATAGGTGGTGACTATGGATCCAAGTGAAATAATTCCTGACAACTTCAATCTTTTCTCCATTTATCATGATGTTGCTTATTGGTCTAATGGGGAGGATTTTTGTTTTCTTTATATTGAGGTGTAATCCATACTGAAGACTGTAGTCTTTGATCTTCATCAATAAATGCTTCAAGTCATCTTCACTTTCAGCAAGCAATGTTGTATCATCTGCATATCACAAGTTGTTAATGACTCTTCCTCCATCCCTGACGCTGCATTTTTTTTCATATAGTCCAGGTTCTTGGATTATTTGTTCAACATACAGAGTGAAATAAGTATGGTACAAGAATAAAACCCCAACATACAACCTTACTGATTTTACACCATGCAGTATCCTCTTGTTCTGTTTGAATGACAGCCTGTTAGTCTATGTACAGGTTCCTTAGGAGCACAATAAATGTTCTGGAATTCCCATTCTCCTCAACGTTATCCATAATTTGTTATGATCTACACAGTCGAATGCTTTTGCATAGTCAATAAAACACAGGTAGGCATCATTCTGGCATTCTTTGCTTTCAGCTAAGATTCATCTGACACCAGCAATGATATCCTTCATCCCATTGCCTCTTCTGAATCCAGCCTGAATTTCTGGATGTTCACTGTCAATATACTGTTGCAACAGTTTTTGAATTATCTTCAGCAAAGTTTTACTTGCCTGTGATATAAATGATATTGTTCAATAATTTGCACATCCTGTTGGATCATCTTTATTTTGAACAGGTCAGGTAGTTGTCCTCCAAATTTCTTGGCATAAATAGTAAGTGTCTCCAGCCCTGCATCTGTTTGTTCAAACATCACAATGGACAATTCGTCAATTCCTGGAGCCTTGTTTTTGCCAATTCCTTCAGTGCAGCCTTGACTTCTTCCTTCAGTACCATTCCTTCTTGATCATATGCTACCTCCTGAAACAGTAGGGCATAGACCAATTCTTTTTGATACAATGACTCTGTGAATTCCTTCCATCTTCATTTGATGCTTCCTGCATCATTCAAAATTTGGCCATAAAAGTTTTCCATATTGCAACTCAAGCCTTGAATATTTTCTTCAGTTCTTTCAGTGTAAGAAATGTTGAGCATGTTCTTCCCATTTGGTTTTCTAACTCCAGGTCTTTGCACATTTCACTATAATAATTGACTTTGTCTTCTTGAGCTGCTCTTTGAAATCTTCTGTTTAGCTCTTTTATCTTGTCATTTCTTTCATTTCCTTTAGCTACTCTCTGCTCAAGGGCAAGTTTCAGAGTTTTCTGTCATCCCTTTTGGTCTTTTCTTCCTTTCCTGTCTTTTTAATGACCTTTTGCTTTCTTCATGTATGATATTCTTGATGTCATCCCACGACTCATCTGGTCTTCAGTTATTGGTGTTCAATGTATCAAATCTGTTCTTCAGATGATCTCTAAATTCAGGTTGGATATAATTAAGGTCGTTTATTGGTTCTTGTGAAATTATTTTAATTTTCTCAAGTTTCAATTTGAACTTGCATATGAGCCTTTATGGTCTGTTCTATAGTTGGCTTCTGGCCTTGTTTTGATGAATTATATTGAGCTTCTCTATTGCCTTTTTCCACAGATGTAGTCAATCTGATTTCTGTGTATTCTATCTGGTGTGGTCCATGGGTATAGCCACTGTTTATGTTGCTGAAAAAAGTATTTGCAATTAATTAGTTGTTGGTCTTGCAAAATTCTATCATGCAATGTCCAGTGTCATTTCTATCACCAAGGCCATATTTTCCAACTACAGATGATTCTTCTTTGTTTCCAACTTTCATATTCCAATCACCAATAATTATCAATACATCTTGATTGCATATTTGGTTATTTTCAGACTGCAGAAGTTGGTAAACATCTTCAATGTCTTCCTCTTTATCTTTAGCAATTGGTGCATAAATTTGAATAATACTAGTATTAACTGGTCTTCCTTATAGGCCTAAAGATATTATCTTATCACTGACAGCACTGTATTACATGATTGATACTGAGATGGTCTTCATGACAATGAATGCAACACCATTCCTCTCCAATTTGTCATTCCTGGCATAGTAGACCATATAATTGTCTGATTCAAAATGGCCGATACCAGTCCACTCTGATAGTGTAGTGCCTAAGGCACTTGACTGCTAACCAGAAGGCTGGCGGTTCTAACTCACCAGGCACTCCTCGGAAAGAAGGTGAGGCAATGTACTTCTGTAGTGATACTGCCTCAGAAACCCAAGGAGGGGTCTCTATGAGTCAGGTCCGACTCGATGGCACATAACAACAACAACAACAACGTCTAGGATATTGAACTTTATGTGTTCCATTTCATTATTGACAACATCCAATTTTCCTAAATTCATACTTCATACATGCTATGTTCTGATTATTAATGCATGTTTGCAGCTCTTTCTTCCCATTATGAGTCATACCCCATGAGCAAATGAAGGTCTTGAAAGCTTTACTCCATCCACATCATTAACATCAACTCTTTGGGATGGCAGCTCTTCCCCGGTCATATTTTGAGCTCCTTCCAACCTGAGGGGTTCATCTTCTGGAACTATAGCAGACAGTGTCTCTCAACTCTTTATAAAATTTTCAAGTAATATATGAGACAGTGTTTCACCGCTATTCATAAGGTTTTCAGTGGCAAGTTTTTTCTGGAGTGCATGACCCCATCCTTCTTCCTAGTTTGTCTTCTTCTGGAAGCTCTGCTGAAAACTGTCCACCATGGGTGGCCCTGCTGATATTTGAAGTACCAATGGCAAAGCCTCCAGCCTGACAGCAACACAAAAGCCACCACAGTACAACAAAATGACAGACAAATGGTGGAACTGCAGGCATAGAAATTAGGATTTACAACATATTTGGGGGGCATACAATTGAATATACAACAGTCTCTCTGAATAAATCAAAGAACCAATCTTAAGAACTTTAAGAAGCATTAAGGTTAGGGATTGGCTGATTTCCAGAAGTGAGAGATTTTAAGGATTGACTGATGTTTAGCATGGAGTTTAGGGACCAGCTTACTTTCAGAGAGTACTGTAATTGATTTATTTGAGCTGGTTTAAGCCAATTTGTGGTTAATTATTTACTGATTTCAGCTAGAAACAAAGAATAGTCAAAGTTGGAATGCAGAAACTTTTACTCTTTTCTTCCGTTTCTGTCTACTTGTGTCATGTGTTAATTTCAACCAGGCCTATCATTTTACATAACCAGAAGTCACATAGGCTTATCTGTGAACTTTTCATGAGAGAGGAGACTTCATGTCCATATGAACTATGGACAATATTTCTGGTTTTTGCACAAATCTTGATGCGTTCATTTGTCACAAATCTATTTTGTCTATTTCCCCTACTGGTTTTGTGTGCTATGTAAAGAGAAGTTATTGTTGAATATTTTGGGTTTTACAAATTTTATTTAAAATATATTTTATGAAAGATGTACTTTTTTTCTATTAATAGGCATAATATTCTAAACCTAGAAATGAAGGCATGTAGATGCTTCTTGCTGTCAATTATTATGCTTATCATTGTATGTAAATATGTACCTATCCCTCTGAAAAGATATAAATATTAAAATATTTTTAATGAAAACAATAATTCTTCATCTGAAAGAAATCAAGCTAAATATCAAAAGAAATTTCTATGATGGGAGGATGAGTGTGTTGTCAGCTTTCCCAATACTGTAGGCACAACAGAGTGGACAGGCTGTTCTAACACTGTTGAGCAGTATGGGAATCTCTGGAGCAACCTTAAGTTTTTGATATTTCAAGTTTGCTCCAGAGATTCATTACTCTTCCATCTTCATAAATTTTATTTTCATAATTTCTTTTGTGCTTTACTTTCCCATGCAGATTTATACCTTTAATTTTTTTAAAATTTAATTTAATTTTATCCTTTATGATCATCTTAGTAAGATTTAGGAGCTCTGGTGGCATAGTGCCTAAGGCACTTGACTGCTAACCAGAAGGCTGGCAGTTCAAACTTACCAGCCACTCCTCAGAAGGAAGGTTGGACGATCTACTTCCGTAGTGATACTGCCTCAGAAACCCAAGGAGAGGTCACTGAGTTGGTTCTGACTCCATGGCAGTGAGTTTGTTTGTTTGTTTTGTTAGTAGGATTTGAGAAGGAAGTAAAGATAAATGAAACTTTCTTCAACTAGAAGTCCTCCCCCAGGATTTTTATTATGATTGTAATTATTATCTTACTCATCTGTTTCAGACAAATTTGACTATTTCCTGAAAGAATATGAATCATTCATTTTTGTACAGTCAGGACTCTAGCTTGTAGACTACCATGTTTTTTTTATGTGCCATTGAGTCAATTCTAAATTATAGTGTCCCAATGGGGCAGAGTAGAACTGCCCCATATTTTTTTCTAGGCTGTAATCTTTATGGTAGGAGCTCTGGTGGTGTAGTGCCTAAGGCATTTGACTCCTAACCAGATGGCTGGCGGTTCAAATCCACCAGCCACTCCTCAAAAGGAAGATTAGGCAATCTATTTCTGTAGAGATACCACCTGGGAAATCTAAGGAGGGGTCACTATGAGTTGGATCTGACTCAGTGGCAGTGAGTAATCTTTATGGTAGCAGATCACCAGGTCTTTCTTCCAAGGAGCCACTGGGTGAATGCAAACCATCAACCTTTCAGTTAACATTTGCATGTTTAACCACTGTGCCACCAGGGCTTCTTCATAGTTTCTCATTATATCATTATTATTTCAATGAACTCTTAACTCAACAAAATACTGGTACAACTGAGATAAGGAATTTTTAAAGTTGAATTGGTAGAGAATCTTCCAGGAATCTTCCATCAGACTATGCTATGTTCTAACAGAACAGTTTGGAGCTGACAGAGGTGCAAGTTTTTCTATTTAGTTCTCATTGTCTATTTTAATCCACTTATTCTCAATAAAAGCAATTTGCTTAGGTTTGAAATAAGATTAGATCTTGTCCAGAAAAAAACAAAGCATGGCAACAGGGCAAATAGTTATCATTTTATGTCAAGGAAAATGAATCTTATATCGGGATGATATGTAGCATATTACAATAAATTCCCAGCACTGTTACTGCCAATTTTCCCAGGGGGAAAAAAATGTAAAAATTCTATTTCAAAAACTGCTTTTTACTCATAGAAAGCTGGTCATGAAATGATTAGCATATTCTTTCCTCAAAATAGAAAATAGTCGAATTGTTGCACTTTCCAAACATACTTTCTATGTTCATTGATTACAAAGGACTGTACATCGATTCCACCCAATGCAGAAAGCATGAGAACTCAATTGATCATAAATGGAGCATTCTTACATTTCTCACATACATTTATACTTAAAGTGTTTTGACTCACATTTGACTTTACCAATAAAAGACTTGACCAAAGTTTCTTTTAACACATAATCCAAAAAGAGATGCTAGAAGAGTGACTATTCCAGTAGTCAGATGATAAATCTTTATGTTAGCTCCTGTTAAAATTCTGAGATCAATACTCCCTCCATCCCTTTCTCCTTCTCTTCCTTCCTTTTACTCTTCTCTCATTTTTTTGAAAGGGTAATACTTATACCCAGTAATATAAATAAATAAAGGTACAAAGGTATACAGTAAAGAAAGTCTGTGGTCTATCACTGACCCCTGATTCCTCTTACCATAGGCAAGTCCTGAGCATAGCCAACTTATTGTGAATCATTCCAGATATATTCTATTCTATACAAGTGTATATGTATACATTAAACTTTACATTTTCCTCTAATGTTTACATAACATACATACTTCTGGAATCTTCCTTGTCACTTAGCAATGTATATAGGAGATTAGTCCATATTTCAGAAGACTCATACTGTTCAACAGATGTGACTGCTGAAGCAGCTGTATTCTGGCTGCTGGCTATAGTAGCAGTGTTTAACAAGCACAGGACTGAAGAAAGTTCAGGTGGTTTTCACTTTTATGCTAGAGCAAGAGCAAGAAGCAGAGCTGAAGCCTAAGCTTGAGGGGCTTTCACCCAGCCCTTAGAGACTTGCACTTTGAATGAAGACTTCTACCCTCCTAAACTGTAAGAAAATAAATCCCTGTTTGTGAAAGCCACCCATTTGTGGTATTTTCTGTTGGAGTGGCACTAGAGAACTGAAACTAGGATTAAGATTTCATTTTTAAAGCTCAGAATCCTTAGAATTGGCCAAATTAGATATCTATATAGACAAGCAATAAATAAAATATGTTGACTAATTTATATGCTCAGAGAATAGGCTTCAAATTATGAATTTCAGGCACTGCTGAAATGATATCTGAGATCATCTCATAAGAACCTTTGATATTATTCTCATAATTCATGTAAATCAAATATATTTAAAGCTTAAAAATGTACCAGCAAGTCAACTGAGCAATCCCAGAGACGAATTTATCCATAGGAAAAACTAAAACATCTGATTGGAGATGTATATTACTTTATCAATGGAGAGGTATTCAAAATACATGGGGCTAGCAAAATGAACTTTCAAATGTATAAAATTATCTCACTTTCATTAAAAATTATATATATATATGTAAAAATATGCAGAAGACTTAAACAGAATGCTAACCATGATTATATTTAGGTGATTTAATTAGGTGTACTTTTGGTTTTCTTATATCTTTATGAACTTACGTATTTCATCATGAATGAAATATAATAAGATGATACAAAGAAATATTTGTCAATTGTACTTAGTGAGAGAGACAGATATTAGTAGAAAGACAAATATTTATCAAGTCAGAACAGAAAAGCCTACTATTTGAGGAGATAAAAATAACTACATAAAATGAACTATTTGCCCCTATTATTTATTAATTAAAGTAAGATTTAAAGGTAGTGTGCTGCCTAAGGCACTTGACTGCTAACCAGAAGGCTGGTGGTTCAAACTCAACAGCCACTCCTTAGAAGGAAGATGGGGCAATCTACTTCCATAGTGATACTGCTTTGGAAACCCAAGGAGAGGTTGCTATGAGTCGGGTCTGACTCGACAGCATGTAACAACAACAACAGCATAGTAAAAATTAGATTATAATAAAATAAATGATATTGAAATATTAATTCATTAGATCAAAATATAATATTAATTCTTTCATTTAACAAAGAGAAAGAGCATTTTAAAGTGTTTATCTCTGATGAAAAAAATTTCCAAAATTAAGCACTATAATGAAAAGACTTGCTATCATTCTCTACTATTCTTCTGAGATTCAATTTCACTGCATAAGCCTTCATTTATACTATGATCAATAGTAGACTATGTAAAAACTGCAAACTGGAACTTAGACAAATATATCGATCATCTATAAAAAATCACATTGCTTTCACTCAAAAGCAAATTTTAAAAGATTTAAAAAAACAGAAAGCAGATCTTCTTTAATATGTTACATAAACTTTGATTCCAATAGAATTAGCAGACTCTGGATGTTAAAGAAATAAGAATATTTGTATCACTGTTCAGGAGCTCTGGTGGCATGGTGCCTAAGGCATTTGACTGCTAACCAGAAGACTGGTGGTTCAAACCCACCAGCCACTCCTCAGAAGGAAGACTGGGCAATCTACTTCCATAGAGATACCACCTCAGAAACCCAAGGAGGGGCTGCAATGAATCAGAATGGACTCACCAGCAGTGAATTGGTTTGGTTTGGTATATCACTGTTCAAGACTATAAGTGATATTTTAAACATTGAAATGACGTATGTTGGGAAAATATGCTTGCAGGAGTCTTTCTTTGTCTTTGGTTTTTGTGAGTTTGATTATGATATGTCTCAGTGATTTTCTTTTGGGGTCTACACTATTCAGAGTTCATTGAACTTCTTGAATGGATATCTTCTTGTCTTTTATCATATTAGGGAAATTCTCTTCTGAAAAAATCTTCGGCAATTTTCTCTTTGGTTTCATTTGTCTTCTCCTCTTCTGAAATTCCTATCACATGTAAATTATTCACCTTAATGGTATTCCACATGGATCTTAGGCTTTATTCATTTTGTTTGATCTTTTTTCTGATTGATCCCTTACCAAAGTGGTATTGAGGTATTTGTCTTCAATCTCATTAATTCTGTCTTCCATTGATTCAGTTCTACTCCTTTGCCCACTCAATGTGTCATCTATTTCCAAAATCTTAGTATTAGTCTTCTGGATTTCTATTATGGTTTTTGTGTGGTTTCTATTTTTTTGTTTATTTTGTCAGTTTTTTGTTGTATTGTTTTGCCAAATTGTTCTAGAGTTTTTTCTGTGTTTTCCTTAATTATGTTAGTGTGTTTCTTGAACTGACTCTCAATCCATTGGAGGTACCTAAATATAATTCTTTTGAATTCTTTATGAGGCAGTTCCAATACTGCTTCTTCCTTGGGGAAGTTTTCTGCTTCTGTGTTCTTGTCCCTTGTTTCCACTACTTTATCTTGGTTCTTTGTGTGGACTAGGAGTTCAGTTGTCTCCAAGAGAATGTGATGTCATTGTATTTATATTTAATTGGTGATTGCATGTTGATGTGATTCACCCATGTTCTTTTTTTTAAAAAAATATATCTGAGTGATCAGGACTATTGTGCTCCTCTATTCAGTAGTTGGCAGCATTTAGGTACTCACCATCTGTCTCCTGGTGGGTGTGATAGAGTGAGAATATGTATAAAGATCTCTATTCGCCATTTGTAAAGAGCAGTTGAGGATGAGTTAGGCTGGTTTTGGCTGCCATCTGTTGTTGATCAGTTGATGCATAAGCAATTGGTGGCCCTCATCCAGCAGGTAGGTCTGCAGGAGTTGTGGTATGATTGGGTCATGTGGGCACAGTATCTGTGTCCCACCCAATTAGACAAAAAAAAAAAAAAAAAAGAGATAGAGACTAAAAATAAAATATAAACAACAGACAAAATGCACAAACTAAAAAACAAAAAGTAATAATTGCAAATAAGATAAAGAAAAGGCAATAAATAAAAAGAAAAATTAAAAAAAAATACAAAAGAAAGAAAAAGAGAAAAAAATATCTTCATGTGGAGGAATAAGAGAAAAGAGTAAGAGAAAAAGAAAAATTTTTTAAAAATGAGAAAAATGCAAAAGGAAAAACAAGGGATGGGAAGGACCAAAAGAGAAAAAGAAGAAAAGAAAGAAAGAAAAAAGAAGAGAACCAGGAAAAGGGAAAAGAGAAAGAAAAAAACAGGCAAGAATCAGGGAGGGGAAAGAGAAAAGTGTAAAAAGAAAGGAAGAAAAGAGGAAGAAAAAAAGAAAAATTTTAAAACAAAGAAACAAAACCAAAACTGGGTGGAGGGGAGCTGGGCACCCAGCCAGGATGGTATTCTTGCCAGTTCAGAAGGTAGGTGGCGGTGGGGTATTGCCACACTTCTGTTCACTAAGAGAGTGTGGGCTACAAGAATATTAAGGGAATTTAACACATTTCTAGTTGTCACCTTCCAGTGAATTTGCTTGTAGTGTGCTCAGCAAGTGGAGCCTATTCTTACTCTTGCTGCTTGCATCAGAATGCCACTTGCAAATATTCAAAATGGCTGTGCCCTCAGGACTGCCAATAGTCCACAGTTTTATTTGTCTCCTTATTTGCTGTTTTCCTTTCTAGTTGTCAGCTACCAGTGCAGTAGAACATGCAGTCCTCAGCAAGTCAAGCTGATTCTTAGGTTGCTTTCCTGATCAGAAAACCATTTGCAAATATTCAAATTGGCCATGCAGTCAAAACAGCTGACAGTCCACAGCTATGTCTGCCTCCTCATTCACTGTTTTCATTCAGGCTCTTCTACTAATTAGTATTTAATCCACTTCTTTATCCTTCTCTTCAAAGCTCAGGGATCCAGGATTATCTTCTGTATCTGTTTCAATTGGTTTCTTGTTTCTTTGTTGCAGAGACTCTGTGTAGCTTGTCACCCTATTCCTTTATCTTGTCAGAAGTCTGCCAGCCCTTTAAACTTTCAAACCCGTTAAATTTACTTCAGTGTCATCTTTGCCAGAAGTTAAATAACAGTATATACATGGATATGTTCTTGCATTCTCTATTACATTACATCGATCAGTATGCTTATCTTTGTGCCAGTACCACATTGTCCTAAGTAATATACTTTTTAATAAATATTGATATTGGCTTTTGTATTTTCTCCACCTTGATTCTTCAAGATTGGTCTGGCTATTCTTGGCCCTTTGTATTTCCATATGAATTTTGCTTTATGTAGTTTGAGGCTATATTATTAGATACATCATATTTAAGATTTTGAAGTCTTGTTGGGAGGTCTCATTTTTCTTTAAACAATTCCATTTCTATTCTCCGTTTCTTCAACTGAAATTTGAGGTTAATAAAATAGTACCACCTCATAGGGTTGTGTTGTTTTTGTTGTTGCTACATGTTACCTAGTGGGACCTGACTCATAAAGACCCCTCCTTGGGTTTCCGAGGCAGTATCACTATGGAAGTAGATTGCCCCATCTTCCTTCCGAGGAGGGGCTGGTGTGTTTGAACCACCAGCCTTCTGGTTAGCAGTCAAGTGCTTTAGGTTGTAGTGAGGGTTAAATGAGTACCCGCGAACCACATAGTGCTGTGCCTAAGGAGAGCAAGTGCTTCATAAATTTTAGTTATGTATGGCATTTCACTACTAACCAGATGGCTGGTGGTTCAAATCCACCAGCCACTTCTTGGAAAGAGGGTTGGGCAATCTACTTCCATAGTTTTACTGCCTTGGAGACCCACAGAGGGGTCGCTATGAGTCAGATCCTACTCGATGGCAGTGAGTTTGGTTTTTTCTTTTTTCTCTTTTGGTTTATATGAATAGATGTGTTAATTAGATTGGATATTAGTAATTAAGGTCCCTTCTAAGGTTGAGACTCTATTATTCCATAATTTATGGATAGGTTATGTTCTTTACACATTATCCTTCCAGAAGTAAACAGCAAAGCCAAAACTAAGGGTATGGTTATGTTTGGAGACAGAGGATGTATGTATATATGTATTGTGAGGATGATAGATTGCACTCTACCTCAAAAGAAGTATGATATTCTAGAGGGAAAAATCAAGTTTGAATCCTACCAATGGGTTGTACAGATAGCTAATATCAAATGCAATATAATTGATATTAATGACACAAAAATAACGCTTAATTATTGTTATGCCATTAATTAACCATGTGATCTTAGTCAAGTTACTTATATCCTTATATCTTCAGTTTCTTCAGTCACAAAATTATAATGTAACACCTTTCTTAAAAATTTGCAATGAGGATTACCTATGTAGAAAGTATGATTCAGTAACTGGCATAAAGTATATATTCAATAATTCCCACCACCCACACACTGCCTTAGAATAAATCATCGTGGATCTATAGGACAAAGTAGAATTGCCCATAGGGTTAAAGCATTGGACTTCTAATCAAAAGGTTGGTGGTTTGAACTTACCAGCCACTCCTTGGAAGAAAGATGAGGCAAGTCTATAAAGATTTTACAGCCTTGGAAACCCTATGGGCAGTTCTACTTTGTCCTATAGATCCACAATGAGTCAGAATCAACTTGATGGCAGTGGTTATTCCATGATTAGTTTTTATTATTTATTCCAAAGTAAAAAGCCTTACAGGAATATATATATATATATATATTTTAGAGCCCCAGTTGTAAATAAAACACTTGATAGTCCATTTATGAAGACTATTTTCTGATTGGCCCAAAATCATGTTATCCATGCTATAATTTTTATAATATTCTTTCATAACTCATACTAATTGAAAAAATAATATTTGAAGAAAAATCAGATTTACTGTTAACTAGAGAATGACTGCAAAGCTATAATTTAATCAAGAAGCTAAATAATGTTACCAGAAACAAAAAGTATCAAATGCTTTTGGTCACTTGTTAAGATTATGACATTAGTAAGCAATCCCTTAATCCTTAAAAGGCAAGTTAAAAAAGTACGCACACTTTATAAATTCATCAATGTGATATTGACAAAGAAAGTTGAATTGCAATCCTAATATTTTTGGGGTAGGGGAGTACACTGATATGAAATCCTTGGGTAGTGCAGACAGATAATGCACTCAACTGCTTTCTAAAAGTTTGGAGGTTGTAGTTCATCCAGAGATGCCTCAGAACAAAAGTCTGTCAATCTACTTCCAAAAATCAGTCTTTGAAAACGCTATGGTGCAGAGTTCTACTGTAACACACATGGGATCACCAGGAGTCACAGCTGACTTGACTCAAGGGAAATAACATTGATATAATGTAGAAATACAAATTAAAACATTAAATAATTAATTATTAGAAATATGTGTTCTCATTAAAGTGTAATAGCACAATTACACTCTCTGTTTATTAATTTTTATCTCTCAGTTTCAAACCCATCCTTCCCTACTATTCTTCTTTATGATCTTGTGGGCAGAACTTTGCAAACCACATTTCTTTGTTGCCAGCTGATTCACTGCCGAAATGGGTATGAGAGGCAGATGCAAAACTAGAGGCAGACAAAGCAACTTTTTCCTTGAAGAATATCAAATATACTCTGGACTGCTAGAAGAACAATCAAATTTGCCTTAGGGGAAGTAAAGCTGGAATGCTCCTTAGAAGCAAGGATGGTGAGAATTTGCTTCTCATACTTTGGACATGTTATCAGGAGGGACTGGTCCCTGGAGAAGGACATCATGTTTGGTAAAGCAGCAGGTCAGCACACACACACACACACACACACACAAAAGAATACCCTCAACAAGATGGATTGACACAATGACTGCAACAATGTGCTCAAGCCAGGCAACTGTTGTGAGGATGGTGCAGGACAAGGAAGTGTTTTGTTCTATCATACATGAATAGAACAATAGGTTGCAATGAGTGGAAACCAACTGGATGGCACTTAACAACACTATGTATCGAAATCACCTCCACCTCACCTAACAACAACAACAACATGTTTCACTTTACAGAATCTGTATTTCACTACTTCAAGGTAGGTTTTGCAAGGTCCCTGCTGTCACTGTATCAACTGTTCCTGGAGGAAGTTTCCATTCACTATCTCTGGTCACACTGAAAGCTTTCCCAAGACTGGTCCACTATAAAGCCATGGCAGATAATGCAAGAATCTGGTTTAAGTTGCTTCAGTTCCTTAATAAGTAATTTTTATTTTATGTGGCTCAGAAGTTCAAGATAGACAGGAATTAAAGTACAAAAAAAAAAAAAAATCACTGACAGTCTACAAAAAAGATTTGATTTAATTCAAGTACAATTTGTTACAGTATTCTGCTAAAGAAAGAACTAGACTAGATGTTTCCACCTACCCATTAACCTAAATAACATCTTCCTTTGTGGAATATACATTTTCTCTGTTAAATTATGTGATCTCTCCAAAGCTATATTAATAGGATTATTCTCCTTTTTCTTATTGGAAAAATGCATCAGAAATTTAAACCATAGTTCAATTTTAGCAAAAATGTTACCAGAAGACAATGTGTCTCTATATGTTTGTACATGGAACATTAATACTTTTCCTTCTCAATTTCACTGAAATCTTTTTATATTGATAATTTACTTTGTATAGGATGTATGTTTATTATGTTTGTAATGGTCAAGCCCAATTAATTTTACAACTAGATGGAAAATAGTAACATTGAAAATAACAATTATTTAATGCCCAGAATCTCAAGAATTTAGGTTTCTGATGGGTTACTTGTTATTCATTTGGTTAAGTAAAGCACAAGGTTGTTGTTGTTGTTAGGTACCATTGAGTTGGCTCCAACTCATAGAGACCTTATGAACAACAGAATAAACACTGCCTAGTCCTGAGCCATCCTCACAATCCTTGCTATGCTTGAGCCCATTATTGCAGCCACCATGTTAGTTCATCCCGTTGAGGGTCTTACCCTTTTCAACTGACCCTCTACTTTACCAAGCACAATAACCTTTTCCAGGGACTGGTCTTTTCTGACAACATGACCAAAGTAGGTGAGAAGAAGTCTGGCCATTCTTAATTCTAAGGAGTATTCCGGCTATACTTCTTCCAGGACAGATTTGTTCATTCTTCTAGCAATCCATGCATGGCATTTTCAGTATTCTTTGCCAACACCACAATTCGAGGACATCAACTCTTCTTTGGTCTTCCTGATTCATTGTCCAGCTTTCACGTGTATGAGGTAATTGAAAATACCATGGCATGAGTTAATATAAGGAGCTCTGGTGGTGTAGAGCCTACGGCATTTGACTGCTAACCAGAAGGCTGTTGGTTCAAACCCCCAGCCACTCCCTCGAAGGAATGTTGGGCAATCTACTTCCATAGTGATACTGCCTCAGAAACCCAAGGAGGGGTCTCTGTGAGTCAGATCCCACTTGACAGCAGTGCATTGCATTGCATTTGTTTGAGTTAATGTAAAAACAAAAAATTCAAACCCACTGTCAATGAGTCAATCCTGACTCACAGCGACCCTATACAACAGAGTAGAACTGCATATAGGGTTTCCAAGACTGTAATTTTTTCTTTTTTTAGAGGAATGCCCATGGTGGTTTTATTCCTAATAGCCCAAATCAGAAAATAAACTGTCCATTAAAAGGTGAATGATAAAAGAAATTGTGGCATGTTTATTTAGAGCACAGATTGACAAATATAACCCACAGGCCATGTCCAGTTTGAGGCCTGTGATTGTACTGAGAGTGAAGAATCATCATTATATTTTTTATTTTTCTTCTTGATGTAACAGCTCTCTTCCCACTTCCTCTATATAGTTACTTCTTCCCTGTGTCTTTCTTTCCAATGCATTCCTACTCCCCGAGCTATCTCCTGGTATAAACATTGCCCTTCTATTCTCCCACAATTGATTGCTGTAAGGAGTGTATCTACCTGATGTAGATAAATGTTCAAGCTATATGACTGTCTATTGTTTGGCTGGAAGCCACAAGAGTGAGTTCAGTTCCAGACCTGAAGAGTAACTAGGGGTCATAGTTTCAGAGGTCTCACTGGGCTCTATCTGACCAGTAAACTTGGTCTACTTTTGTGATTTTGAGTTTTGTTCCACTTTGTTCTCTCACTCTCTCCAGGATCTCCTGCACTGATCTCTTTCTGAAGGTGACAGTTGGTAGTTGGGCACCATCTAGTTCTTCTGGCCTCAAGGTCATATAGGCTGAGGATCACATGGTCTACTAGTCCCTTGGACTAATTGTTTCCTTGTGTCTTTGGTTTTCTTCATTCTTCTTTGCTCTGGACAAGAAGAGACCCATTGTAGCATCTAGATGGCCACTTGGAAGTTTTTATGACCCCAGTTGCTACTCACTAAAGTAGGATGTAGAACAATGCTTTTGTGTTGTATGTTATGCCAATTGAGCTTCATGTCCACTGCAACCATGGTCCCAATCCCACAGGTGCAACTACTCGCTCCCTCAGGATGGTTGGCTGTGGCCAAGAAGTTATCATAACTTTGTCCCTTGTTAACTCTATTACATATTTGGACATTCTTACAGCACATCAATATGTATGTAGAAATATCATCTGCCAACATTATATATGGTCATGGGAATAGTCCCTTTTCCTAGACATGCATGACATTCAACCTGTCTACTCATCTATTTACCCATAGATTAATGTTTGTTATCACTGACAACACAGTATTGTATAAGTAAAAGGATTTATCTTTGTTGTCTGTACCTCTTGTGTATCTGTCTGTGTCTTCTTCCTCACTCACTTTTGGTACATTGCCTTTCCCTTTACCCAAATCAATATTTTTCTCTACCTATCTAGTAGTTTTCTTCCCTCCCCTCCAATCTGTGGTAACCAACAAAGAACTTTTCCTTCTATATATAAACCTTTCCTTGACTTTTTACAATAGTGAACTAAAACAGTATTTCTCCTGTGATTGACTTATTTCACTCAGCATAATGTCCTCTAAGTTCAACCACGCTATGATGTGTTTTGAAGATTCTACAGTATTCTTCAGTGTTGCATAATATTCCACTGTTTGTAGGTACAATAATCTGGTTATTCTTGTTAATGGGCACTTAGGTTGTTTCCATCTCTTTGGTGTTATAAATAGTGCTGCAGTGAACATGGGTGTGTTCATATATCTGCTCGTGTCCTGGTTCTCACTTCTTTAGAATATATACTTTGTAATGGGATTGCTGGATCAAATGGTATTTCTATTTCCATCTCCTTAAGTAATTGCCATACTAATTTCCACAGTGGTTGTATCATTTTATAGTACCACCAGCAGTGTATGAGAGTTCCAAACTCTCCACAACTTTCTAATTTTTTTTATTTTCTGCCTTGTTGAACTTTGCTATTAGTGCTGGGGTGAGATGGTATCTCATGGTTGTTTTGATTTGCAATTCTCTAATGGCTAACTGGGCAACCTACTTCTGTAGAGATACTGCCTCGGAAACCCAAGGAGGGGTCGTTATGAGTTGGATCCAACTCCACAGCAGTGAGTTAGTTAGTAGAATGACTAATTATCACAAACATTTCTTCATGCTTTCTTGGCCACCTAAATACTTTCATGGTGAAGTGTCCATTCATGTCTTCTGCCCATTTTTTAAATTGGATTGTCTTTTTGATGTTGAGGTGTTAGAGTTTTCCATAAATTTTAGAGGGAAGTCCCTTGTCAGGTATGTTGTTGCTGAATTTTTTTTCCCCAATCTGTAGCTTCACTTTTTATTCTTTTGGAGAAGTCTTTTGAAATACATAAAAATTGAATTTTTAGAAGGTCCTATTCGTCTAGTTTATCTTTTGCTGTTTGTGCATTTTGGGTTTTTTCTTTGATAATCTTCATAGTTTTAGGTTTCACATTTAAGTCTTTGATCCATCTGGAGTTAGTATTTGTGTATGGTGTGAGGTATGGATCTTATTTCATTTTTCTCCAAATGGGTAACCAGTTTTTCCAGCACAATTTGTGAAAGAGACTATCTCTTCCCCCATTTAAAGGATTTTGGCCTTTTGCAAAAGATCAGCTGACCATAGGTCAATAGATCTATTTCTGGATTCTCAATTCTATTCCACTGATGTATGCATCTTTTGCTGTACCAATAACAGGCTATTTTGACTACTGTGACTGTATAGTAGGTTTTGAGATCTGGGAATGTGAGACCTTCTACTTTGTTCTTCTTCTTCCAAAATACTTGGCTTATTTGATGTCTCTTTCTTTTCCATATAAAATTAGTGATTTTTTTTTTCCATATCCTTAAAGAATGTTGATGGGATGTCGATTGGGATTGCATTGAATGTATAGATTGCTTTGGATACTATTGACATTTTCACAATGTTCAGTCTTCCTGTCTGTGAACATTGTATGTTCTTCATTTATGTATAGTGTTTTGTATTTTTCTTGCATCCCTGGTAAGATTTTTTATTACTCTCTCTCTCTCTCTCTCTCTCTATATATATATATATATATATATATATGTACACACACACACACACACACATTCAGCAGAGTTTCCACACTAAACCAGATGAATTGTGGGATGACATCAAAAGCATCATCCATGAAGAAAGCAAGAGGTCACTAAAAAGACAACAAAACAAGAGAAGACCAAAAGAATGAAAGAAAAACTCTGAAACTTGCCCTTGAGTGGAGATTAGCTAAAGCGAATGGAAAAAATGACAAGATAAAAGAATTGAACCAAAGATTTCAAAGAGCAGAGTGAGAAGAAAAAGCCAATTACTATAATGAAATGTGCAAAGACCTGGAGTTAGAAACCCAAAAGGGAAGAACAGGCTCAACATTTCTCAAGCTGAAAGAATTGAGGAAAAAATTTAAGCCTCAAGTTGAAATATTGAAAGATTCTAAGAGCAAAAATTGAATGATACAGGGAACATCAAAGGAAGATCGAAGGAATACATGGAGCCAGTGTACCAAAAAGAACTGGTCAATCTTCATCCATTTCAGGAGGTGGCATATGATCTAGAACCAAGGTACTGAAGGAGGAAGT
>NW_006921778.1:5242159-5244347 GCF_000298275.1 Orycteropus afer afer | reverse complement strand
ATAATTCAAAAATGGTTGCAGCACTATATTGACAGAGAACTTCCAGAGGTGCAAGCTGGATTCAGAAGAGGATGTGGAACAAGGGATATCATAGCTGCTGTCGATGGATCTTGGCTCAAGGCAAAGAATACCAGAAGGATGTTTACTTGTGCTTTATTAACTATGCAAAGGCATTTGATTGTGTGGGTCATGAAAAATTATGGGTAACATTGAGAAGAATGGGAATTCCTGAACACCTGATTGTACTCATGAGGAACTTGTACCTTGAACAGGAGGCTGTCATTCGAACGGAACAAGGGGACATTACATGGTTTAAAATCAGAAAGGGAGTGCATCAGGGTTGTATCCTTTCCCCACACTTATTCAATCTATATGCTGAGCAAATAAGGCGAGAACCTGGACTATATGAAGAAAACATGGCATCAGGATTGTCGGAAGAATCATTAACAACCTGAGATATGCTGATGATACAACTTTGCTGCTGAAAGTGAGGATGACTTGAGGCACTTAGTGATGAAGGTTGAAGAACATAGTCTGCAGTATGGATTACATCTCAATGTAAAGAAAACAAAAATCCTCACAACTGAATGAATGAGCAGCATCACAATAAATGGAGAGAAGATTGATATTGTCAAAGAATTCACGTTGCTTGGTTCTACAATCAATGCCAATGGAAGCAGCAGTCAGGACATTAGATGACGTGTAGCACTGGGAAGGTAAACCATGAAGGAATTTTTTCAAGTGCTGAGGAGCAAGGATGTTTCATTGAGGACTAGGGTGCGCCTGACGCAGGCCATGATATCTCCAATTGCCTTGTACGCATGTGAGAGCTGGACAATGAATAAGGAAGACTGAAGAAGAGTTGATGCTTTTGAGTTATGGTGCTGACAAAGAATGCTGCAGGTACCATGGACTGCTAAAAGAACTAACAGATCAGTCCTGGAAGAAGTGCACCCAAGATGCTCCTTGGAAATGAGAATGGCCAGACTTCGTCTCACCTACTTTGGTCATGTTGTCAGAGGGGACCATTCCCTGGAGAAGGATGTCATCCTTGGTAGGGTGGAAGGTTGACAGCACCTAATAGCAACAACATATACACATTTGGTGTTGTTGTTAGGTGCCGTTGAGTCTTTTCTGACTCATAGCGACCCCATGCACAACAGAACAAAACACCACCCAATCCTGCATCAGCTCCATATCCATGCTATACTTGAGCCCATCGTCACAGCCACCATGTCAATCCATCTCATCAAAAGCCTTCCCCTCCTTCGTCAACCATCCACCCTACCAAGCATGAAGTCTGGCCACCCTCGCTTCCAAGGATCATCTCAGGTGCACTTCCTCCAGGACAGATCTGGCATAACCGAGTGAGTGCCTCCAGGGCAGCATCCATTTGTTGAAATATTTCAATGGGTATTCTGTCAATTCCTGGAGCCTTGTTCTTTGCCAATTCCTTCATTGCAGCTTTGACTTCCCCCTTCGTTTCCATTGGTTCTAGATCTTATGCCACCTGCTGAAATGGATGAAGATCGACCAGTTCTTTTTGGTACA
Organism: Orycteropus afer afer; assembly: GCF_000298275.1. NCBI lineage: Eukaryota > Metazoa > Chordata > Mammalia > Tubulidentata > Orycteropodidae > Orycteropus > Orycteropus afer. The sequence continues at coordinate 5,242,796 of NW_006921778.1, read as the reverse complement.
CTGACTCTGTGTATTCCTGCCATCTTTTCTTGATGTTCCCTGTATCATTCAATGTTTTGCCCTTAGAATCTTTCAATATTGCAACTCAAAGCTTAAATTTTTTTCCTAATTCTTTGAGCTTGAGAAATACCAAGTGTGTTCTTTCCTTTTGGGTTTCTAACTCCAGGTCTTTGCACATTTCATTATAGTAATTGGCTTTTTCTTCTCAATCTGCTCTTTGAAATCTTTGGTTCAATTCTTTTATCTTGTCATTTTTTCCCTTTGCTTTAGCTAATCTCCACTCAAGGGCAAGTTTCAGAGTTTTTCTGTCATCCATTTTGGTCTTCTCTTCTTTTATTGTCTTTTTAGTGACCTCTTGCTTTCTTCATGAATGATGTTCTTGTTATCTTCCCAAAATTCTTCTGGTTTTTGGTCATTGGTGTTAAATACATCAAATTTATTCTTTAGATGATCTCTAAATTCTGGAGGGATATATTCAAGATCATATTTTGGCTCTCTTGGACTGATTTTAATTGTCTTTAACTTCAAGTTGAACTTGCATATGAGCAGTTGATGGTCTGTTCCACAATCAGCTCCTGGCCTGGTTTTGACTGAAGATATTGAGCTTTTCCACCACCTCTTGCCACAGATGTAGTCA
>NW_006921778.1:5231254-5241156 GCF_000298275.1 Orycteropus afer afer | reverse complement strand
CCTGCCCTGCTGCTTTGGGCATGCCTGGGTTCCCTCTCCTCCCCTGGATCCCTGCAGCTGACTAGCTACACATTTGGTATCTTTTGTAAATGGTATTGGTTTCCTTTTCAGCAATATCTTTGCTGGTGTAGAGGAATTCAATTGATTTCTGTATGTTGATCTTGTATCCTGCCACTATGCTAAATCTCTCTATAAGTTCTAGTAGTTTTCTTGTTGAGCCTCTTGTGTTTTCTATGTATAGTATCATATCATCAGCAAATAGGAATAGTTTTACTTCTTCCTCATCAATTTGGATGCCTTTTATTTCCTATTCTTGCCTTATTGTCCTGGCTAAGACTTCCAATACAATGTTGAATAGAAGTGGAAATAGAGGGTGGCCTTTTCTGGTTCCCATTTGCAAAGAGAATGGCTTTAGTCTCCCTCCATTAAGAAAAATGTTGCTTGTTGGTTTTGTATATATGCCCTTTGTTACATTGAGAAATTTCTCTTTTATTCCTATTTTTAGCAGAGTTTTTATCAAGAATGTGTGTTGGATTTTATCAAATGCCATTTCTGCATCTATTGATATGATCATGTGTTTCTTTTCCTTTATTTTTCTTAGGTGATGGATGACATTGAGTGTTTTTCTAATGTTGGACCATCCTTGCATACCTAGTATAAATCCCAGTTAGTCATGATGCATTATTATTTATTTTTTTTTTTTGATGTGTTGTTGGACTCTATTGGCTAGGATTTTATTCAAGAGATTTGGATCTATATTCATAAGTTTTCCTTTTTTAGTAATGTCTTTGCTTCATTTTGGTATCAAGGCTATGCTTGCTTCAAAAAATGAATTTGTGAGGATTCTATCCTTCTCTATATTCTGAAATTGTTTGAATAGGCTTGATGTCATTTCTTTTCAGAGCATTTGGTAGAATTCTCCAGTGGGAGAAATGGGCCAGGACTTTTTTTAATTGGTAATTTTCTTATGACATGTTCAATTTCTTCTTTTGTTATGGGTCTGTTCAAATTTTCCACCTCAGTCTGTTTTAGTTTCAATAAGTTGCTTGTTTCTAGAAATCTGTCCATTCATTCTTGATTTTCAAATTTGTTGGAGTGTCCTCATATTTCCATTTTATTTCAATTGGTTCTGTTGTGACATCACCCAATTTCTTTCTTATTCATGTTATTTTTATTATCTCACTCTTCCTTTGTTAAATTTGCTATTGCTTTTTCTGTGTCCCACGATTTGGGCATGTTTTGTTTTAATTTTCATTTGATTCAAGGAATTTATATATATATATATATATAATTTCTTCTATTACCCAGTTACTTTTTAGAAGTGTGTTATTCAGTTTCAATGTGTTTGCTCTTTTTCCATGAATTTTCCTATTGTTGATATCTAATTGTATAGCTTTGTAATAGGAGAAGATGCTTTGCAGTATTTCAATGTTTTTAAATTTATTGAGACTTGCTTTGTGGTGTAACAGATGGTTTATTCTGGAGAATGTTCCATGTGAGAAGAATGTAGATTATTCTGTTTTGGGATGAAGTGTTCTGTAGATGTCCATAAGGTCAAGTGGGTTGATTGTATTGTTTAGTTCGTCTGCATCTTTGTTGAGGGTTTTTTTTTTTTGTTGTTGTTGTTTTCCAGTTGTTCTTTCTTTCACTGAAAGTGGTATATTAAAGTCTCCTACTATTACTATCTGGGAGCTCTGGTAGCATAGTGCCTAGGGCACTTGACTGCTAACCAGAAGGCTGGCAGTTCAAACCCAACAGCCACTCCTCGGAAGGAAGGTTGGGCAATCCTACTTCCATAGTGATACTGCCTCGGAAACCCAAGGAGGGGTCGTTATGAGTTGGGGCCGACTCGACGGCAAATAACAACAACTATTACTGTCCACCACTCATTTATCAGTTTGTTGTACTGTGGTGGCTTCATGTTGCTGTGAGTCTGGAGACTATATCATCTGTGTGTCAAGTACCAGCAGGGTGACCCATGGTGGACAGGTTTCAGCAGAGCTTCCACACTAACACAGACTAGGAAGAAGGAAAGGGCCATCCACTTCTCAAATAATTGGCCAGTGAAAACCTTATGAATAACAGTGAAACACTGATAGATTACTTGAAAACTTTATGAAGAACCCTGAAACACTGGTCAAAATAGCGACAGAACATGAGCCCCTCACACTGGAAAACACTCAAAATATGGTGCAGGAAAAGCTGCCTCCTCAAAGTATAGTCGCCTTTAATGATGTGGATGGAGTAAAGTTTGCAGATCTCCATTTGTTGATGTGGCATGACTCAAAATGGGAGCAAACAGCTGTAAACATCCATTAATAATCAGAACATGCAATTACAAAGTATGAATCTGGGAAAATAGTAAGTTGTCAAAAATGAAATGGAAAGCATAAAGATTGATAACCTAAGCATTAGTGAGCTGAAATGGACTGGTTTTGGCCATTTTGAATTGGACAACCACATGATCTGCTATGCCAGGAATGACAAATTGCAGAGAGATGGTGTGGCATTCATCATTACAAAGAATGTTTCAAGATCCACCCTGAAGTACAATGCTGTCAGTGATAGGATAATACCCATGTGTCTACAAGGAAGACCAGTTAATACTACCATTATTCAAATTTACACATGAACTACAAAAGCCAATGATGAGGAAATTGAAGATTTTTACCAACTTCAGCAGTCTGAAATTGACCAAATGCAATCAAGATGTGTTGATTATTACTGGTGATTGGAATGCAAAAGTTGAAGATAAAGAAGAATCACCAATAGTTTGAAAATATGGCCTTGGTGATAGAAATGACACCGGAGATCATATGATAGAATTTTGTAAGACCAATGACCAATTCTTTGCAAATACCTTTTTTCAACAACATAAACCACATCTATACACATGGATTTTACCAGATGGAATACACAGGAATAAGATTGACTACATCTGTGCAAAGAGGTGATGGAGAAATTCAATATCTTCAGCCAAAACAAGGCCAGGGCCTGACTGTGGAACAGACAATCAATTGTTCATACATAAGTTAAAACTGAAGCTGAGGACAATTAAAAGACATCCATGAAAGCCAAAATATGATCTTGATTATATCACACCTGGGTTTAGAGACCATCAAAAGAATAGATTTGATGCATTCAACACCAATGACCAAATACCAGAGAAATTGTGGCAGTGCATCAAAAACATCATCCATGAAGAAAGCAAAAGGTCATTAAAAAGATAAGAAAGGTAAAAAAGACCAAAATAGATGTCAGAAGAGTCTGAATCTTGCTCTTGAATGGAGAGTAGCTAGAGCAAATGGAAGAAATGACAAGATAAAAAAGCTGAACAGAAGATTTCAAAGAGCATCTTGAGAAGACAAAGTCAATTATTATAATGAAATGTGCAAAGACCTGGTGTTAGAAAACCAAAAAGGAAGAACACATTCGGCATTTCTCAAGCTGAAAGAACTGTAGAAAAAATTCAAGCCTTGCGATGCAATATTGAAAGATTCTATGGGCAAAGTATCAAATGATGCAGGAAACATCAAAAGAAGATGGAGGGAATACACAGAGTCACTGTACCAAGAAGAATTGGTCTGTGTTCATCCATATCAGGAGGTGGCAAATGATCAAAAAACAATGATATTGAAGGATGATATCAAAGCTGCACTGAAGGATTTGGTGGGGAAAAAAAAAAAAAAAAAAGCTCCAGGAATCAATGGGATACTCACTGAGATGTTTAAACAAATGGACTATAGACCCTTACTCATCTATGTCAAAAGATTTGGAAGACAGCTACCTGGCTAAGTGACTGGAAGAGATCCATATTTGTATCCATTCCAAAGAAAGGCAGTACCACAGAATGTGGAAATTATTGGAAAATATCATTGATATTACACGCAAGCAAAATCTTATTGAAGATAATTCAAAAACACTGAAGCAGTAAATTGACAGGGAACTTCCAGAAATTCAAGCTGGATTCACAAGAGGATGTGGAATGAGGGATATCATTGTTAATTTCAGATGTATCTTGGCTGAAAGCAAAGAATACCCAAAAGATATTTACTTGTGTTATGTTGGCTGCAAAAGCATTTGACTGTGTGGATCATAACAAATTATGGAAAACATTGGGAAGAATGGAAATTCCAGAACACTTAATTGTGCTCATGAGGAACCTGTACCTAGATCAGAAGGCTGTTGTTTGAACAGAACAAGGGGATACTGCATGGTTTATAATCAGGAAGGGAGTGTGTCAAGGTTGTATCCTTTCACCATATACTTGTTAAATTTGTATGCTGAGCAAATAATCTGAGAAACTGGACTTACCTATGAAGAAGAACATGGCATCGGGATTGGAGGAAGACTCAATAACAACCTGAGATATGCAGATGACACATCCTTGCTTGCTGAAAGGGAAGGTGATTTGAAGCTCTTACTTATGAAGTTTAAAGCTACAGTCTGCAGTATGGATTATTACAGCTCAACATAAAGAAAATGAAAATCCTCACAACTGGACCAATAAGCAGCATCATGATGAATGGAGAGAATATTGAAGTTAAAGATTTCATATTACTTGGTTCCACAATCTACACCAATGGAAGCAGCAATGAAGACATCAGAAAACATATTGTACTGGGAAAATCTGTTGCAAAAGACCTCTTTCAAGTGCTGAAGAGCAAAAATGTCTCTTTGAAGACTAAGGTGCACCCAACCCAAGCAATAGTGTTTTCAATAGCCTCATATGCATGTGAAAGCTTGACAGTGAATAAGGAAGATAGAAGAAGAGTTGATGGTTTTGAGTTGTGGTGTTGGTGAAGAATATTGGAAGTACAATGGACTGCCAGAAGAACCAACAAATCTGTCCTGGAAAAGGGCAAATGGAATGCTCCTTGGAAGCAAGAATGGCCAGACTTTGTCTCACCTACTTGGTCATATTGTCCGAAGGGACAATTCCCTGGAGAAGGATATTATGCTTGGTAAAGTGGAGGGTCAGTGAGAAAGGGAAGACCCTCAATGGGATGGATTGATGCAGTGGCTGCAACAGTGGTCTCAGGTATGTCAAGTTGTGAGGCTGGCGCAGGACCAGGCAGCATTTCATTTTGTTGTATGTAGGGTCATTATGAGTTGGAGCTGACTCAACATCACCTAATGACAACAACTATTACTGGAGTCATCTGTCCTTTCAATTCTGTTAAAGTCTCATTTATGTGATTTGTGACTCTTTCATTGGGTGTGTAGTTATTTATTATGCTTATATCCTTTTCTACAATTGATCCTTTTATCATTATATAATGTCCTTCCTTGTCTCTTATGGTTGTTTTTGTCTTAAAGTCAATTTTATTAGAAATTAATTTTAATTGCCACTCCTACACTTTTTTGATTGTGATTTGCTTGATATATCTTTTTCCAGCCTTTGATATTTAGCCATTTATTTTTAGTCTTTAGTTTTTGTCTCTAATGTAGGTAGGTTTGAACTGTCAGCCCTCTGGTTAGCAGTCAAATGCCATAGGCACTACACCACAAGAGCTCCTTTCTTTTGGGGGTGGGATTAGACAGCATATTGATGGGTTATGTTTTCTTATCCAGACTGCAACTCTCCATCTCTTCAGTGGTGCATTTATACCATTTACATTCAGTGTAATTATTGACAAGTATGAATTTGTTGCTGTCATTTTTTAACTTTGTGTATGTGTTGTTGCTGATTTCTTTGTTCCATATAATTTTCTGTGCTGAGCTCATTTTGTTTATGAATCATATAATCATTTTATTCATTGCTATTGTTTATTATTTGCTAAATATTTGTGCTTGTCCTCTTTTTATATTTTGATGAGAAGATTTATTATTTTTCTATGAGATTACTCTTTGATTTATAATTTTCTTCCCAAGTTTAGAACAGTTCATTCTATCTTGCAATTGTCTTGACTTCCTCACCATTTAGATATTCTACAACTACATCCCTCCCCCCTTTTTGGTGTAGTTGTCCTCACTTGCCAATCAATGTTTCTGGTTTCCTATTTACAGTCTTATAAACTTATTTCACTTTGGTTACTTCCATAATTGGGTTGGTTTCTGGGTTATGTCATCATGTTTATTCATATTGTTGTTTGCTGTTATTAGTTCTTGTCCAAAGATCTCCTTTTAGCATCTCTCGTAAGGTTGGTCTGGTTTTAAAAAATTCCCTTAATTTCTGCTTGCCTGGAAATGTCTTAATTTCACCCTTGAATCTGACAACAATTTTGCTGGGTATACAACTCTTGGCTGGAATTTGTTTTCTTTCAGAGTTTTATATATACCATCTCATTGCCTTCTCGCTTGCATGGTTTCTGCTGAGAAATCAAAATTTACTCTTATTGGTTTCTTTTTGTAGGTGACTTTTCATTTTTGCCATGTTGCTTTCAGGAATCTTTCTTTGTATTTGTTTTTGTTGAGTTTGGTGATGATATATGTCAGTGATTTTCTTTTGGGATTTATCCTGTTTGGGGTTGCTGAACTTCTTGAATGGATATATTCTCATCTTGCATCATATCAGGGAAATTCTCTTCCCACAAATCTTTGACAATTTACTCAGTGTTTTTTTTTTCTCTTCCTGTTCTGGAATTCCAATTACATGTAAGTTATTCCTCTTGATAGTGTCCCACATGAATCTTAGACTTTCTTCATTTTGCTTTGATCTTTTTTTCTGATTGGTCCCTTATCAAAATAGTATTGAGGCATTTGTCTTCAATCTCACTAATTTTGTCTCCCATTGATTCAGTTCTACTCCTTTACCCATTCAATATATTATCTATTTCTGAAATTTTAGTATTAATCTTCTGGATATCTATGTGTAGATTTAGTATAATTTCTAATTTTTTGTTCATTTTGTTCTTGTATTGTCTTCCAAAATTGTTCTAGGGTTTTGTCTGCATTTTCCTTAACTTTGTCAGTGTTTTCCTTGATCTGTCTCTCAGTCCATTGAAGGTACCTAAATATAATGCTTTTGGATTCCTTATCAGAGAGTTCTAATTCTGCTTCTTCCTCAGGGATGTTTTCTGGTTCTGTATCCAGATCCCTTGTTTCTACTACTTTATCTTACTTCTTTGTGTGGACTGTGATGGCTTATTGTCTCTGAGATACTGTGACATTGTTGTATTTATATTTAATTGGTGATTGTATGTTGGTGTGTTTCAACCACTTTTTTTTTTCTTTGTTTTGTTTTGATATATGTCAGTCAGCAGGGTATTATGCTCCTCTATTCATTAGTTGGCAGCACTTAGGTACTCACCACCTGTGTCCTGGTGAGTGTAATAGAGAATGAGAGTGAGTGCACAGATTTCTGTTTGCTGTTCATGAAGAGCAATTAAGGGTGAGTTGGGCTTTTATTGGCTGTCATCTATTTGTGACCAGTTGGTCCAGAAGCAAATGGTGGCCCTCATTCAGTAAGTAGGGGTGCATAAAGAGCAGACATTGTTGGGCCATATGGGGAAGGTTACTATCTCCCACTCAGACAAAGAAAAAAAACACCAAAAATGTAAAAAGAGGACAAAAAACACAAACCTCCAAAAATCACACACACTCACAAGAAAAGAAAAGGCAATAAATGAGAAGAAATATTTTAAAAAGACAAAAGAAAGATATATAGAAAAAAAAAAAAAAACCCACAATATCTGTGGAGGAGGGAATAAGAGAAAGAGCAAGAGTAAAAGAATAATAAATAAATAAATGAGAAGACTGCAGAAAGAAAAAGGGACAGGAAGAACCAAAAGAAAGTAAAAAGATGGGAACCAGGAAAAGAGAAGAGAATGAAAACCCAAAAACTAGAACCAAGGAAGAGAAAGAATAAAAATAAAAAGGAAGAAAAAAAAAAGGATGATTTAAAAACAAACAAAAATAAATAAATCTGAGGGGACAGGTGAGGGCACACATCCTCTCTCATAGAAGACAGATTGGTGTGGAATTCCTGCCAGTCCAGAAGGTGGATGGAGGTGGAGGATGGCCACACCTCCATTTACTATGAGGGTATGGGGTATAAGAGTAACAAGGAGAATATCACACCTTTCCATTCATCAGCCTCCAGTGTGGTTGCTCATGCTGTTCTAGGCAAGCAAAGCTTATTCTTAGGTCACTGGGATTGGAACACTGTTGCTTTAAATATCCAAAATGGCCATACCACTTGCAAATATTCAAAATGGCTGCACCCTCAGAACAGTCCAAAGTCCACAACTCAGTTTGTCTCCTTATTTGCTGTTTTCCTTTCTAGTCATCAGCCACTAGTTTAATTGTCCATGCAGTCCTTGGTGAGCAGGGCTGATTTTAGGTTATTGCTCAGGTCCTAACATCACTTATAAATATTCAAACTGACCATGCTGTCAGGATAGCTGACAGTCCACAATTCTGTTTGTCTCCTTATTCACTGTTTTCATTCAGGTTCTTTTACTAATTGGTATTTAATCCACTTCTGTATTCTTCCTTTCAAAGCTCAAGGCTCCAGGATTATCTTCCGTATCTGTGCCAGTTGGTTTCTCTTTTCTATGTTGAAGAAGGTGTGTGTAGCTTGTCTGTCTGTTCCACCATCTTACCAGAACACCAGTGACTGTAAATGTCTACAGAAGCAGACTGCCTCATCTTTCTCCTGAGAAGCAGCTGGTGGATTTGAACTGTTGACGTTTTGGTTAGCAGCTCAATGCCTTAACCACAGAACTACCAGAGCTCCTCATGGCTTGAGTTAGGTGCACCTTTATCTTCAAAGTCACATCATTGCTCCTTAACACTTTAAAGAGGTCTTTTACAGCAGATATGTCCAGTGCATTATGATGTCTGATTTCTTGGCTGTTGCTTCCATAAGCTCATGGTGATATTAAATTAAATATTTTATTTAATTTATATATTAAATTAAACATTTAACTCAGATATTAAATAAAATATTTAATTTAATTTAGATATTAAATAAAATATTTAATTTAAATTAGATATTAAATTAAAGCAATCACTAATTATGTCTTCAAGGAGTCTATGAGCTCCTATTACAAATTAACTCATGTATATAAATAACTATAAAAAGCTCACTGCTGTCAGGTCAGATCCAACTCATAGCTACCCCTCCTTTGGTTTCTGAGGGTATCATTACTGAAGTAGATTGCCCAACCTTCCTTCTGAGGAGTGGCTGGTGGGTTTGAACTGCCAGCCTTCTGGTCAGCAGTCAAATGCCTTAGGCACTATGCCACCAGAGCTCCCATAATGTGAAACTGAAAGATTATGACAAACAAAAATATATTTTCTTGGTAATATGTGGAAATTTCTAGTAAAAAAATTGTACAAAAAGATAAGCATTGAAGAAATATATTTTCTTGAAAATGATGTTACGAAATTACAGAATCTAAAGAAAATTACTTCCAGCACAGCTGAGGAAAGAAGGCTTTCTGTTTGTATAACATTTGACTTGATCCTGGAAAACTGAATATGGCAAAAAACAAATTCCAGGCAGGGTGAACAGTACTTCAGTAAAGTCATGGGATTAGAATGAAAATGTGAGCAATTTAGAAGGGACAAGGGAGAACATAGGTTGGTATGGAAAGTTGAAGAAAGAGGACTAAGAAAGAGGAATTAATAGTAAATCACCAAAATTATTTTGCCAAGGGTTGTGTAATACTATTTAGCTACCACTCTGGTTTAACTTTGGTATGTAATCCTAAAGTAATCATAACTTTTATTATAGCTGTTAAACATAACCATAACCACAACCCCATCCATATCCATACCTACTAACAGTTTGAGATATCACTTAGATTTATTGTTTTCAACTCAATCAAACTGGATGCCCTATTTGCTATCATTTAGTTAAATTCAAATACACTAAAACCTAAAGATACATACTTTTGAAAAACTAATATAATACACTAGCTCTAATAAAAAGAAATAATATTTCATAAAATTAT
>NW_006921778.1:5227818-5228549 GCF_000298275.1 Orycteropus afer afer | reverse complement strand
TCAATTTCAGACTGCAGAAGTTGATAAAAATCTTCAATTTCCTCATCTTTGGCTTTGGTGATTGGTGCATAAATTTGAATAATAGTTGTATTAACAGGTCTTCCTTGTAGGCATATAGATATTATCCTATCACTGACAGCATTGTACTTCAGGACACATCTTGAAACATCCTTTGTGATGATGATACCATGCCATTCCTCTGTAAGCTATCATTTCCAGTATAGTAGATTACATGTTTATCTGATTAAAAATAGCCAAAACTAGTCCATTTCAGCTCAGTAATGCCTAGGATATCAATCTTTATGTGTTCCATTTCATTTTTGACAACTTCCAATTTTTCTAGACTCATACTTCATACATTCCATGTTCTGATTATTAATGGATGTTTGTTGCTGTTTCTCCTCAGTTTGAGAGGTGCCATGTCAGCAAATGGAGGTATCAAAAGCTTTACCTCATCCATATGAGTATGGCTGGTTTGACTTTGGTAATACAACTCTTGCTGTGATAATTGGAACTGTGTGTCAAATTGGCTGGATCACAATTCTGTGTGGTTTGAGCTGTTGTGGTGTGGTTGTTCCCATGATGGGATCAGATGACTACATTCTGAGTGGCCAATCTGTTGAAAGGGAGTTTCCCTAGGGGTGTGGTCTGCTTCCAGTATATCCAGTGACATCTGGGAAGAGAGACATTCTTCTGTGGATCAGGATTCTGTTGTGCTGCCTACAACTGTC
>NW_006921778.1:5225405-5226061 GCF_000298275.1 Orycteropus afer afer | reverse complement strand
TACAGACCCACAACCCCTTGAATGAAGGGGAGGCCAGGTCCCTTTGAGGAAGGACCCCACTACCTTGCCAAAAATCTATAATGTCAGTCTTTCTCTTAGCCTTTCCCAAAGGGATCTGTGGTCTTTTATGAGAGTGACAATTCATTGGGGAAAAGGAAATAATCAGACTTTTGGGGGATTACTGGACACTAGCTCTGAATTGACACTAATTCCAGGAGACCCAAAGTGTCATTTTGGCCCACCAGTCAGAGTGGGGCATACGGAGGTCAAGTTATTGATGGAGTCTTACAGTGTGTCTCAATCTGTTCTGGTCCCCTTTGCCCTTTCTGCCCTTTCCCTGTTTTCCCACCTTGCCACTTGTGGGGTGTGGCCTGGGTTCCCTCTCTTCACCTGGATCCCTGTGGCTGACTGCTCAAAAAAAAATATATATATATGTATATGTATATATTCAAAAAGTGTTGAAGACTACAACAGAAAACACAATGAGAGCATCAAATATTTGCATTGTTTTTGTATGAGTTTGTGTTTAAAGGAAGTTGAGCTGATCTTTGATCAGAGGTACAGAGGATATAAAAATAAAGCCTAACATTGTGATAAGCTATAACAGGCAAGGAAGTTTGTGCAATCTACTTCTGTAGTGATACTGCCTCGGGAAC
>NW_006921778.1:5222127-5223085 GCF_000298275.1 Orycteropus afer afer | reverse complement strand
TTTCCAAGGTGGTAAATCTTTATGGAAATAGATTGCCTAGTCTTCCTTCCACAGAATGGCTGGTGGGTTTGAACCACTAACCTTCTGGTTAGCAGTTAAATGCCTTGGTCATGACACTACCAGAGCTCCTTACAAGGTTACTAATAGGCAAAAACTAAACATATTCATTAATTTAGTACAATTCTTACAGGTCATATATTTCTGCTAATTTAAAAATATTTAGTTCTAACTCTTTTAGAAGGGATCTCAAATCTCCTTTGTTGCTCATGTGCATACAAACTAAGAACATAAGTCAATAAAATTGTGCTCATTGCTCAACTCAAAAACCAAGAACAAAGGGACTTCCAGTAAGATGGAGAAATAGACAAACTAGCAACACAGATCTTCTTCAACAAAGAAAAGAAAAACCAATTGACAGAGATACAGAGGATAATCCTGGAGCCCTGAGCTTTGAAAGGAAGTATACAGAAGTGGATTAGGCACCAACTAGTGGAAAAACCTGAACAAAAACAGTGAGTATGAGTAAGCAGTGGACTGTCAGCTACTCTGACGAGACTAACAACCTGAATATTTCCAAGTGGTGTCAGGACCTGAGAATTGACTTAAGGATCAGCCTTGGTCACCAAGGACTGCAGGAACGACTGCAATGGTGGCCTATGAGTAGGAAGGGAAACAGCAAGGAGGGAGACAACCTGAGCTATGGACTTTCTGCTGTCCGGAGTGTGCAGCCATTTTGGATATTTAAAGTGGTTGAGGGCGCAGCTATTTTGAATGTTTACAAGTAGTGGTCATTTTGGATATTTAAAGTGACTGAGGGCACAGCCATTTTGAATCTTTACAAGTGGCAACCATTTTGGATTTTAAAGTGATAGCATTCTCATTCAGATTCCAGGGACCTAAGAATAGGCTCTGTTTGCCAAGGTTGACAGGGACATACAAGAGGCTGACAATAGGAAAG
>NW_006921778.1:5209542-5220947 GCF_000298275.1 Orycteropus afer afer | reverse complement strand
AACAACAACTGACCATTAACACACATGATGATATAACCCAGAATCCAACCCAGCCATGGAAGTATCCAAAGTAAATACGCCCACAAGATTGTAAACAGGGAACCAGAGACATCAATTGACAAATGAGGACAACTACAAACCAAAAAGAGGGAAAAAACTGTGTCATTACAGAACTCCTGGATGGTAGGGATGGCAAGACAACTACAAGATAGAACAGACTGTTGGAAACATGGGAAGAAAACTATAAATCACAGGGTAACCTCAAAGAAAAATGATAAACCTTCACATCAAAATAAAAAAGGGGACCAGCACAAATATTTAGCAAATACCTGAACAATAGCAACAAAGGAACTGATAACACGATTCATAAACAAAACAAGCTCAGCATAGAAAATTATATGGAATAAAGAAATCAACATCACCAAAAAGCACATAACAAAAATGACAGCAACAAATTCATATTTGCCAATAATTACATATCTGGCAAGGGACTTATTTCTGATTTATAGAAAACTCCAATGCCTCTACACCAAAGGAATTAGCAGTCCAATTGAAAAAATGGGCAGAACACATGATAGACACTTCACCAAGGAGGATATTCAGGTGGCCAGCTAATACGTGAAGAGATGCTCACAATCATGCCATCAGAGAGATGCAAATCAAAACAACAATGAGGTACCATCTCACCCCAGCACTGATGGCAAGGTTCAACAAGACAGAAAGTAAGAAATGCTGGCAAGGATGTGGAGAGATTGGGACTCTCATACACTGCTGGTGGGACTGTGAAGGGATACACCACTGTGGAAAGCAATATGGCGATTCCTTAGAAAGCTGGAATTGGAGATACCATTTGACCCAGCAATCCCATTACTATGTATATATCCTAGAGAGGTGAGAACCAGGACAAGAACAGATATATGCACACTCATGTTCATCATAGCACTATTTACAATAGCAAAAAGATGGAAACAACCTATGTGCCCATCAGCGGAAGAGTGGATGACAAAACTATGGTACATACATATACTGGAATGCTATGCAGCACTAAAGAATAAGGTAGAGTCTGTAAAACACTGCATAATATGGATGAACTTGGAGGACATTATGCTGAATGACATAAGTCAATCACAGAAAGACAAATATTGTATTAGTTCGTTGTTGTGGAGGGTCAAGGAAGGTTGATATTTAGAGGGAAACTTCCTTTGTTGGTTGCCGGGGTGGGAGGGGAGGGGAGAGAACACTGAAAAAAAATGTATCGACCCATGTCATTTTAGTTTTGTGTATTTCACTGTACATAAGTTATATTGCAATCAAATGCATTAAACACACACACACACACACACACAAAGCATGAATAGTCTTGCTCTCCACAAAATAATTTTCTGAAATGATGGTCAATATCATAGTTGTTTTCTTGAAAAATATTAAAGCCATGAGGAAGTATTTTACTTGTGATTATATTGCAAAGACTTTGTGTTCTATTATAAGTCAAGGATTTTAAGCTCAGAAAATTATAGATTTCGATTGCATAAACATCTGGGGACATTGGAATTCTGTGAATATGCCAGGGAGCTTTTCAATGTGACTTGCTGTTCTTTGCATTGCAGGGGCCCTAACATCTCTCCACACATCTGCTAAATGCAATTAGCACTCTATGATCCCTGTGATGACCCAAAACATCCCTCCAGGTTTCCAAAATTCTCCTTAAGCGGTGGTACAACCCCCACTGAAAATCACTGTTGTGGATCTTAATTATCAGCTTACCAGGGTCAGGCTTGAAGCATGCAGTCCTTTCAGCAATGGTCTGAAAGACAACTAAATGCTTGTTAATCCTCAGCATGCACTAAACCACAAAAGTAAGGCAATCACTAGGGAATAAGTGCAAAATCTGAAATTCAGAGATGCAATTACATTCTCATGGAATCTAACACATAATATTTGAAAAAGTTTGTATGTAATTACTATACTCATAGGTTTTTGTAAGTAATATGTGTGTATATTTCATAAATATCTTTTTATGTTGACATTTTACCTAAGCACTATTTCAAAAAACTGGATTATGCAGCTCAGAAGTCTGTTTTCTATAAGATCTAAGGTCTCAGTATGAACAGCTGCTCCAATAACTACTAACTATTCAAATGATGTTTGAATATACTTCAGAGCTAGTACAATAAACATTTCAGAATAAGTTCAGGAAAAATCTAGGAGTGAGACAATTTGGAGGAAGAAAGAAGCCTGGGATGAGCCTGGTAGATTAAGTTGGTAATTTTCCTGAGAAGATAAAGGAACAATGATCTAAGTAATTGAATCAAAACTTGGGCACCCCCTCAGAGGTATCTGGAAGTCAAGCAGATCAGTATAGAAGCAAAGGTAGCTGCATATCAATACCATTATTCTGGAACACTGATTTGTTTCTTAAGGACCTGTGAACACATGTTTAATACACTCATATAATGGGAAAAAATATTAATTAGCTAAGTGTTTTTCCATACACATTTACTTCATTAAAATATATTTAATGAATGATATCAGTGATCTAAAAAAGGAAATAAACTTTTCTTTCTTTTTTTTTTTTGGTTGTTTACTAAACTCTTGCACATTGATTATGGGTTATTTGAAAGGTTTATCATTGTTTAAACAAAGAAATGATTTAGAAATAGAAACATTTGATCTTAAAGTGTGTCCTAGAACAGAATTCTTTGTTTAACATACTTTGTGAATGTGGCATATAAAGTCACTGCCATCAAGTTGAATCTGACTCATAGTGATCCTATAGGACTGAGTAGAAATGCCCCATATAATTTCCAAGGCTGAAAATCTTTATGGAAGCAGACTGCTACATCTTTCTCCTGCAGAGTGGCTGGTGGGTTCTACCATCAACCTTTTGGTTAGCAGCAGAATGCTTTAGCCACTACATCACCAGAGTACCTTATGTGGTATCTACCACTATCAACCACCCAGAAAGGGATCAGTGCAAGAGATCCTGCATAGAAATCAGAAGGGCAGTATTTGCACAAGGAGATAGCTCAGAGGGCAGGAATGCATAGGAAAGACGGACACAGGAAAAAGGTAACCAAAGGGAGGAAGTGGGAAGAGAGCTGTTCCATTATAGAGTTTGTGATCTACATCATGAAACAAAATATGTATGAGCTGGTGTATGGAAAATAAATTTGCTCTATAAACTTTCACCTAAATAACAATAACAAAAAGGAAAAAACAAGTGACTGATAAAAAAAAAAAAAAATTCTTACAAATGGACCAATAATCATTATCACAATAAATGGAGAAAAGATTGAAGTTGTCAGGGATTTCATTTTACTCAATCCACAATAAGCACCCATGGGAGCAGCAGTCAAAAAATTGGACGATGCATTTTTCTGGGAAAATCTGCTACAAAAAGACCTCTTGAAAGTATTAAAGAGCAAAGATATCCCTCTGAAAACTAAGGTGCACCTGATCCAACCCATGGTCTTTTCGACAGCCTCATTACACAAGTGAAAGCTAGACAATGAATAAGGAAGACCAAAGAAGAATTGATGCATTTGAATTGTGGTATTGGCAAAAAATATTGAAAATACCATGGACCATCAGAAGAACGAACAAATCTGTATTGGAAAAAGTACAACCGGAATGCTCCTTAGAAGTGAGAATGGCCAGACTTTGACTCATGTACTTTGGTCAGGTTGTGAGAAGGGACAAGTCCCTGCAGAAGGATCTCATTCTTAGTAAAATAAAAGGTCAGAGATAAAGGGAAAGACCCTCAATGAGTTGGATTGACACACTGGCTGCAACAATGGGCTCAAGCATAGGAATGATTGTGAGGCTGGCACAGGACTGGACAGTGTTTTGTTCTGTTGTACATAGGGTCGTTATGAATTGGGAGAGACTCAATGGCACCTAACAGAAACAGTTATTACTGTGTGTGTTCTACTTTGCTGTTTGACACATACAGATAGATACCATTGTGATGCTTTTTAGTATATGCCCATAACAGCTTTCAAAATTGTGCATTTTGGCAATGTGTAGTAGTCTTTTTCTTTGACTAGTGACTATTTTTAAATTGTATCTTGTCTTAAGTTATATATATATTTTCCTGACTTTTTTCCTGTTTACATTTGTGTGGTAATTATTTCATTATCTTTTAATATCCTTTTTTAAAATTTATCACTTTAGATATATTTCTAATAAATGACATAGTTTGGCTTTGTTTTTTAATAACAATGGAGCAATTTAGTAATATATTGAATTCAAAAAATGGTATACTTCTACCATATTACTTAATGTTTATCATTTATTTTATTATTTTCTTCCTTACTTTCCCTGGTATGGTAAAGGCACTCTTCATTCTCTTTTTTCACTCTTTCTAATTTGGAAATTCATTTCCAATGCACTGGAGTTATCTTCCTGTTTCAAGCACAAATTATTATTTGTAGCACAAAAGCTAAATATTAACTATTCCTTTTATGGACCAGTCACCTGCATGATAGCATTGTCCCCTTCTTCCCAATTAAGGAGAATGCAAATTTGCTTGGAGGTTTTTGCGAACTTGATTTCCCTCGCTTTCTTTTGACTAGATGTGGCCAGGGACAACTCTGTGGCTGATAATACGTAAGCAGAGATCTACTGGGTGGAGCTCTAGGAAAAATGATGTTTTACTTAAACATTTCATTCTGTTATACATAAGGTTGACATGAGGCAGTCGGCTTGATAGCAACTATCAATAGCAACAACTCTCTCTATCACTATATATATATATATATCTTCAGCTGGCAGGCACATTTTACACTTTGTTCTTTTCTTTCTGCTTAAAAGGCACACATTATGCCTGGAAGTGAGTCGCTGTCTCCATGAGGACAGAAGTCACCAGAAAGAGGACCGAGTGGGAATCCAGGAGTTGGGCCCTACTTGGCACTGTGGAGCTGCCCTGGATGGCTTGCTTCCCAACTTCCTGTTACACAAGGAGCAAAGCCCACTTACTCAGATTTCCTGTTCTGTGTGGCTGAATGCAGTCCTAATGGATGCATTCCCTGGACCAAGGGACACCTAATCCCCAGCTACTCCCTCACCATTAGATGAGTTAAAAGGGCTGCCCTAATTCTCTATACTCTGCAAGCTATGACTAGAATGCTTTCACTTCTCCTCTGTCCTCATTCTCAGCACAAAAATTTTGAAGAAATTATTTCGTGCATTAATTCTAAACTATAATTTTGTATTATTTTAAAGTATGTCGTTTTATTTCAAAATTATTTTATTTCACATCACTCTCCATTATACATTCATATTAAACTTCATAAATATATGAATGTGTGTGTATTAATAAAACATATATATATATATATATATATATTCATTTCCTTTCTTTGTCATCTTAGGTTGAGATTTCTGTTCTAGATAATTCGCTTAGCTGAAGTTCTGTTTTGAACATTCTCCTTAGATAGGATGTGTGCTGATACTATCTGTGAATTCTTGCTTATTGGGTCGTAGTCCTTTTCTTTCACTAGCCTGAGGAGGTTATTTTAATGTCTTCTAGCTTTCAAGATCACAGATGAGAAATCAGATGTCAGTCTGTTTCTTTTTCTTTTGTAACTAGCTCTTTCTATCTAGAAGCTTGTAATGACTTTTATTCCTTTTCTTAGAGATTAAACATTTTATCAGAATATGCAGAGGTGTTGTCTTTTATAAGTCAATGCTGCTCAAATTCAGTGAGCACTTTTAGTCTTCAGGATCAAATCTTTCTTGAAACCAGAGCATTTTTCTCTGTTATTCAATCATTGTCTCTCTTTCCTTATTACTTCCCTTGCCTCTTTTTGGACTCCTATCATTTGCTTATTTGGACTCATAAATGTGTTTTCAAAATTACTTTTCTCTTTCTTCAGAATTTCTCTCTCTTTTTATTTTTTGCTCTGTGTTTTGAAATATTTCTATACTTTGATTTTTCACAAAAATCCTCTTCAGTATTCATTCTCTTCTTCGTTTCAACCAATGCATTGTGTTGTTCAATTTTTTTAAAAAAAATCCTATGCTATATTTCCAGAAAGTATATTTTAGTGCTGTAACTGAATGTCCTTACCAGCTATTCTTTCTTTCTTGTTGATGATGTTTAATTTGTGACCTGTCTCCATTGGCAGTTCTTGATCCCTAAAAGCGACCTCATTAGGAGCCACAGCCTCTGCTTGTTCTTCCTACATCTGATGATGGGCTCCTTTGGGTAATGGCTTTTCTTGTCTTTGGGGCACAGGTTGACCTAATTGGGTACTATGAACAGCAACATAACCAAAAAATTGTGGAAGACATGACATTTGGTGCTTTTATAGATGAGGGATTGATAAGAATGGCTCCCTCTCAAGGAGACCTTTCTTCTTCCTATTCTCAGCACCAAAGGTAGTGATTTCTATTTTTGATAGGATAGAAAGCCAATATTTTTTAGTATATTATGTCCCAGATTCTGTTCTAAACAATTTATAAAAATTAAAAATGTTTTATTATAACAATCTTTTGATACTATTATCCTCATTTTACAAAAGAGAACTTAAGAAACTTGCACAAGCTTCAGCCTCTGGGAAGTAATGGAGGCAGTTTTTGTTCATGGCGGTGGCTCGCAGTCAGTATGGTATATGACCTACATGTCATTCTAAATGTATATTTCCCCAAAAGCTCTTCCAGGGCCAAGGATAGCAGCAGGTCCTCCAGAGGGACCAAAGTTCCCCAGAGATCAAAGCCTCATGAGGTATCTCAGGTCAGATCCTTTTCTGAGGCCTCTCTACTGCCAGTCTTCAAGCTCTATTTGCCAGAAGAGGAAAATCTTGCATCCAGTCATGGCTTTAGAGCCCAAGTAGAGCAGGAGGCCTTGTACTCACCTTCTTCAGGCCCTGCCCCCGTATAACCACATCCAACTCAGGAGATGTAGTTGGGAGCTGGATAGGCTCTAGGCAGGGACATGCATTCATATTGTATCATATTCTGAATATAGCCTTCTTGAGGATAATGACTGTTTTGATTGACTGTTGCATTCTCAATAGCCAGAACAGTGTGGAACAGAGGAGTAGTTCAATACATATTTACTGAATAAATTATAACAAACCTTTGTCTTCTGAGAGCCATCTCTCTATGGTACTGTGTAACACCTATGTCCTTATCCTCTAACCCCCATGTCAATCTTCTTCTCAGTTTTTGGAAAGCTGCTTGTGAAGTGGCTATCCTCTTAGAGAAGAGGGAAACTCTCTTCCTTCTTTTGGTTATGAGTTTACAACAGCAAAAAAGACAAGGCTTTAATTTTGTAGAGAGCAAACGATTGAATAAACACCATATGCATAGAGGAGTTTTAGAAAACCTAGTTTATGTATGTGTTAAGTTGATTAAGAGGGAAAGAAGAGAAAGATAAAGCTGGGGAAAAGTTAGTATGGTAACCAAGCTCTAAAGAGAAGAAAGAGTAAATGTTGCTTAGCAACTAGAAGTTTCAGGAAGGAAAATTCTCAATTCCAGTGTGGGGAAATGTGGAAGGTAGGTAAATATGTATCTAAAGTGAAGGTTTTTGAAATTATTGCTGTGGTGAATAATTTGCTTTAAGAAATATGCTGCTTTTTCTTCTCTGCGACCATTGAAACTTTGGCTGTGCCTCAAATTATGAGTAATAAATGGCTGAAAAGAGCAGAGTGGCCAAACTGGGGACCAGTTTGTTCATTACATGTGGCCATGGTCCAAAAAGGAAAATTCTTTGCAACATAAGTTTTGTGATTGTTTTTCTTTTCCTAGGGAGCTCTGGTAGCGTAGTGCCTAAGGCATTTGACTGCTAACCAGAAGGCTGGAAGTTCAAACCTACCAGCCACTCCTCAGAAGAAAGATGGGGCAATCTACTTCCGCAGTGATACTGCCTCAGAAACCCAAGGAGGGGTCGCTATGAGTCGGGTCTGACTTGACGGCACATAACAACAACAACAAATTACTCCATTAATGTATGAACATATTTTCATTGTAAAAGATTTTAAAACATGGAACTTTTAAGAGAAAAACTTGAAATGATTCACATACCTTCCCTCCCCAGAGCATTACCGCATCAGGAGTCTGGTGCACATCCTTCCCTCTCATTCCTATGTGTGTTAGTTTTCCAGGTCTGCCCTAACAAAACACTGGGTGGTTTAAAACAACAGAAATATACTCTCTCAGGATTCAGATGGACAGAAGTCTGAAATCAAGATGTCAATAAGGTTAGTTCCTACTGAAGGCTCTGGGAGAGAGATCCCTTCCACATACCTTAACTTCTAGTGGTTGCTGGCAGTCTTTGGACTTCCTTGGCTTAGAGCTGCATCATTCCAATTCCATCAATCCATCTTCACATTACCTTTTTCTCTGTCTCTGAGTCCTCTCCTCTTTTTATAAGGACACCTTTCATTTTATTTAAATCCAAGATGATCTTCTCTCAAGATCCTTAACTTAATTACATCTGCAAAGATCCTTTTTCCAAATAAGTTCATCTTCACAGGTTCTGGAAGGAGCTCTGGTGGCATAGTGCCTAAGATATTTGACTGCTAACCAGAAGGCTGGCAGTTCAAACCCACTAGCTACTTCCATAGTGATATCACCTCGAAAACCCAAGGAGGGGTCGCTATGAGGCAGGTCTGACAACAACAACAACAACAAGCCTCTCTGCAGAACAAAGACTGGGCAATCTACATAAAGATTTACTGCCTCAGAAATCCAAAGGGGATTGCTATGAGTTGGAATTGACTTGATGGCAGTGAGTTTTCCCTCCCCACACACAGGTTCTGGTACTTGGATATATCAGTTTGGGGCCCCCTACTGAACACACTACACTTCACATTTACATATATATATATATAAAATTCATTTTCAAATGCATAATTTTTATTTTCTGCATAAGGCAGCCATACATTGTGAATCTAAGAATGTGACAGTCACATGATTTCCTTAGTAAGCCCAAAGTTTCCATGAACATGGCTGGATCTCATAGCCAAGAGTAGTTTTGAGATTTCAGATATTAAAGCTTTCTCCACAGCCACATATTCCTTTGATGTTGGGGTAATTTAACACTAGCTCACTGGATAACTTGTCTTCTACATAGTCCATTTCTGTTCCTAAAAGTGTTAGCTGTGCTTTCTTTCCAATGAACGCTGTGACCCCATCTTGATCATCTTCTCCTTTTGTCTTTGTATATTCTAAAGTATAAGAAAGGCCATTGCAACCCCTGGTTTGAGCACCAACTTGCACACCTACATGTTCAGTCTTATCTTCAAGAAGTTGTTTTATCTGTGTACTGCTGAAGGTGTCAGGATGAGAGAGGCCCGGATGGGCTGCAGCTTCCTCTTGCTCACAGCCCAGACAGTGGCTCGGACTGAAGAAGTTGACATCTTTGCTGGCCTGGATGCCTCCGGCCAGAGCGCCAACCACTCACCCTCTCACCATGGACATGGCGTGAGCACTACAAATATATTTCTTTAAAAAACTTTTAACACAAAAGAGATCATATTCTTCTACTTGAACTTATAAAAAATAAGTTTGAAAACTTTAATGTAGTGTATATAATTATAATTCATTCTTTTTAACACGCCATGTTTACTATTCCACATATAACTTCCCTATTGATGACTATTTTAGTTATTTCTATTTTTTTCCTATTATATACGATGAAGTTATAAATAGCTTTGAACATACATCTTTGGGCAGTTGTGGAAGCATTTTTTGGAAATGTATTGCTAAACAAAGAATTACTAGGAAAAGGAAATTCACATTTAAGATTTAAAATATATACCTTTTAATTCTCTCTCAAAAAGACTTCAATCTACACTTCTACCAGCAGTGTATGAATGTGCCAGTTTCCCCATATTTTTTCCAAATTTAACAACTTATGATGTTTAATAAGTAAAAAATCACACCCACCCACAACACACATATATACACCCACAATAGACATATATGCACACACATGCACATACATATGCACAATTGCTGATGACAATAGATATTCCTAATATTTTTCAGCCATTTTCTGAGAATTGCCATTTGCCATCCTTTATCCACCCAACAACAACAACATCTATTTTAGTGTTATTTGCCTTTTCTTAAATTATTTATTAGAACTCTTCATACATTCTGGTTATTAATACATTGTCTGCTAAATGTGTTGCAGTAATTTATCTCTGTCTCTTGTATTTTGTCTTCTATTTTTATTTTTTTAACCTTACAGAAATGTTTAAGTTTTTTTTTTTTTTTTTTAGGAAAAATCTGCAATTTATATTTTATGGTTTCTGGGATGGGGTCTCACTTAAGAAGACCTTTTCTACCCCAAAATTTAAAAAAATATTCTATATTTTCCTCTAACCTATTTATATTTTTGCTTGAAGTTTAGTACTTTAAGCCATCTGGAATTTGCTTTAGTACATTAAGTAAGGCATGGTGTCTAGCTTTATTCTTTTTTCAAAGGATAGCTAGTTTCCTAACAAAATGTAATGAATATTCCATTTCACTAATTGAAGGGCCACATTAATAATAAATTAAAATCTTCAGTATACATGGGGTCCCTGGGTGGCACAAATGGTTAAACCTTTGACTGCTAGCCGAAAGGTTGGCTGTTTAAATCCATCCAGAGGTTCCTTTACAGGCCTGGCGATCTGCTTCTTAACGGGCACAGCCTTGATAACCCTATGGAACCGTTCTCCTCTGTAACACATGATGTTACTATGATTTGCAATCGAATTGACAGCAACAAATAACAACCAATTACACCTGGATCTGCTTAGGCACAAAATTCAGTTTTGCTGACTTATTTTCCTACTCCTAAACCCGGCAGGCTTAATTAGTATGGGGCTTGTAAGATGTATTCGTATCGAGTAAGAAGTGCTCTCTCAATATTCTTTTTCAGGTGTTTCTGACCCTTTTGGGGCAACTTCTCTTTCATATTAAAGAAAAGATTAGATATATAGATAGATAACTTGGTCAATAGATAAAGAGAAAAATGCAAATGTATTTATTTTCTAGTTTTCTTCTTCTTCTATTTTTTTTTTTTTGAGATCTACTTTTGCCTTGTCCCTGGCTGATATGAACAGCTATCACACTTGGATGCTAAGCAAAAGATTGGAGGTTCAAGTCCACCCATAGGTCCCTTGAAAGAAAGGCCTGTTGAGCTACTTTTGAAAAAATCAGCCATTGAGCACAGCCATGGAGCACAATTCTACTCTGACACACATGCAATTACTATAATTCAGAATCAATTTGATAGCAACTGTTTTTTTGCCTTAAAATTTGCGTACTGGGAAGCAGAGATGGAGAGGAGTTCCGGCAAGATGGCGAACTAGGCACAGGGACTGCACAGATGCTCTTCAACAAAGAAAAGGGAAACCAATTAACACAGACACAGAAGATAATCTTGGACCCCTGAGCCTTGAAGGGAA
>NW_006921778.1:5186532-5188015 GCF_000298275.1 Orycteropus afer afer | reverse complement strand
TTCTGTAACTACACAGTATTTTCCCTCTTTTTGTTTGTAGTTGTCCTCACTTGCCAATTGATGTCTCTGGTTCCCTGTTTACAATCTTGTAAGCTCATTTTTACTTTGGGTATGTTCATTGCTGTGGTTTCTGGGTTATGTCATCTTGTGTATTAATGGTTGGTTGTTCAAAGAACTCCCTTTAGCATCTCTTGTAAGGTTGGTCTGGTTTTAACAAATTCCCTTAATTTCTGCTCATCTGGAAATCTCCTAATTTCACCATCATATTTGAGGGACAATTTTGCTGGGCATATAATTATTGGTTGAAATTTTTTCTCTTTCAGAGTACCATCCCATTGCCTTCTCACTTGCATGGTCTGTGCTGAGAAATCAAAGCTTATTTTTACTGGCTGTCCTTTGTAGGTAACTTTTTGTTTTTCCTGTGCTGCTTTCAGGATTCTATCTTTGTCCTTGGTTTTGGTGACTTTGATGATGATATGTCTTGGTGATTTTCTTTTGGGATCTGTCCTGTTTGGGGTTCATTGGACTTACTGAATGGATATATTCTCCTCTTTCATCATATCAGGGAAGTTCTCCTCAAGTAAATCTTGGATAATTTTCTCAGTGGTCTTATTTTTCTCTTCCTGTTCTGGAATGACAATGACACATAGATTATTCCTTTTGACTGTATCCCACATGTACCTTAGGCTTTCTTCGTTTTGTTTTGATTTTTTTTCTGATTGATCCCTTTCCAAAGAAGTATTCAAGTATTTATATTCAATCTCATTAATTCTGTCTTTCATTGTATCAATTCTATCCCTTTACCCTTCCAATGTGTTATCTATTTCTGACAATTTAGTCTTAATCTTCTGGATTTTTATCTGTAGATTTAGAATAATTTCTAGTTTTTCATTTATTTTGTCATTTTGTTCTTGTATTTTCTTCCAAAATTCTTCTAAGTTTTTTTCTGTGTTTTCTTTGGTCTGTCTCTTAAGCCTTTAAAAATACCTAAATATAATTCTTTTGAATTCCTTATCAGGATGTTCCAATGATGCTTCTTCCTCAGGGATGTGTTCTGGCTCTGTATCCTTTTCCCTTGTTTCTACCACTTTATCTTGTTTCTTTGTGTGGACTGTGATGGTCTATTGTCTCTGAGAGATTGTGGTATTGTATTAAGATCTCTGTTAACTGTTTGTGAAGAGCAGCCAAGGGTGATTCAGGCTCTTCTTGGTGGTTTTTTATTGTTGGCCTGTTGGTGGAGAAGGGGGTGGTGGTACTTGCTCAGTAAGTGAAGTTGGAGGAGGTGTGGGTTTGTGGTATCTTATGGGGACTGTTGCTGTCTCCCACTCAGTTAGACAAAAATTACAACTGGATATCCATCAAAAAACTAAAAGCACATGGACAATAAAATATACCATGTAATCACACAGGAACAGTAACCAAAAGAGAAAAAAGGGAGAAAAGAAGAAAAAAACCCCAGAAAACCTGCAATATCTGGGGATAG
>NW_006921778.1:5178991-5186363 GCF_000298275.1 Orycteropus afer afer | reverse complement strand
AATAGTAGTTTTAAAACAGACAAATACAAGCGAACTAAACACCAGAAAAAAGAAAGAGAAAAAGAAAAAGAAAAAAATCAGTGGAAGACAGGGCTGGCCACCCATGCTTCGTCAGGACTTTAAATGGAGTTCCTGTGGGCCTAGAAGGTGGGTGGGAGTGGGGGGTGGCTGCACCTCCCTTCACCATGCAGGTGTGGGGTGTAAGAGTAACAAGAAGAATGTCACACTTTTTCAGTCATGCCGGTCCAGAGTGTCCTTGGGGTTACTGGAAAGCCGAACCTCTTCTTAAGCCCCTGGAATCTCAGAGAGTGCTGTCTCTTTAAATATCCAAATGATCAAGCCACTTGTAAATATTCAAAATGGCAGTGCCCTCCGGACAGAAAAAGTCCACAGCTCAGCTCGCCTTTCTCTTCTCCTTCTCCGTTTATTCCCCAGCCACCAGAGCAGTCCTTCAAGCAGTCCCTGGCTAGCAGTGCTGATTTTTAGGTTAATTCTTAGGTCCTACCACCACCCAGCACTCTCCAAGATGTCTGGGCTGTCAGGATCTATCAGGATCACTGCCACATCGCAGCTCCGTATGTCTCCTTTTTTGGCATTTTCATGCAAATTCTTCTGCTATTTGGGGTTTAGTCCACTTCTATATCTTTCCCTTCAAGGCTCAGGGGTGCAGGATTATCTTCTGTGTTAATTGGTTTCCCTTTTCTTTGTTGAAGAGGGTCTGTGCAGACTTTCTGCCTATTCTGCCATCTTGGAATCTATCTTGATTTTATTTTTCAATGTTAACAGTTTTGTTTAATAATTTTTTGCTCTTATATATATTAATTCTTCTCTTCAACTTTCTTTCAACCTACTTTGTCCTTATTTCCTAATTTCTTAAGCTGGATGTGTAACAGGATGTGTAAATCATATATTTGCTGTCTCAGTTTTGGCTGAGGCTGAAAGGCAAAGAACAAAATAATAGATGATAAGTAGACCTACATTTCAAAATGAAGGGCTAGTTCATCCAAGTACACTGACAAAAGAGGTGGCTGACAAACAGTTTTGTGACCTGGGCCCCACACCCAACTTGAGGGAATAAAATGATTGAAATTGAAGAGCCTAGAAAATGATCTTTTTTTGTGGAGATTGTTGGAGTTTGGTGGTATTTTTCCTCCATATTTGATGTGAGGGGTGGAAGGAGTGCAGAGCAAGGGAGGGGTTTACTTCCTGATCTCAAGCCACATTAGACAGAATTTAAGAGATCTTCTTATAGGGGTCATGTCTTTCCCCACAGCCTCACCTCCCTTGGTTCATCCCTGGAGTTTGATGGAACAAAAGCTGGTTTTGATTTTCACTTCAGAAAATGAAAGGCAGGAAGCATGAGGCTAGAGCTAACTCTCTGGGGAAAGAGCAAAGTGAGATGCCTGCTTCCCCTGAGGGCTGGACAGGAGCATGCTTTCCCCTAGGCCAGATGTAGGTCATTAGAAACAGAGCCACCTGGCTTAAAAGGGACCAAAAAGAGGCTGCAGGTAATCATTAGCTACTGAAACTAAGGGAGGGATCCTAAGTGGTCAGACCAGAGACAGAGTTCTATCTACATTGAGGGAACTGCAGTTGGATGTTTTTAGTAAAGAAACTCACAGAAAATACTCCATGAGGTTAGCAATGAAGACCCAGAAAATCCAGAGAGCATTATCACTTTATCACAGCACATCCCATCAAGTTAGACTTTTCTTACTGCTTACTTCTCTACTCTATCTCTAACTCTGCTCAACTGTTATTGTTACTGTTAGGTGCCATTGAGTCGTCTCTGACTCACAGTGACCCTATGCACAGCAGAACAAAACACTGCCCGGTCCTGCGCCAACTGCACGATCTTTGCTATACTTGAGCCCATCGCCACAGCCACTGTGTCAATCCATCTCATTGAGGGCCTTCCCCTCCTTCTTCAACCCTATTCCTTACCAAGCATGACATCCTTCTCTAAGGAATAGTCCCTTCTGATAACATGACCAAAGTAGGTGAGATGAAGACTGACCTCTCTTGCTTCCAAGGAGCAATTTTGCTGCACTTCCTCCAGGACAGATCTGTTCTTTTAGCAGTCCATGGGATTTTAAATATTCTTTGCTGGCATCACAACTCAAAAGCATCAAGTCTTCTTCGGTCTTGCTTATTCATTGTCCAGCTCTCACATGCATAGGAGGCGACTGAAAATATCATTGCTTATGTCAGGTGCACCTTAGTCCTCAAGGAGTCATCTTTGCTCCTCAGCACTGAAAGAGATCCTTTGCAGCCAACTTACAGTGTTATATGTTATCTGGTGTCCTGACTGCTGCTTTCATTGGCGTCAACTGTAGAACCAAGCAATGTGAAGTCTCTGACAACTTCAATTTTTTCTCCATTTATCATGATGCTACTTATAGGTCCAGTTGTGAGGATTTTTGTTTTCTTTATGTTGAGATGTATTCCATACTGCAGACTGTAGTCTTCAATCTTCAACAGCAAGTGCTTCTTGTCATCCTCACTTTCAGCAAGCAAAGTTGTGTCATCAGCATATCGCAGGTTATTAATGATGCTTCCTCCAATCTTGATGCCATGTTCTTCTTCATATAGTCCAGCTTCTCAGATTATTTGCTCAACATATAGATTGAATAAGTATGGTGAAAGGATACAACCCTGACACACTCCCTTCCTGATTTTAAACCATGCAACATCCCCTTGTTCTGTTTGAATGGCAGCTTCCTGGTCTATGTACAGGTTCCTCATGAGTACAATCAAGTGTTCGGAAATTCCCATTCTTCTTAATGTTATACACATTCATTATGATCTATACATTCAAATGCTTTTGCATAGTCAATAAAACACAAGTAAACATCTTTCTGGTATTCTTTGTTTTGAGCCAAGATCCATCTGACATCATCAATGATACCCCTTTTTCCCCGTCCTTTTCTGAATCCACCTCTAGAAGTTCACTGTCAATATACTGCTGCAACCGTTTTTGAATTATCTTCAGTAAGATTTTGCTTGCGTGCAATATTAGTGATATTGTTCGATCATTTCCACATTCTATGGGATCATCTTTCTTTGGAATGGGTACAAATATGGATCTCTTCCAGTCAGTCGGCCATGTAGCTGTCTTCCAAATCTCTCAGCATAACAGAGTGAGTTCCTCCAGTGGGGCATCCGTTTGTTGAAACATCTCAATGGATATTCCATCAATTCCTGGAGCCTTGTTCTTCACCAATGTCTTTAGTGCAGTTTTGACTTCTTCCTTCAATGCCATTGGTTCTTGATCATATGCCACCTTCTGAAATGAATGAAGATCAACCAGTTATTTTGGGTACAGTGATTCAGTGTATTTCTTCCATCTTTTTTCTGGTGCTTCCTGCATCATTCAATATTTTGCCCACAGAATATTTAAATATTGCAACTCAGGTTAAATTTTTTCCTCAGTTCTTTCAGCTTGAGAAATGCCAAGCGTGTTCTTCCCTTTTGGTTTTCTAACTCTAGGTCTTTGCACATTTCATTATAGTAATTGGTTTTGTGTGCTCGAGCTGCTCTTTGAAATCATCTATTCAGCTCTTTTTTCTTGTCATTTCTTCCATTTGCTTTAGTACTCTCTGCTCAAGGGCAAGTTTCAGAATCTCTTCTGACATCCATTTTAGTGTTTTCTTCTTTTCTTGTCTTTTTAATGACCTCTTGCTTTCTTCGTGGAAGATGTTCTTAATGTCATGCCACAATTCTTCTGATTTTCAGTCACTGGTGTTCAATTCATCAAATCTATTTTTTAGATGGTCTCTAAATTCAGAAGGGATAAATTCAGATCATATTTCGGCTCTCATGGATGTGTTTTAATTGTCTTCAACTTCAAGTTGAACTTGCATATGAGCAGTTGATAGTCTATTCCACAATCAGCTCCTCACCTTGTTTTGGCTGAAGATATTGAGCTTTTCCATTGCCTCCTGCCACAGATGTAGTCAATCTCATTCCTGTGTATTCCATCTGCTGAAGTCCACATGTATAGCCTTGGTTTGTGTTGTTGTTTGTGTTGTTGAAAAAAGGTATTTGCAATGAATAAGTCTTGCAAAATTCTACCATGCAATCTCCAGTGTTATTTCTGTTACCAAGGCCAAATTTTTCAACTATTGGTGATTTTTCATTTCCTACTTTTGGATTCTAGTTACCAGTGATAATTAACATATCTTGATTGCACATTCAGTCAATTTCAGAGTGCAGAAGTTGATAAAAATCTTCAATTTCCCCATCTTTGGCTTTGTTGGTTGGAGCATAAATTTGAATAATAGTATTATTAACTGGTCTTCTTGTAGGCGTATGAATAGTATTCTGTCACTGACAGCATTGTACTTCAGGACAGATCTTGAAACATCCTTTGTGATGATGAATGCCACACCATTCCTCTTCAAATTTTCATTCCTGGCATAGTAGATCATATGGTTGTCTCATTCAAAATGGCCAAAACCAGTTCATTTCAGCTCACTAATGCCTAGGATATAAGTCTATGTGTTCCATTTCATTTTTGACAACTTTGGATTTTTCTAGATTCATACTTCATACATTCCATGTTTCAACTATCAATGGGTGTTTGCAGATGTTTCTCCTCAATTGAGTGGTGCCATGTCAGCAAATGGAGGTCTCAAAATCTTTACCTTATCCATATGAGTAAGGCTGGTTTAACTCTAGTGATGAAGCTCTTTTCAGTCCTATTTTGAGAGCCTTCTGACTTAAGCAGCTTGTCCTCCAGCACTGTATGAGACAATGTCCAGGCTATTCATAAACTACTGCTCAACTACAACCTTCAAAAAAAAAAAAAAAAAAACCCAAACTCACTGCTATCAAGTCAATTCCTACTCATAGAGACCCCCACTGGGTTTCCAAGGTTATAAATCTTTTCAGAAGTAGGCTGCCTCATCTTTCCTCTGCAGAGTGGCTGGTGGGTTCTAACCACCAATCTTTTGGTTAATAACCAAATGCCTCAACCAGAGTTCTTAAGTCATAGCTAAAAGTACAAATGGAAGTGTGGAGGAGCTGACAACATAAGGACAGAGGAACTCCCCCTTTTTGACTACAGGTGTCCTAACATGAACTAGACTTGAACTGGGGAGAGAAGAAGTAAAACATGGAAATTCCAATGATTATTGACTATTTCACTAGAAGGATCATTTTAATTGCATAAATAAGGTTGGGCAATCTACTTCCATGGCGATACTGCCTCGGAAACCCAAGGAGGGGTCGCTATGAGTCGGGTCCGATTTGATGGCCCATAACAACAATAAATAAGGCCATAGATAGAGATCCCTGGGTGGTGAAAACTGTTTGTCTTTACTGACCTAAAGCTTAGTGGTTTGAACACATCCAGTGGCACCCTGGAAGAAAGACCCAACAGTCTGCTTCTGTGATGTATAGACAAGAAAACCCTATGGAGCACTTGTACTCTGTAGTGCAATGGGTTGCCATGAGTCAGAATTGAGGTCAACAGATTTAGTTTTGGGTTTAAATAAGACTATAATTATTATTATAAGTGACTGGGGGATGATTTTGTTTGTTTTATTTAAGGATGAATGGCAAAGCTATGATCTTTTATCAATATTTCATCCAAGGAGTGGGGAAGAATCAGACTGTAAATTATATTTTAAAAGACAGTTAAAGATAAACAAATAGCTTTGCATTATGCTTGCATCCTATCAATTTCTGCTGCTTCATACCAGTCAGATAATCTTAACTCATTTATTTTCCTTCGTTGTTTACTAATACACGTATTTAAAATTATGACTATTTCTCTGATTACTATTTTGACTACATTCTACAAATTATTATAATTAGTGCTTTCATTTTCATGCAATTTATAGTTTGCAATTTCAATTTAAACTTTATCTGGAAGATCTTTAAAAATTTTTCTAGTGGAGGACTTCTTTTGCTATTTCTTACTGGTTACTTCTAATTTCACTGCATATTGGTCAGAAAACTTTTCCTGGATGATTTCTATTTTTTGAATAATGAAAAATTTTTTTGTGTATGTTCTCCTTCCAATGAAAGCCCTGGCTTTGTTATAGCAAGACATTCCAGAATGGAGAATTCAGCTTTTCCTGGCACCCAGTGTTCTGGTTACCACTCTGACAGAAATATATCACAAATGGGATGGCCTTTACAAACAGGAGTTTATTCTTACAATTTGGAGGCTTTATGTCCAAATTCAAAGTGCCAGGCTCTAGGGGCTGGGTGAAAGCCTCTCAACCTTGGGCTTCAGCTCTGCCTCTTGCTCCTGGCCCACTGAAGCTACAGGCATCTCTTCACTCAGACGGCTACTGGCTGCTGAGGCTAACAAGCCCAAGGTCAAAAAATAAAATGACACAGTCCTGATGTTACCAAACCACACAGCAGGCCATTAATTCAAGTCCATTGAAAGTCTGAAGGTTGGCAGAGCATGGCAGACTGCTGAACGATGACACCACTACCTGCAGTGTTCAAGCATGCCATAAGCTAGAGACAATTCCTCAAACTGCTGCTTATATACAGGAAGCAGACCACATCCCTAAAGCAGCTACTCAGCTGCTTGTGGTAGATCCTACCATGGAGTTGATTACCAGTCTCACTGTGGGGAATAAGTACCACCAGCTGCCTGGCCACTCAACCAGGCCCAGCCAAGTTGACACACAATCTTAACTACCACACCCAGCTATCCTTGCAAATAATTCCTGTATCTGATCCTCAACTCATTCTGCCATCTATCTGCAAGAGATGAGTCTTTTTAAAAATTGCCAAGGAGGACTTCTGGCTTTCCCACTTCACCATCAGGTGGTGGTTAATTATCCTCTACTGTTCATTTTTTTTTCTTCAATACTTGATTGCACTCAGCAAAATCTATCTGATTTCAGGTTCCTTATGATTATTACTTTCCCAAGACCTTTCAAATATTTGAGATATTTCAGTGCTTTTCCTTTCACCCCTGTCCTATCTTGAAGTTCACTACGAGGAAAATTTTAAAAATTACACCGTGTGCTTTCCTGAAATCGTCCCAACAATTCCTCCCTCTTCTATGAACATATGTCATATCTCCTATTTCTTCTAATTTTGAATCTTTCCTAGATTTGTGATTGCTTTGATTTAGAGAATATAGTGGAAATAATATTATACAAGATCATGGCCAGACCCTTAATTGACCTGGCAGTTTCAACTTTTTCTCAAAACACTTGCTTTTGGGATGTTCCCTCTTAGAACCCAGCTGCCATGCTGTGAAAAGCTAGGCAATCTGGTCAGTAAACCCAAATGATCTCTCAAGTGAAAACAGTGTCAGCTGTCAGCCGTGTGAGTGAGCTCAACTGAGCTCCTATTTGCTTGCAGCCCCAGCCAATATCATTGAAGCTGGAGAACTGCA
>NW_006921778.1:5176341-5177791 GCF_000298275.1 Orycteropus afer afer | reverse complement strand
CCAAAACTGAATAAGTCCCTTTTTTGTTAAATAGAAATAAGTTCTTATTTGTTAAATAGAAATAAATTTCTATTTGTTAAGGCCACCAACATATAGTACCTCTGTTTTAAAGCACTAGATAAATAAGAGAATTTGGTACTAGGAGTACTTACAATGTAGAAGTGGTTTTGGAATTGGGTAATGGGTGGAGGCTAGAATAATTTTAAGGTGCCTAATATTAAAAGCCTCCACCACTCATCTGCCAGTTTGTCATACTGTGGTGGTTTCTGTGTTACTGTGAGGCTGGAGTCTATGCCACCAGTATTTCACATACCAGCAGAGTCAGCCATGGTGGACAGGTTTCAATGCACCTTCCAGATTAAAACAGACTTGGAAGAAGGAAGGGGCCATCCACTTCTCAAAGAATTGGCCAGTGAAAACCTTATGGATAGCAGTGAAGCACTGCCTGATGAATAACCAGAAAACTTTATGAATAGCCCTGAAACATTGTCCAATATAGTGATGAAATATAAGCCTCACAGGTCAGATGGCACTCAAAATATGAGTGGGGAACAGCCGCCTCCTCAGAGTAGGGCTGACCTTAATGATGTGGACAGAGTAAAGCTTTTGGGACCTCCATTTGTTGATGTGGCACAACTCAAAATGAGAAGAAACAGGTGCAAATATCCATGAATAATCAGAACATGGAATGTACTAGTATGGATCTAGGAAAATTGGAAACTGCCAAAAAATAAATGGAACACACAAAGATTGATATCCTGGGAGCTAGTGACCTGAAATGCACTGGATTTGACCATTTTGAATCAGACAACCATTGTTGTTGTTGTTGTTATTTGCCATCGAGTCGGCCACGACTCATAGCGACCCTCCTTGGGTTTCCGAGGCAGCATCACTATGGAAGTAGGATTGCCCAACCTTCCTTCCAAGAAGTGCTGGTGGGTTTGAACCGCCAGCCTTCTGGTTAGCAGTCAAGTGCCTTAGGCACTATGCTACCAGAGCTCCTTCAGACAACCATATGATCTACTATGCCAGGAATGACAAATTGAAGAGCAATGGTGTGGCATTCATCATTGCAAGAATGTTTCAAGATCTATCCTGAAGTACAATGCAGTCAGTGATAGGGTAACATCCATGCACCTACAAGAAAGACAAGTTAATAATACTATTATTCAAATTTATGCATGAGCCAACAAAGCCAAAGATGAGGAAATTTAAAATGTTTACCAACTTCTACAGTCTGATAGACTGGGCAGGTATGGCTGTGAAGGAACTCTTTTAAGTGCTGAGGAGCAAGGATATCTCCTTGAGGACTAAGGTGTGCCTGACACAAGCCATGATATTTCCAATCGCCTCATATGCATGTGAGAACTGGACAATGAATAAGGAAGACCAAAGAAGAATTGATGCTTTTGAGTTGTGGTGGTGGCAAACAATGCTGAAAGTACCATGG
>NW_006921778.1:5175368-5175871 GCF_000298275.1 Orycteropus afer afer | reverse complement strand
CTTCAATGAGATGGATTGACATGGTGGCTGCAACAATGGGATCAAGTATAGCAAGGATCATGGAGCTGGTGTGGAATTGGGTGGTGTTTCATTCTGCTGTGGATGGGGTTGCTATGAATTGGAAACAACTCGACGGAACCTAACAACACAACAACAGTCTGATATTAACTAAATATGCAATCAAGATGTGTTGATTATACAGGTGATTGGAATGCAAAAGTTGGAAACAAAGAAAAATCACCAATAGTTGCAAAATATGGCCTTGGGGTTAGACATAATGCTAAAGATTGCATGATAGAATTTTGCAAGGCTAACAACTTATAATGGGAATACCCATTGAGATATTTCAACAAACGGATGCTCCATTGGAGGCACTCATTCAGTTATGCTAAGAGATTTGGAAGTCACCTACCTGGCCAACTGACTGGAAGAGATCCATATTTGTACCCATTCCAAAGAAAGCTGATCCCACAGAATGTGGAAATTATAGAACAATATCATTA
>NW_006921778.1:5173747-5174692 GCF_000298275.1 Orycteropus afer afer | reverse complement strand
TCCTTGGAAGTGAGAATGGCCAGACTTCATCTCACCTACTTTGGTCATGCTGTCAGAAGTGATCATTCCGTGGAGAAGGATGTCATGCTTGGTAAGGTGGGGGGTCGAAGAAAGAGGGGAAGGCCTTCAACGAGATGGATTGACACGGTGGCTGCCATGATGGGCCCACGTATACACGGATCATGGAGCTGGCGCAGGATAGGGCAGTGTTTCATTCTGCTATGCATGGGGTCACTGTGAGTCGGAAATGACTCGATAGCACCTAACAACAACAACAACAACGAGTTATTCATTGCAAATACATTTTTTCAGCAACACTAACAGCAGCTATACACATGGACTTCACCAGATGGAGTACACAAAAATCAGATTGACTACATCTGTGGCAAGAGGCAATGGAGAAGCTCAATATCTTCAGCCAAAACTAGGCCAGGAGCTGATTGTGCAACAGACCATCAACTGCTAATATGCATGTTCAAGTTGAAGCTGAAGACAAATCCATGAAAGCAAAAATACAACCTTGATAATATCCCTCCTGAATTTAGAGACCATTGAAAGAATAGATTTCATGCATTGAACACCAGAAGAATTGTGGGATGACATCAAGAATATCATCCATGAAGTTACAAAACTTCTAAATGGCGAGAAAGTTAAGAGAGTTGCAAGATAGTATGGACTGTTCTAAACTCGGGGAGGAAATTATAATTCAAAGGGTAACCTCAAAGAAAAATGATAAACCTTCATATCACAATGAAAAAGAAGACAAGCACAAATATTCAGCAAATATTATAAAAACAGCAACAAAGGTACAGCAACAATGATAGTATGATTCATAAAAAAAAATGAATTCAGCACAGAAAATAATATGGAACAAAGAAAACAGGGACATCATGAAAAAACTCATAACAAACTGACAGCAACAAATTCAAACTTATCAATAATTAC
>NW_006921778.1:5169512-5170616 GCF_000298275.1 Orycteropus afer afer | reverse complement strand
ATAATTCAAAATGCACAAACAGCAGAAAAGAAACCAGATGATTGAGACCTTCTAAAATTAAATTTTTATGTACTTCCAAAGACTTCTCCAAAAGAGTCAAAAGAGAACCTACAGACTGGGAAAAAAATATTTGGTAATGACGTATGTGACACAGGACTTATCTCTAGAATTTATAGAAAACTCCAACACCTCAATAACAGAAAGACAAACAATCCAATTAAAAAATGGGCAGAAGACATGGATAGACACTTCACCAAGGATATTCAAGCGGCCAACAAACATATGAAGAAATGTTCACAATCATTAGCTATTAGGGAGATGCAAATCAAAACAACAATGAAATACCATCTTGCTCCAGCAGTAGTAGCAATGTTCAACAAGACAGAAAATAACAAATGCTGGTGAGGATGTGGAGAGATCGGGACTCTGATACACTGCTGGTGAGACTGTAAAGTGGTACAACCATTGTGGAGAGCAGTATGGCGATTCCTTCAAAAGTTGGAACTAGAAATACCATTTGATCCAGCCATTCCATTACTAGACATATATCCCAAAGAAGTGAGAGCCATGACAAGAACAGACATATGCACACCCCTGTTCATTGCAGCACTGTTTACAATAGCCAAAGATGGAAACAACCTAGGTGTCCATCAACTGAGGAATGGATAACCAAACTATAGTACATACACACAATGGAATACTATGCAACGCTAAAGAATAATGTGTTGTTGTTGTTGTTAGGTGTTGTCGAGTCTTCTCTAACTCATGGCAACCCCATAAACAGCAGAACCAAACACTGCCCGATCCTGTGCCAGCTTCATGATCTCTGCTATGCTTGAGCCCATCATCGCAGCCACCTTGTCAATCCATCTCGTTGAAGGCATCCCCCTCTTTCGTCAACCCTCCACCTTACCAAGCATGACATCCTTCTCCAGGGAATGGTCCCCTCTGACAATATTACCAAAATAGGTGAGACGAAGTCTGGCCATTCTTGCTTCCACATAGCATTTCAGGTGCACTTCCTCCAGGACAGATCTGTTAGTTCTTTTAGCAGTCCATGGTACTTTCAGCATTCTTTGCCAGCACCACAACTCAAAATCATCA
>NW_006921778.1:5158673-5169202 GCF_000298275.1 Orycteropus afer afer | reverse complement strand
GAGGTAATTATCAGGAGGAAGTGGGAGGGGAACTGTTGCATTGTGGTAAATTGTGGTCTATGTCATGAAACAAAGTGTGTGTGAACTGCTGTATGGAAAGTGAATTTACTCTGTAAATTTTCACCCAAATCACATTAAATAAATAAATAAATAAAAGAATATCATCCATGAAGAAAGCAAAAAGTCATTCAAAAGACAGGAAAGGAAGAAAAGACCAAAACAGATGTCAGAAGAGACTCCGAAACTTGCCCTTGAACGGAGAGTAGCTAAAGCAAATGAAAGAATCAGCACAATAAGTAGTTGAACAGAATATTTCAAAGAAGACAAAGTCAATTACTGTAATGAAATGTGCAAAGACTTGGACTTAGGTAACCAAAAGGGAAGAACTCGCTCAGCATTTCTCACACTGACAGAGCTGAGGAATTACTTCAAGCCTCGTGTTGCAATATTGAAAGATTCTATGGGCAAAATTTTGAATGATGCAAGAAACATAAAAAGAAGATGGAAGGAATGCACAGAGTCACCGTAACAAAAAGGATTGGCCTATCTTCTTCCATTTCAGGAGGTGGCATATGATCAAGAACCAATGGTATTGAAGGAAGAAACTGCACTGAAGGAATTGACAAAGAGCAAGGCTCCAGGAATTGATGGAATACCCACTGAGATGATTCAACAAACAGATGCCATCCTGGACGTGCTCATTCATCTATGCCAAGAAATTTGGAAGACAGGTACCTGGCCAACTGACTGGAAGAGATCCATATTTGTGTTCATTCTAAAGAAAAGTGATCCCAAAGAATGTGGAAATTATCAAAATTATTGAACAATATCATTAATATCACATGCAAGTAAAATCTTACTGAAATAATTAAAAAACTATTGTACCAGTTTATTGACAGAGAACTTCCAGAAATGCAAGGTGGATTCAGAAGAGGATATGAAACAAGAGATATCATAGCTGATGTCAGATGGATCTTGGCTGAAAGCAAATACCAGAAAGATGTTCACTTGTGTTTTATTGACTATGCAAAAGCATTCAATTGTGTGGATCATAACAAATTATGGATAACATTGTAAAGAATGAGAATTCCATAACACTTAATTGTGCTCATGGGGAATGCATACTTAGAGCAGGAGACTGTTGTCCGAACAGAGCAAGGGGATACTGCACAATTTAAAATCAGGAAAAGAGTGTGTCAGAGGTTGTCCTTTCACCATACTTATTCAATCTGTATGCTGAGCAAATAATCTTAGAAGCTGGACTGTATGAAGAAAAGTGTGGCATCAGGATTGGAGAAAGACTCATTAACAATCTGCAATATGCAGGCAACACAACTTTGCTTGCTGAAAGTGAGGATGACTTGAAGCACTTACTGATAAAGATTAAAGACTACAGTCTGATGTGTGGATTACATCTCAACATCAAGAAAACAAACATCCTCACAACTGGGCCAATAAGCAGCATCACAAAAAATGGAGAAAAGATTGAAGTTGTCAAAGATTTCATAATTCTTGTTTCCATAATCAATACCAATGGAAGCAGTAGTCAAGACATCAAATGACATATTGCACTGAGCAAATCTGCTGCAAAAGACCTCCTTAAATTGCTGAAGCGCCAGAATGTCTCTTTGAAGATTAAGGTTCACCTAACCCAAGCCATGGTATTTTCAATCACCTCATATGGGATTTCTGGTGGTGTAGTGCTAACCAGAAGGCTGGCAGTTCAAACCCACCAGCCACTCCTCAAAAGGAAGGATGGGAAATCTACTTTCATAGAGATACAGCCTTGGAAACTCAAGGAGGGGTCGCTGTGAGTCGGATCTGACTCAAGGGCAGTGAGTTTCTTTCTTTCTTTCTTTTTTTTTTTTTTTTGGGTCATATGCATGTGAGAGCTGGACAATGAATAAAAAAGACCAAAGAAGAGTTGATGCTTTTGAGTTGTGAGTTTGGCAAAGAATGCTGAAAATTCCATGGACTACTGAAAGAACTGACAAATCTGTCCTGAAAGAAGTGCAGCTGGAATGCTCCTTGGAAGCAAGAATGGTCAGACTTCATCTGACCTGATTTGGTCATGTTGTCAGAAGGAACCACTGCCTGGAGAAGAATATCATGCTTGGTAAAGCAGAGAGTCAATGAAAAAGAGGAAGGCCCTCAATGAGATGGATTGACACAGTGACTATAACGATGGGCTTAGGTATAGCAAGTATTGAGAGGACTGGGCAGTGTTTCATTCTGTTGTACATAGGGTTGCTATGAGTCAGAGCTGACCTGATAGCACCTAACAACAATAACAATATTAAAAGCCTAGATTGCCGTGAAAAGACTGTTGGTAGAATTAAAGATGTCAAAGACAATTCTGGTGAGGGCTCGGAAGGAAGTGAGGAGAGCCATCAAGAAAGTCTCTATCGTCTTAGAGAATATATACGGTACCAGTAACAGAGGGTTGTGAGAAATGTGGACATCTAATGTGCTTCTAATGAAGCTTTTCAAAAAATGATGAATATATGATAGGACAGTGGAAGAAGGGTGATGCTTTTTATGCAGTGGCAAAGAACTTACCTGAATTATGTTCAAATGTTTGATGGATGGTAGAACTTGTAAGTGATGAATTTGGATATCTGCTAATGAGATTTCTAAGCAGGGTCTTAAAGGGACTGTGTGGTTCTTCTCCCTTATTTTACTATAAGTGGAAAGAGACTTAAAAAGAAACTGTGCAAAATGAAACAGAACTTAAAGATTTAGAAAATTCTGTTGCACAAACCAAGGACAAATGTCTCAGAATTTTCACCAAGGATGTGGCTACTCAAACTTTGTTAAAGATATTAAGCCTGTGACTGATGAATCTACCCAACTACCCAAGCAGAAAACCCATCAGCTTAGACTGAAGAGGACAGATAAAGAGTGAAAGGAGAGAATACGTTCTGTCTCTTAGAATTCTATAGGTAGGAAACAGGCCAAAAGAGCTACATATGTTGTCCTCCAAGAAAAGAAAAGAACCATCCCTGGAGCAACTCAGAGATCAGCAGAACTGTTGGAAGGAGCACAGGAAATGGGCTGCCTCAGTGTCAAAGGGTGAGGCCATTACCTCTGGTGCTTCAGAGGGTGGGGTCATGGTCTCCAGGATCTCAAAATGGAGCCACAGCCTCGTATGTTTCAAAGAGTCTGCCAACTCAGTTCCAGAGTGTGGGGCTGCTGTTAAGGTGTGCCAGGGGGGCTGGGACCACCACCTAAAGCAGAAAGGGCAGGGCCTTCATGACCAAAGGGAAGAAGTATGGGAAGTGCCAGGGCCAAAGGTTTTGGGTTGCCACTCAGATGGACTAAGATAATGGTGTTGCTGAAAATTGAGGGAGTTGCTATCTCAGTGGGCCTAGAAGAAAAAGCTGAAGCCCAGGACTGAGAGGCTTCCACACAGAATCCAGAAAGCTAGGACAATACTCAGAGCCTGGAGGGTGGGGCCAGGGCCTAGATGGTCTCAGACCACAGAGGATTATTTTCAAGACTTGAGAATATAATGTATTATGCTGGGAGCTCTGGTAGCGTAGTGCCTAAGGCACTTGACTGCTAACCAGAAGGTTGGTGGTTCAAACCCACCAGCCACTCCTCGGAAGGAAGATGGGGCAATCTACTTCCATAGTGATACTGCCTCGGAAACCCAAGGAGGGGTCGCTATGAGTTGGGTCCGACTCAACAGCACATAACAACAACATACTGGGTTTTGGACTTGTTTGAAATCTGTTATTACTTCCTTACTTACAATTTCTCCTGTTTGTTATGGAAGTGTCTATCTTGCACATGATCCACTATAGTACATAGAAAGAGATAACTTGAAGTCTCAGATCACAGATGAAGAGGAATTTTGCCCATGGATGGAATACACAGTTGTCTCTGTACAAAGGGTGTAAGAGTGATAGCCTCTGACCTGATCCAAACTCACATAGAGGACACAGAATTACCATTAGCAGCCAGAGGCTTATTCCTATGAGGCCAGACATGCTCCAACCCTCCAGCCTTACTACCAGTTCTGACACTAACTGTGCTTTCCACATCACTCACTCTTCCCTGTGGGGTTAGATGATTTGTTGCAATGACCAGGCAGAACTCACAAATACTCAGAATTATAGGGTTTATTAGGGAAGTGTTGTTGTTAGGTGCCATTGAGTCAGCTCCCACTCATAGCGACCCTATCTACAACAGAACGAAACACTGCCAGATCCTGTGGCAGCCTCACAATCCCTGCTATACCTGAGCCCATTGTTGCAGCTACTGTGTCAATCCATCTCTATGAGGGCCTTACCCTTATTTTGCTGACCTTCCACCTTACCAAGCATGATCTCTTCTCCACGGAATTGTCCTTTCTGACAACCTGACAAAAGTAGGTAAGACAGAATCTGGCCATCTCACATACCAGGAGCATTCTGACTGCATTTCTTTGAGGACAGATTTGTTCATTCTTCTGGCAGTCCATGGTACTACTTTCGGTGTTCTTTGCCAACATCACCACTCAAAAGCATCAGCTCTTCATCCTTCTTTATTCATTGTCTAGCTCACATGCATATGAAGTGATTGAAAACACCATGGCTTGGGTTAGGCACAAAGATGGCTCTTTGCTTTTCAGCACTTTAAAGAGGTCTTTGCAACAGATTTGCCCAGTGCAATACAACATCTAATTTCTTGACTGCTACTTCAAAAGTTGTTGATTGTGGAACCAAATAATATGAAATCTTTGACAAATTCAATCTTTTCTTCATTTTTTGTGATGCTGCTGATTGGTCCAGTTGTGAGCACTTTTGTCTTCTTTATGTTGAGGTGTAATCCATACTGCAGATTGTAGTCTTTAATCTTCATCAATAAGTGCTTCAAGTGATCTTCACTTTCAGCAAGCAAAGTTGGGTCATCTACATTCCAGGTTGTTAATGAGCCTTCATCCAATCCTGATGGCATATTCTTCACATAGTCCAAATTCTCAGATTGTTTACTCAGCATAGGGATTGAACAAGTATGGTGAAAGGATACAACCCTGACTCACTCCCTTTCTGATTTTAAACCATGCAGTATCCCCTTGTTCTGTTTGAATGACAGCCTCCTGTTCTATATACAGGTTCCTCAGGAGCACAATTAGTGGTCTGGAATTCCCATTCTTCTCAACAATATCCATAATTTGTTATGATCCCTACAGTCAAATGCTTTTGATAGTCAGTAAAACACAGAAGAACATCTTTCTGGTATTTTTTGCTTTCAGCCAAGATCCATCTGACATCAACAATGATTTGCCTCATTCCACATCCTCTTCTGAATCCAGCTGGCATTTCTGGACCTTCCCTGTCAATTAATGCTACAATAGTTTTTGAATTATCTTCAGCAAGAATTTACTTGCAAATGGTATTAATATTGCTTGATAATTTCCACTTTCTGTGAGATCACCTTTCTTTGTAGGGGGTATAAATATGGATCTCTTCCAGTCAGTTGGCCAGATTTCTTCCAAATTTCTTGGCATAGATGAGTGAGTGCCTCCAGCACAGCATCTGTTTGTTGAAACATCTCACTATGTATTCCATCAATTCCTGGAGTCTTTTTTTTTTTTTTTTTCTGCCAATTCCTTTATTGCAGCTTCAACTTCATCCTTCAGTACCATTGGTTGTTGATCATATGCCACCTCCTCAAATGGATGAACATTGACCAATTCTTTTTGGTACAGTGACTTTGTGTATTCCTTCCATCTTCTTTTGATGTTTCCTGCATCAATCATATTTTGCCTATAGAATCTTTCAATATTGCAGCTCAAGGCTTGAATTTTTCTTCAGTTCTTTCAGCTTGAGAAATGCAGAGCCTATTCTTACCTTTTGGTTATGTAACTCCAGGTCTTTGCACATTTCATTATAATAATTGACTTTGCCTTCTTGAGGTGCTCTTTGAAATCTTCTGTTCAGCTTTTTTATCTTGTCATTTCTTCCATTTGCTTTACCTACACTCCATTCACGAGCAAGGTTCAGAGTCTCTTCTGACATCCATTTCAATCTTTTCTTCCTTTTCTGCATTTTCAGTGACCTTTTGCTTTCTTCATGGATGATGTTCTTGATGTCATCCTACAATTCATCTGGGTTTCATTCATTGTTGTTCAGTGCATGAAATCTATTCCTTAGATGGGCTCTAAATTCAGGTGGGATGTAATCAAGGTCATATTTTGGCTCTTGTGAACTTCTTTAATTTTGTCTTCAGCTTCAGTTTGAACTTGCTCATGAGCAATTGATGGTCTGTTGCAGTCAGCTTCTGGCCTTGTTTTGGCTGAAGAAATTAAGCTTCTCCATCACCTCTTGCCACAGATGTAGTCAATCTGATTTCTGTGTACTCCATCTGGTGAAGTCCACATGCATAGCTGCCATTTGTGTTGTTGAAAAAAGGTATTTGCAATGAATAAGTGGTTGGTCTTACAAAATTCTATCATGTGATCTCCAGCATTATTTCTATCACCAAGACCACATTTTCCAACTACTGGTGATCCTTCTTTGTTTCCAACTTTTGCATTCCAATCACAGTAATAATCAACACATCTTGATTGCATGCTTCGTAAATTTCAGACTGCAGATATTGGTAAAAATCTTCAATTTTCTTCCTCTTTGCCTTTGGTGGTTGGTGCATAAATTTGAATAATAGTAGTAATAACTGGTCTTTCTTGTAGGTATTATCCTATCACTGACAGCATTGTACTTCAGATAGATCTTGAAACATTTTTTGTGATGATGAATGCCACACCATTTCTCTTCAATTTGTTATTCCTGGCACAGTAGGTTATATGGTTGTCTGATTCAAAATGGCCAAAACCAGTCCATTTCAGCTCACTAATGCCTAGGATGTCTATGTTTATGTGTTCAATTTCATTTTCAACAACTTCCAATTTTCCTAGAGTCATCCATGTTCCAATTATTAATGCATATTTGTAGCTCTTTTTTTCCATTTTGAGTCATACCACATCAGCAAATGGAGATCCAAAAAGCTTTATTCCATCCACGTCATTAAGGTAGACCCTACTCTGATGAAGCAGCTCTCCCCCGGTCTTATTTTGAGTGCTTTCCAACGTTAGGGTCTCATCTTCTGGCACTATCAGAGAATGTTTCAGGGCTATTCATAAAATTTTCTAGTAATATGTCAGATAATGTTTCACTACTATTCATAAGGTTTTCGCTGGCCAATTCCTTGAGAAGTGGATGGCCTCTTCCTTCTTCCAAGTCTGGCTTAGTCTGGAAGGTGCACTGAAACCTGTACACCATGGGTGACCCTCCTGGTATTTGAAATATAGTGTCATAGCCTTGAGCCTCACAGCAGCACACAAGCCACTACAGCATGACAAATTGACAGATGAGTGGTGTATTAGGGAAGTAACAGGTTACAAATTAGGTTCAGGAATGCTTAGAATACAATTATTCAATCAGGACAGCCTACCCATTTCCATACCTATAGGCATGCCCCTCTTTGGCCCTTGGCCTATCAGCCTAGCCTCTGCCCTGCTGGGTAGGACAAGTGTTAAA
The DNA here is from genome assembly GCF_000298275.1 of Orycteropus afer afer. NCBI lineage: Eukaryota > Metazoa > Chordata > Mammalia > Tubulidentata > Orycteropodidae > Orycteropus > Orycteropus afer. Next base: position 5,161,679 of record NW_006921778.1, on the reverse strand, counting down.
CCAAAAACCAAACCCACCGTCATTGAGTCAATTCCAACTCATAGCAACCCCCACTGTGTTTCTGAGGCAGTACATCTTTACAGAAGTAGATTTCCCGGTCTTCCTTCTGCAGAGTGACTGGTGGGTTTGAATTGCCAACCTTCTGATTATCACTCAAATGCCTCAGGCAGTACACCACCAGAGCTCCCTTAGGCAAGTGTTACAAAGCTCTTTTAGCTCTGCCAATAGGTTTATCCCATTCTGACAGTAAGCCTTCTGCCCAAAAGCTCTCAGCTTTCTCCCCCCATGGGTCAGCAAGCCTTCCAATCTGTCTCATGACAGGGTCTCAGTTCTACTGCCACTGCCTCTCTGCTGGTTCTCTGCCATCTCAGTGCAGGGATCTTGGGTCAAAGAATATACTCTGATCCTTGCTGCTTTCTGTCTTGTGGGTAGTGAGATCCCCCTTTTCCATCTCCAAGAGGGTGAATTTTAGGAGCCCTGGTGACATAGTGCCTAAGGCATTTGACTGCTAACCAGAAGGCTGGTGGTTCAAACCCACCAGCCACTCCTTGGAAGGAAGATTGGGAGGGCTCATTTTAAGCCTAGCAAAATGACAAAACTGACCAATCCCCATATTAGGGTCCCATACACCTTCTTTCTGTGGTCCCATCCTCAAAAATGTGCCAAGTACCTTATTTATATTGCTAACAAGCTATCCAATCCCTTTGGTGGACCATAAGCACCTCACATTTACACAGTTCCAAAATGCCTGCCACATGTAAACAATCAAAATTTCTGTGCCCTCCAGACAGCAGAAAGTCCACAGCTCAGGTTGTCTCTCTCCTTGCTGTTTCCCTTCCTAGTCATAGGGCACCAGATCAGTTGTCCCTGCAGCACTTGGTGACTGGGACTGATCTTTAGGTCAATTCTCAGATCCCAGCACCACTTGGAAATATTCAGGCTGTTGGTCTTGTCAGAGTAGCTGACAGTCCACAGCTCTGACTTCTCTGTACTCACTGTTTTTGTTCAGGTTTTTCCACTAGTTGGTCCCTAATCCACTTCTGTATAGTTTCTTTGGAAGCTCAGCATTCCAGGATTATCTTCTGTATCTCTGTCAATTGGTTTTTCTTTTCTTTGTTGAAGAGGGTCCATGTCACTTGTCTGCCTATTATTCCATCTATTACTCTGCCACTCAGGACCTGGAAGTCACTGGGCAAATCGGCATCTGAATCCAAGGGGAGGCCAATTTCTCCTCAAATCAAAATTGATTTCTCCTCAAATCTTTATTATTTCTTTCCTTCTAGTGACTGTAGGCTTTTTTTGGTGCTCTTTTTCCAGTTGTTGGAGATGTTGTGTTAAGGTGTTGATTTTGGCTCTTTTTTTTTCATATTTTCTATTTATTTATTTCATTATTTATTTATTTTGATCCATCTGGAGTTAGTTTTTGTGTATGGTGTGAGGTATAGATCTTGTTTCATTTTTCTGCAAATGAATATCCAGTTTTGCCAGCACCATTTATTAAATGGATATTCTCTTCCCCATTTAATGGATTTTAGCCCCTTGTCAAAGATCAGCTGACCATAGATCGATGGATATATTTCTGGGTTCTCAATTCTATTCCACTGGTTTATGTGTCTGTCATTATACCAATGCCAGGTAGTTTTAACTACTGTGGTTGTGTGGTATGTCTCTTGTACACTTTTTTTTTTTTTTGTGGTACATTGGGTGAAGATTTACAGAGCAAATTCACTTTCCATACAGCAGTTCACATACACTTTGTCTCATGACATTGACCACAATTTATCACAATGCAACAGCTTCCCTCCCACTTCCTCTTGATAATTACCTCTTCCATGTGTCCATCCCTCCATGCCCTCCTGCCCCCAAGCTGTCTCCTGGTGCATAAGCAGCCCTTCTTTCTCCCATAATTGTTCTCTCCAAGGAGTGTAAATGTTCAGCTCATATGCCTGTCTTTTGCTTGGCTGGAAGCCACAGGTGTGGGTTCACTTCCAGACCTGAAGGACAGCTAGGGACCATGGTCACAGTAGTTCCACCAGGCTCTATCCGACCAGCAAACCTGGTCTCCCCACTCCCCTTCCTTTTTTTTTTCTTCAAATGATTTTGAGTTTTGTCCACATTGTTCTCCCTCTCTATCCAGGGTCTCCTACATAGATCCCCTTCCAAGTGGTTGACATTGGTAGCCGGGAACCATTTAGTTCTTCTGGTCTCATAGTCATATAGGCTGCAGATTGGATGGTATACTGGTTGCGAGGACTGATTGTATCCATGAATTTTTGGTTTTCTTCATTCTTCTTTGTTTTTGACAAGGAGAGACCCATCATTGCATCTAGATGGCAGCTTGCGAGCTTTTAAGATACCAGTTGCTACTCGCCAAAGTAGGAGGTAGAACAATATTTTGTGTAGCATGTTAGGCCAATTGAGCTTGATGTCCCCTGCAACTATGATCCCAAACCCACAGGTTCAACTACTCAGTTCCTCTTGGTAGCTGGCTGTGACCAAGCAGTGACTACCATCTTGTCCTTTGTCAGCTCTACTATACACCTGGGAATTCAGATCATACACATAAACTTATAGGACTGTTGTTTGACAATCCTATACATGTTCTTGGGTACACTTCCTGCTTCATAGACATACCTACTAGTTCAGCCTGTCCACCCAACTGTCTACCCATCTATCCACCCATATACCCATGTCTGCCTTCACTGACAACACAGTACAGTATGTGCAAAAACGTTCATCTATGTTGTCTGTACCTCCCATGTAACTCTCTATGTCTTTTTCTTCCTCAATGCCACCATATTGATCACTCACATTTGGTACATTGCCCTTCTCTTCACCCAAATCAGTACTTATCCCTATCTATCTAACAGTGTTCTCTACCCTCCCATCCCACCCCTGGTAACCAACAAAGAAAATTTCCTTCTATAAATAAATCTTTCCTTGACTTTTACAATAATGGACTAATACAATATTTGTCCTTCTGTGATTGACTTATTTCACTCAGCA
>NW_006921778.1:5157121-5158364 GCF_000298275.1 Orycteropus afer afer | reverse complement strand
CCTCATCAGCATTTGTTATTTTCTGTCTTGTTGAACTTTCCTACTAGTGCTGGAGCAAGATGGTATCTCATTGTTGTTTTGATTTGCATCTCTCTAATAGCTTATGGGCCCTAGGGCTTGGCCTCAGGCCTAAGGCAGTCACCTGCCACACACGATGCTGTCAATTCCAGCCCGCCAGAGAGCCCAGCCGTCTCTTTTTAGGATCTCTGGTAACATAATGCCTAAAGCACTTGACTGCTAAATGGAAGACTGGCAGTTCAAACCCATCACCCACTCCTCGGAAGGAAGGTTGGGCAATCTACTTCTGCAGTGATACTGCGTCGGCAACACAAGGAGGGGTCGCTAATAGTCGGGGGTCACCACTCGCCGGCAGGTAAGAACAATAGCTAATGATTGTGAGCATTTCTTCATATGTTTGTTGGCTGCTTGAATATCGTCCTTGTTGAAGTGTCTATTCATGTCTTCTGCCCATTTTTTAACTGGATTGTTTGTCTTTTTGTTGTTGAGGTGTTGGAGTATTCTATAAATTCTAGAGATAAGTCCGTTATCACATATGTCTTTACCAAATATTTTTTCCCAATCTGTAGGTTCTCTTTTGACTCTTTTGGAGAAGTCATTGGAAGCACATAAAAATTTAATTTTTAGAAGGTCTCAATCATCTGGTTTCTCTTCGGCTGTTTGTGCATTTTGAGTTATGCTTGATAGTCTATTTATGTCATATATTAGGGCCCCTAAATTTGCCCTCAGTTTTTCCTTGAGGAACTCTATAGTTTTAGGTTTCACATTTAAGTCTTTGATCCATCTAGAGTTCATTTTTGTGTATGGTGTAAGGAATAGATCTTGTTTCATTTTTCTGAAAATGGATCTCCAGTTTGCCAGCACCATTTATTAAACAAGCATTCTCTTCCCCATTTCATGGATTTTGGCCTTTTGTCAAAGATCAGCTGGCCATAGGTCGATGGATATATTTCTGGGTTCTCAATCCTATTCCATTGGTCTATGTATCTGTCATTAAACCAATACTACCATGGCTGTATAGTAGGTTTTGAGATCGGCAGTGTGAGACCTCCTACTTTGTTCTTCTTCTTCAATTAGTGCTTTGCTTCTCTGAGGTCTCTCCTTTCCATACAAAGTTAGGGATTGGTTTTTCCATATCCCTAAAGAATGTTGATGGAATCTGGTTTGGGATTGCATTGAATGTATAGATTGCTTTGGGTAGAATTGACATTTTCACAATGTTCAA
>NW_006921778.1:5150417-5153341 GCF_000298275.1 Orycteropus afer afer | reverse complement strand
CCTGCTTCTTTGTGTGGACTGTGATGGTGTGTTTTCTGCAAGGCATTGTGGCATTGTTGTATTTAGATCTCTGTTAACTGTTTGTGAAGAGCAGCCAAGGGTGAGTCAGGCTCTTCTTGGTGTTTTTTTTTATCATTGGCCCATTGATGTAGAAGGAGATGGTAGTTCTTGCTTAGTAAGTGAAGGTGCAGGAGGTGTGGGTGTAGTTGTGTCTTATGGGGACTGTCGTTGTCTCCCACTCAGTTAGACAAAAATTACAACTGAATAACCATCAAAAAACTAAAAGCACATGGACAATAAAATACACCATGTAATCACACCAGAACCATAACCAAAAAAAAGAAAAAAGGGGAAAAGAAGAAGAAGAAAACTTGCAATATCTGGGTATAAGGCAATAAGAGAAAAACAGTAGAGAAGGAGAATAATGAAGGGAAAAATGCACAAAGAAAAACAAAGAACAGGGTTAACCATGAGAAAAAAAAGAAAGAAAAAAAATTGCAACAATGAACACAGAAAAGAAAAAGAGCTGAAAACTAGGACCTGGGAGGGGAAGAATAAAGAATAATAGTAAAAAGGACAAATTTATTAATAATAGTAGTAGTTTTAAAACAGACAAAAACAAGCAAACTAAAAACCAGAAAAAAAAAAAAAGAAAAGAAAAGAAAAAAATTGGGGGAGGATAGGGCATGGCACCCAGGCTGGGTGCCTGAGCATACAGACTGTGATGAAGTTCCTGCGGGCCCACAAAGTGGGTGGGATTGGGGGATGGCCGCACCTCCATTCACCAAGGGGTGTGGGGTATAAGAGTAACAAAAAGAATGTCACACCTTTTCAGTCGTCCAGGTCTGGAGTATTCTTGGGATTACTGGCAAGCAGAATCTGTTCTTAAGTCCCTTGAATCTCTGAGAGCGCTGTCTCTTTAAATATCCAAAATGGTCAAACTGCTTGTAAACATTCAAAATGGCAGTGCCCTTTGGACAGGCAAAAGTCCACAGCTTAGCCCACCTTTCTCTTCACTGGTGCTTCTCATTTTATTCCTCAGCCACCAGAGCAGTCCTCTGTGCAGTCCCTGGCTAGCAGGGCTGATTTTTAGGTTAATTCTTAGGTCTTACCACCACTTGGCATTCTCCAAGCTGTCTGTGCCCTGCTGTCAGGCTTGCTCAGGATCGTTGCCAGACCGCAGGTCCATCTGTCTCATTTTTTTGGTATTTTCATGCAAATTTTTCTGCAAGATGGGGTTTAGTCCACTTTGTATCCTTCCCTTCAAGGCTCAGGGGTCCAGGATTATTTTCTGTGTCTGTGTTAATTGGTTCCTGTTTTCTTTGTTGAAGAGGGTCTGTGCAGTCTTTCTCTCTATTCCGCCATCTTACCAGAAGTCAGTTTTTTAATTTTTAATTTTGCAGTGTTTCCTCCCCGCCCTTTACCCCCATGGGAACCAACAAAGAAACTTTTCTTTCATCTATAAACTTTTTTTTTTACTTTTCCCAGTAATGAACTAATACCATATTTGTCTTTCTGTGATTGATCTACTTCACTCAGAATATTGTACTCCAAGATTATCCATGTTATATGATGTTTCACAGATTCTACATTATTCTTTAGTGTTGCATAGTATTCCACTGTGTGTATGTACCATAGTTTGGTCATCCATTCTTCTGTTGAAGAGTATCTAGGATGTTTTCATCTTTTTGTTATTGTAAATAGTGCTGTGACAAACATGGATGTGCATATATCTGTTCTTGTCCTGGCTCTCCCTTCTTTAAGATATATACCTAGTAATGGAATGGCTGGGTCAAATGGTATTTCCAACTCCAACTTTAAGGAATCACCATACTGCTTTCCACAGTGGTTGTATCATTTGACAGTCCCATCATCTGTGTATGAGAGCCCTAATCACTCCACATCCTCATCAACGTTTGTTATTTTCTGTCTTGTTGAGCTTTGCTATTAGTACTGGAACCAAATGGTATCTCACTGTTGTTTTGATTTGCATCTCCCTAATAGCTAATGACTATGAACATTTCTTCATGTATTTATTGGCCACGTGAATATCCTCTTTAGTGAGGTGTCTATTCGTGTTTCTGCCCATTTGTGAATTGGGTTGTTTGTCTTTTTGTTGTTGAGGTGTTGGAATTTTTGATAAATTTTAGAGATAAATCCCTTGTCAGATATGTCGTTGCTGAATATTTTTTTCCCAATCTGTAGGTTCTCTTTTTATTCTTTTGCAGAAGTCTTTTGAAACACATAAAATTTTAATTTTGGAAGGTCCCATTCTTCTAGTGTATCTTCAGCTGTTTGTGCATTTTGGGTTATGCTTGCCAGTCTATTTAGGCCATAAATGAGGGCCCCTAAATTTGCCCCTAGTTTTTCCTTGAGGAACTTTATAGTTTTAGGTTTCACATTTAAGTCTTTGATCCATATGGAGTTAATTTTTGTGTATGGTGTGAAGTATGGATCTTGTTTCATTTTTCTGCAAAGGGATATCCAGTATTGCCAGCACCATTTTTAAAGAAATAAGTCACTCACAGAAGAACAAATATTGTATTAATCTCTTCCCCATTTAATGGATTTCAGCCTTTTGTCAAAAATCAGCTGACCACAGGTCGATGGATCTATTTCTGGGTTATCAATTCTGTTCCACCAGTCTATATGTCTGTTTATTGTACCAATACCAGGCAGTTTTGACTACTGTGGCTGTATAGTAGGTTTTGAGATCCAGGAGTGTGAGACTTCCTACTTTGCCCTTCTTTAATAGTGCTTTGCATATCCAAGGTCTCTTTCCTTTCCATATAAAATTAGTGATTGTTTTTTCCATATCCCTAAAGAATGCTGATGGGATCTGGATTGGGATTGCATTGAATGTAGTGATTGCTTTTGGTAGAATTGACATTTTCACAATGTTCAATCTTCTTATCCATGAGCAT
>NW_006921778.1:5141705-5150017 GCF_000298275.1 Orycteropus afer afer | reverse complement strand
TCTGTTAGTTCTTTTAGCAGTCCACGGTACTTTCAGCATTCTTCGCCAGCACCACAACTCAAAAGCATCAACTCTTCTTTGGTCTTCCTTTTTCATTGTCCAGCTCTCACATGCATACCAGGCGATTGGAAATATTGTAAATGGTATTCCTTATTCCTTTTTCAACAATTCTTTGCTGGTGTAGAGGAATCCAACTGATTTTTTATGTTGATCTTGTATCCTACCATTATGCTAAATCTCTCAATTAGTTTCAGTAGTTTTTTTTCACTGAGTCTCTTGAGTGTTCTAGGTATAGGATCATATCATCTGCAAATAGGGATAGTTTGATTTCTTCCTTACCATTTTGCATGACTTTGATTTCCCTTTCTTTCTTTTTCACCCTGGCTGGGACTTCCAATACAATGTTGAATAGAAGTGGTGATAGAGGCATCCTTGTCTGGTTCCTATCTGCAAGAGGAATGGTTTCAGTCTCTCTCCATTGAGAATAATGTTGTCAGTGCTACATATATGCCCTTTATTATGTTGAGGAATTTCCCTCAGTATATACTTCATATACTTGATATTAACCCCACCTTGTCATAATTTTTTTTTTTTTTTTTTGATACATTGTTGGGGTCTACTGGCTAGGATTTTTTTTTTAAGATTTTTGCTTCTATATTCATGAGGGATATTGGTCTCTAGCTTTCCTTTTTAGTGATATCTTTGCCTGATTTTGGTATCAAGGTTATGCTAGCTTCATAAAATGAATTTGGGAGGATTCCATCCTTTTCTATGTTCTGGAATAGTTTGAGTAGGATTGGTGTCAGTTCTTCTCTGAATGTTCAGTAGAATTCTAAAGTGAAACCATCTGGGCCAAGGCTTTTTTTGTTGTTGTTGGTAATTTTTTTATGACCTGTTCAATTTCTTCTTTTGTTGTGGGTCTGTTCAAATTTTCCACCTCAGTCTGTGTTAGATTATGTAAGGAGTATGTTTCTAGAAATCTGTCCATTTGTTCTAGATTTTCAAATTTGTTGAAAATTTGTTGTATTGTTCATAGTATCATGATATTATCCTTTTAATTTCTGTTGGTTCTGCTGTGATGTTGCCCAATTCATTTCTTATTCATGTTATTTTTATTCTCTCCCTCTTGTCCTTTGTTAAGTTTGCCAATTTTATTACTGTTTTCAAAAAACCAACTTCTAGTCTTGTTCATTTTTTGTACTGTCTTTCTTTTTTCTGTTTCATTTATTTCTGCTCACATCTTTATTATTTATTTTCCTCTGGTGGCTGTAGGCTTTTTTGGCTGTTTTTTTCCCAATTGTTTGAGATGTTGGGTTAAGGTATTGATTTTGGCTCTTTCTTTGTTTTTTACATTTATTGCTATAAATTGACTTCTGCTCACTGCTTTTGTTGTGTCCCAAAGATTTTGGTATGTTGTGTTTTCATTCTCGCTTGAGTCAAGGAATTTTTAAAGTTCATTTTTATTTCTTCTATTACCTCATCATTTTGAAGGAAGGTATTATTCAGTTTCCATGTGTTTGCTCTTTTTCCATTCATCTTCCTATTGTTGATTTCTAATTTTTAGCATTGTGATCTGAGAAGATGCTTTGCAGTATTTCAATGTTTTTGAATTTATTAATGCTTGCTTTGTGGCCAAGCATATGGTCTATCCTGGAGAATGTTACATGTGTGCTGGAAAAGAATGTATATTGTGCTGTTGTTGTGTGAAGTGCTCTGTAGATGTCTATAAACTCAAATTGGTGAATTGTATTTTTTAGTTCTTCTGCATCTTTGTTAAGTTTCTTTCCAGTTCTTCTGTCTTTGATTGAAAGTGGTGTATTAAAGTCTTCTACTATGACTGTAGGAGCTCTGGTGGCCTAGAGCTTAAAGCTTTTGACTGCTAACCAGAAGGCTAGTGGTTCAAATCCCCCAGCCACTCCTCAGAAGGAAGATTGGGCAATTTACTTCCATAGTGACATCGCCTTGAAAACCCAAGGAGGGGTCGCTATGAGTCAGAGCCCACTCAACAGCACTGATTTTTTTTTGTTGTTGTTGTTACTATAACTGTGAAGTCATCTATTGGCCTTTTCAATTCTTTTAATGTCTTGTTTATGTATTTTGGGGCTCTTTCATTGGGTGCATAGATATTTTTTGCGGTTATGTAGTCTTGTTCAATCAATGTTTTGATTATTGTACAATGTCCTTTATGGTAGTTTGTCTTAAATCAATTTGATCAGAAATTAATATTGCCACTCCTGCTCTTTTATGGTTGCCATTTGCTTGATATATCTTTTTCCAAACTTTGATTTTTAGTCTGTTTTTGTCTTTGTCTCTAAGGTGTGTCTCCTGTAGACAGCATATTGATGGGTTATGTTTTCTCATCCAGTCTGAAACTCTCCGTCTCTTGAGTGATGTATTTAACCCATTTACATTCAGTGTAATCATCAACAAGTATGAATTTGCTGCTTTCATTTTGTTATGTGTTTTTTCGTGGTGTTCCTGATTTCTTTGTTCCATATAATTTTCTGTGCTGAGCTCATTTTGTTTATGAATCATATTATCACTTCCATCCTTGCTATTGTTTTAGTGTTTGCTAAATATTTGTGCTTGTCCTCTTTTTATTGTGATGTGATGGTTTATCATTTTTCTTTGAGGTTACCCTCTGATTTATAATTTTATCCCCAAGTTTAAAACAGTCCATTCTATCTTGAATTGTCTTAACTTCCTCACCATTTAGAAGTTCTGTAACTACATAATTTTTTCCCTTTTTGGATTGTAGTTGTCCTCATTTGCCAATTGATGTCTCTGGTTCTCTGTTTACAATTCTGTAGGCTTATTTACTTGGATACTTCCATAACTGTGTTGGTTTCTGGGTAATTTCATCATTTGTATTAATGGCCAGTTGTTGTTTGCTTTTGTTGGTTCTCTGTCCATAGGACTCCTTTAGCATCTCTTGTAAGGTTGGTCTGATATTAACAAATTCCCTTAATTTCTGCTTATCTGGAATTCTCTTAATTTCACCATCATATTTGAGTGATAATTTTGCTAAGTATATAATTCTTGATTGGAAATATTTGTCTTTCAGGGTTTTATATATACCATCCCATTGTCTTCTCACCTGAATGGTTTCTGGTGAGAAATCAGAGCTTAGTCTTATTGGTTGTCCTTTGTAGGAAACTTTTCATTTTTCTCATGCTACTTTCAGGATTCTTTCTTTATCTTTGGTTTTGGTGAATTTGATGATGATATGTCTTGGTGATTTTCTTTTGGGATCTATCTTGTTTGGGGTTTGTTGGACTTCTTGAATGGATATATTGTCATCTTTCATCATATCAATAAAATCCTCTTCCAACAAATCTTTGACAATTTTCTCTGTGGTTTTATTTGTCTCTTTTTGTTCTGGAATTCTGATTACATGTAGGTTATTCCTTTTGATGGTACGCCACATGAACCTTAGGCTTTCTTCATTTTTTAAAAATTTTTTTTCTGACTGATACCTTTCCAAAGAAGTATTGAGGTATTTGTCTTCAATCTCACTAGTTATGTCTTCCATTGATTCAATTCTACTTCTTTACCTGTTCAATGTATTATCTACTTCTGAGAATTTAATACTAATCTTCTGGATTTCATCTGTAGATTTTGTATCATTTCTAATTTTTCATTTATTTTGTCATTTTGTTCTTGTATTTTCTTCTGAAGTTGTTCTAGGGTTTCCTTTTTGCTTTCCTCAATTTTGTCAGGCTTTTCCTTGATCTGTCTCTCAATCTATTGAAGGTACCTGAATATAATTGTTGAAACCTCTCAATGGGTATTCTGTTAATTCCTGGAGCCTTGTTTTTAGCTAATTCTTTCAGTGCATCTTCGCCCTCTTCCTTGAATACCATTGGTTTTTGAACATATGCCACCTCCTGAAAACCGATCTGTTCTTTTTGGTACGGTGACTCTGTGTATTCTTTCACTCACTCAGTTACGCCAAAAGATTTGGAAGACAGCCACTTGGCCAACTGACTGGAAAAGATCTATATTTTTACCCATTCCAAAGAAAGGTGATCCCACAGAATGTGGAAATTGTAGAAAAATATCATTAATATTGCATGCAAGTAAAATATTACTGAAGATAATTCAAAAATGGTTAGAGCAGTATATTGACAGAGAACTTCCAGAGGTGCAAGCTGGATTCAGAAGAGGATGTGGAACAAAGGATATCATTGCTGATGTCAGATGAATCTTGGCTGAAAGCAAAGAATATCAGAAAGGTGTTTACTTGTGTTTTATTGATTATGTAAAAGCATTTGATTGTGTGGATCATAAGAAATTATGGATAACATTGAGAAGAATGGGAATTTCAGAACACTTCATTGTACTTGTGAGGAACCTGTACATAAAACAGGGGGTTGTTGCTTGAACAGAAAAAGGGAACACTGCATGGTTTAAAGTCAAGAAGGGACGGCATCAGGGTTGTATCCTTTCACCGTACTTATTCAATCTGTATGCTGAACAAGTAATCTGAGAAGATGGACTATATGAAGAAGAACATGGCATTAGTATTGGAGGAAGAATTATTAACAACCTGTGATACACTGACAACACAACTTTGCTTGGTGAAAGTAAGGATGACTTGAAGTACTTACTGACGAAGATTGAAGAATACAATATGCAGTATGGATTACATCTCGATATAAAGAAAACAAAAATCCTCACAACTGGTTTGATAAGCAACATTACAATAAATGGTGAAAAGATTGAGGTTGTCAAAGACTTCACATTGCTTGGTTCTACAATCGATGCCAATGGAAGCAAGCAGTCAGAGCATCAGATGATGTATTATTGTTGTTGTTTTTATGTGCCATCGAGTTGGACCCAACTCATAGTGACCCCTCCTTGGGTTTCCAAGGCAGTATCATTACGGAAGTAGATTGCTCAACCTTCCTTCTGAGGAGTGACTGGTGGGTTTGAACCACCAGCTTTCTGGTTAGCAGTCAAATGCCTTAGGCACTATGCTACCAGAGCTCCTCAGATGATGTATAGCAGTGGGCAAATAGGCTGCAAAGGTTCTCTTTCAAGTGCTGAGGACAAAGATGTCTCTGAGGATGAAGGTGCGCCTGATACAAGCCATGGTATTTTCAATTGCCTCATATGCAAGTGAGAGCTGGACAATGAATAAGTAAGAGCAAAGAATAATTGATGCTTTTGAGTTGTGGTGTTGGCAAGAATGCTGAAAGTACTGTGGACTGCTAAAGAACTAACAGGTCTGTCCTGGAGGAAGTGCAGCTAGAATGCTTCTTGGAGGCAAGAATGGCCAGACTTCGTCTCATACTTTGGTCATGTTGTCAGAAGGGACCTGTGGTAGTTTGGTTTGTGTGTCAACTTGGCTGGGCCTGGTTGAATGGCTGAGCAGCTGGTGGTAGTTAATCCCCATGAGGAGACTGGCAGTCAACTCCATGGTGGGATCTACCACAAGCAGCTGGGTAGCCTTTGGATATTTGGTCTGCTTCCTGTATATAAGGAGAAGCCTTTGGATATGGTCTCTAGCCTTTGGCATGCTTGGTGCTTGGACCCTGCATGTAGCCGTGTCATTGCTCAGCAGCCTGCTATGCTCTGCCAACCTTGGGACTTACAGTGGACTTAAGTTAATGGCCTGCTGTGTGGATTGGTAACATCGGGAATGTGCCTTTTTACTTGCCAACCTTGGGCTTCTGAGCCTCAGCAGCCAGCAGCTGTCTGAGTGAAGAAATGCCTCTAGCTCCAGTGGGCTGGGAGCAAGAGGTAGAGCTGGACCCCAAGGTTGAGGGGCTTTCACCCAGCCCCTAGAGCCTGGCACTTTGAACTTAGACTTAAAGCCTCCAAATTGTAATAATAAACTCCTGTTTGTTAAGGCCATCCCATTTGTGATATATTTCTTGTCAGAGCAGCACTAGGTGACCAGAACAGGACCATTCCCAGGATAAGGATGTCATGCTTGGTAAGGTGGAGGGTCGACAAAAGAGGGGATGGCCCTCAACGAGATGGATTGACATGCTGACGGTGGCGACAGACTCAAGTACAGCAAGGATCATGGAGCTGGCTCAGGACTGGGGTGTTTTGTTATGCTGTACATAGGGTTGCTATGAGTCAGAGATGATTCATCAGTACCTAACAACAACAACAACAACAAGTATAATTGTTTTGAATTCCTTATCAGGGATTTCCAATGCTGCTTCTCTTTCAGGGATATGTTCTGGGTCTGTATCTTGGTCCTTTGTTTCCCCTGCTTTATCTTGCTTCTTTGTGTGTACTGCGATAATCTGTTGTCTCTGAGACATTGTGTCATTTTTGTGTTTATATTTAGTTGGTGATTTTATGTTAGAGTGGTTCAACCAAGATTTTTGTTTTCTTTGGATGTATCTGAGTATGCAAGGTACTGTTCTCCTCTGTTTGCTAGTTGGCAGCACTTACGCACTCACCACCTGTCTCCTTTCCAGTCATCAGCCTCCATATATCTGTGCTGTCTTTGGCAAGTAAAGCCCCTTCTTAGGTTCCTGGAATCTGAACGAGAATGCTGTCACTTTAATTATCCAAAATGGCCACTGCTTGTAAACATTCAAAATGGCTGTACCCTCCATACAGCTGAAAGTCCACAGCTCAGTTTTTCTCTTTCTTTGCTGCCTTTTCAGTTGTCAGCTACATGTGCAGCAGTCCATGCAGCTCTTGGTGAGCAAGGCTGATTTTTAGGTTAATTCTCAGGTCCTAACACAACTTCGAAATATTCAGGCTGTCCATGCCATCAGGACAGCTGACAGTCCACAGCTCTGTTTGTATCTTTACTCACTGTTTTCATTCAGGTTCTTTTACTAGTTGATGTTTAATCCACTTCTGTATCCTTCCTTTCAAAGCTCAGGGCTCCAGGATTATCTTCTGTATATGTGTCCATTGGTTTCTATTTTCTTTGTTGAGGAGGGTCTGTGTAGCTTGTCTGCCTATTTCCCCATCTTACCTGAAGTCCTTTCTTCTTTTTTGTTATGTGCATCTGTTGCTATAAATTGCCCTCTGATCAATACTTTTGCTGTGTCTCAAAGAATTGGGTATGTTGTGTTTTACTTCTCATTTGATTGAAGGAAATTTTTTATTTCATTTTTTTGATTTCTTCTATTACTCAGTTGTTTTCAAGGAGGGTGCTATTCAGTTTCCATGTGTCTTCACTTTCTCCATTGGTCTTCCTAGTGTTGATTTTTAACGTTATAGCATTGTGGTCCGAGAAGATGATTTGCAGTATTTCAATGTTTTTTAAATTTATCGAGGTTTGCTTTGTGGCCTAACATATGATTTGTCCTGGAGAATGTTCCATGCATTCTGGGAAATGTACATTGTCCTATTTTTGGGCGAAGTGCTCTATAGATGCATATAAGTTCAAGTTGGTTGATCATAGTGATTAGGTCTTCTGCCTCTTTATTGAGTTTCTTTCCTTTTGTTTTTATCTTTCATTGAAAGTGGTGTATTAAAGTCTCCTATTGTTACTCTGGAGACATCTATGTCTTTGACATCTATGTGTTTTGGAGGTCTTTCCTTGGGTGTGTAGATATTTATTATGGTTATATGCTCTTGTTCAACTGATTCTTTAATCATTATATAATGTCCTTCTTTGTCTTTTATGGTTGTTTTTGTCTTAAAGCCTATTTTATCAGAAATTAATATGGCCCCTCCTGCCTTTTTTTTTGTTTGCCATTTGCTTGGTATATCTTTTTCCAATTTTTAATTTTTAATCTATTTTTGTCTTTGTATCTGAGGTGAGTCTCTTGTAGACAGCATATTGATGGGTCATGTTTTCTTATCCAGTCTACAACTCTCCATCTCGTGAATTTTGCTTTAATACATTGACATTCAGTGTAATTATCAAGAAGTATGAATTTATTGATGTCATTTTGTCATGTGTTTTTTCATGGTTTTGCTGATTTTTTTGTTCCATATAATTTTCCGTGCTGAGCTCATTTTGTTTGTGAATTATGTTATCATCTCCTTGGTTGCTATTGTTTTAGTATTTGCTAAATATTTGTGCTTATACTGTTTTTTAATTTGATGAGAAAGTTTATTATTTTTCTTTGAGATGATTTATTATCTCCTTCCCAAGTTTAAAATAGTCTGTTCCACATCACAATTCAAAGAGCAGCTCGAGTAGACAAAGCCAATTACTATAAGGAAATGTGCAAAGACCTGGAGTCTGAAAACCAAAAGGGAAGAACACACTTGGCATTTCTCAAACTGAAAGAACTGAAGAAAATATTTAAGCCTCGAGTTGCAATATTGAGAGATTCTATGGGCAAAATATTGAATGATGCAGGAAACATCAAGAGAAGATG
>NW_006921778.1:5126407-5139003 GCF_000298275.1 Orycteropus afer afer | reverse complement strand
CTTGCTGTTTTTAGTTCTCTGTTCAAAGAACTCTTTTTGACATCTTTTGTAAGGTGTTTTGGTTTGAACAAATTCCCTTAATTTCTGCTTATCTGGAAACCTCTTATTTTCACCCTCATACCTGAGGGACATTTTTGCTGAGTATACAATTCTTGGTTCAAAATTTTTTTCTTTCAGGGTTTTATGTATATCATCCCATTGCCTTCTTGCTTGCGTGATTTCTGCTGAGAAATCAGAGCTTATTCTTACTGGCTGTCCTTTGTAGGTAACTTTTTGTTTTTCCCATGCTTCTTTCGGGGTTATTTCTCTGTGTTTGGTTTTGGTGAGGTTGGTTATGATATGCCTTGGTGATTTTCCTTTAAGGTATATCTTTTTGGGGTTTGTTGAAGTTTGTCAATGGGTATCTTCTTGTCTTACATCATATTTCATCCTATTCACTTCCAAAAAATCTTTGCCAACTTTCTCTGTGGTTTTATCTGTCTTTGTTCCTGTTTTGGAATTCCAATTACATGTACATTATTAATGGTATACCACTTGAATGTCAGGATTTCTTCATTTTGTTTTAATTTTTTGTCTGATTGATCATTTTCAAAGTAGTATTGAAATACTTGTCTTCAAGTCATTATTTGTCTTCCATGGATTTGATTCTTCTCCTTTGCCCATTCAATGTGTTATCTATTTCTGAAATCTTAGTATTATCATCATCAATATACTGATTAGTATTAATCTTCTGGATTTCTGTTTTTTTGTTTTTATATCATTGCTGATTTTTTGTTTATTTTGTCAATTTGTTCTTGAATTGTTTTCCTAAATTGTTCTAGAGTTTTGCCTGTGTTTTCCTTAATTTTGTCAGTGTTTTCCTTTATCTGTCTCTCAACCCACTGAAGATACCCAAATATAATTCTTTTGATTTCCTTATCAGGAAGTTCCAGTGCTGCTTCTTCCTCAGGGATGTTTTCTGGGTTTGTATCCTGATCCCTTGTTTGTACTACTTTATCTTGATTTTTTGTGTGCACTGTGGTGGCCTTTTGTCTCCTAGACAAAAGGTGTTGTGGTGTTGTTGTATTTATGTTCAATTTGTGATTGTATGTTGGTGATTCACATAAGATTTTTGTTTTGTTTTGATATTTCTGTGTGAGAAGGGTATTGTGCTCCTCTATTGGTTACTTGTTAGCATTTAGGCACTCACCACCTGTGTCCTGGCAGGTGTTATAAAGAATGAGAGTGCATGCTCAGATCTCTGTTAGCTGTTTGTAAAGAGCAGTTGAAGGTGAGTTGAGCTGGTATTGTCCACCATCTGGTCAGTTGGTGTAAAAGCAAGTGGCAGCCCTCAGTCAGTGGGTGGGGCTGTGGGAGGTGCAGGTATGACTGGCTTGTGTGAAAATGGTTGCTATCTTCCACTCAGTTAGACTATACACACACATACACACACACACAACACACTGCCATGGAGTTGGATCCAACTCCATGGCAGTGTGTTTGGTTTGGTTTTATATATATATATATGTGTGTGTGTGTGTGTGTGTGTGTGTGTATGTATATATGTGTGTGTGTGTATATGTGTATATATATATATATATACTTATATATACACATACATACACACACACGTATACATACGTATATATGTATATATATAAAATAAAAAATAAATAAAAATGAGAGAAGAAAAACTCAAAGAGCATAAACCAGCAGGAAAAATTGCAAAGGAAAAAAAAGGCAATAAATGAGAAGAAAAATTTTCAAAATATATTAAAAGAAAAGAAAGATAATGAGAAAAAGTGAGTAAAAAATAATAAAAGCCAAAATATCTGGTGAAGGAGGAATGAGAGAAAAGAGCAAGAGTAAACCAATACTGAAGATAAAATGGGAAAACTACAAAAGGAAAAAAAAAAGGGGGGTTGGGAAGAAGATCCAAAAGAAAAAGATGAAAAAGGGAACCAGGAAATGGGAAGAGGATAAAAAGGAAAAAGAAACAAGAACCAAGGATGGAAAAGAGAATATAAAGGAAGAAAGGAGGAAGATAAAAAGAACAATTTAAAAACAATCAATAAAAAAAAAACGGTGGCAGGCAGGGCACCTAGGATCTGTCAGTGCACAGACCTTGATGGAATTCCTGCTGGTCAAGAAGGTGTGTGGAGGTGGCAAATGGCTATTCCTGTGTTCACCAAGAGTGTGTAAGGTATAAAAGTAATGAGGGGAATATCTCATCTTTCCAGTCATCAGCGTCCAGTGGGGCTGCCCCTAGTGTCTTCAGCAAACAGAGTGCACACCTATGTCACAGTCCAGGTATAAACACCACTTATGTTCAAAACACCACATATGTTCAAAATGGTTGGGCCTACTACATGTGGAAATTCAAAATAGCTGCATCCTCAGGACACACGTTGGCAGTACACAATTCTGTTTGTCTCCTCCCTCGCTATTTTCCTTTCTGGTTGTCAGTCACCAATGCAGTTTTTGCCCATGCAGTCCTTAGTGAGCAGAGCTGATTCTTGGGTTGCTACTGAGAAATATTCAAAATGGCTGTGCTTTCAGGACAGCTGGGAGTCCACAGCTCCATTTGTCTCATTACTCACTCAGGTTCTTCTACTAGTTGGTATTTAATCCACTTCTTTATCCTTGCCTTCAAAGCTCAGAGTTCCAGGATCATCTTATGTGTTGGTTTCAATTGGTTTCTCATCGCTTTGTGGCAGAGGGTCTGTGTAGCTTGTCTGCCTATTCCATCATATTGCTGGAACTCTTTTTCATATTTTTAAAATTTTGTTCTACATTTTTCTCCCACTCTATCCAGGATCTCCAATTTTGATTACTTTCTGAGTGATTGGCAGTAATAGCCAGGTACTACCTAGTTATACTGGTCTCAGGGTCATATAAGCTGAGATTCTCATTGTTCATTAGTCCTTCGGACTAATTGTTTCCATGTGTCTCTGATTTTCTTCCCTCTTCTTTGCTCTAGATGAGGGGAGACCAATAGTTGCATCTTAGATGGCCGCTCACAAACTTTTATAACCCTAGTCGCTACTCTCCAAAATAGCATGTAAAACAATGTTTATGTGTACTACGTTGTGCCAGTTGAGCTTGATGTCCCCCAACAACCACAGTCCTGAGCCCACAGGCCCAGGGACTCAATCCCTCAAGGAGCTTAACTGTGGCTATGAAGTTATCCTAATTTTATCCTCTTTTAGCATTATGTTGCATATGGACATTATTATAGCACATCATACTTTTATCATTTCTAATCTCAGAAGAAAATTTTTTGCATTTTCCCATTAAGTGTTACTTTTGTTTTAGACTTTATTCCTAGTGTGATGTGTCTTTTTACAAAATTATTAATGAAGTTATTAATAAGTTCATTTTTTTTCCATCTACTGAAATGATTATATGATTTTTTCCCATTTTTCTGTTAATGTAAGTTAATCATATGGTTCATTTTGGAATGTTAAACAAATCTTAACTTCCTGGAATAAATCCACTAGGTCATGATATAGCATATTTTTTATATATTACTTAATTTCCTTCCCATATAGTCAGTGATCAGTATTGGCCTGAAAATTTTTTCCTCTTAATGTCTTTGTTACAAGACAGTTTATCATGAGTACAAAAGGCAAGTTAAGAATTATTCTCTTTTATTATTCTCTGGAAGAGTTTATGTGGGATTGGTGTTCTTTCTTCATAGTTGTTGTTCTTATTGTTATGTGCTGTCGAGTCAGAGCCGACTCATAGCAACCCCTCCTTGGATTGCCGAGCAGTATCACTACGGAAGTAGATTGCCCAACCTTCCTTCCCAGGAGTGGCTGGTGGGTTTGAACCACCAGCCTTCTGGTTAGCAGTCAAGTGCCTTAGGTACTACGCTACCAGAACTCCTTCTTTCTTCTTAAAATGTGTAATTAAGTGGTAAAATCATCTGGTTCTGGAGTTTTGTGTGTGAGTGTGTGGGTAAGGCATTTCACAGCCAGAGAATATTAGGAAAGAGGAATAAGAAGGCAGATCATCCAACTAAACAAGAGCTCTGTAGTTCTCAGGAAATATGGGACATTTAGACAGTAATTTTAAAAATTTAGGGCATAGGAAGTATGAGCTGGCTTTAAGCCAATCACAAGCCAGTATCAATAAATCACAGTCTTCCTTTCCCTGTCATAATGCTTGCCTGTTCACCAGAGTTACAAGTGTTTGATATAGAGGTGGCTTCATCAGCTTGAGCCCTGAAATGAAGGCAATATGGAGCAGAACTATGGCTAATTCATAAAAGCAGGGAGGAGACAAGATAGCAGCCAGGTCACATGCTCTGCCCAATTCCTCCACAACAGAGACCCAGAAAAACCAAGTGAAACAGATACAGATAATGATCCTGGAACTCTTAGCATCAAATGAGGATAAAGAATTAGACCAAGTGAAAATAAGCTTGTTGTTATGTGCCATCGAGTTGTCTCCGACTCATGGGGACCTTATGTACAACAGAACGAAACACTGCCCAATCCTGTGCCAGCCTCACGATCCCTACTATACCTAAGCCCATCACTGCAGCCACTGTGTCAATCCATCTTGTTAAGGGCCTTCCCCTTTTTTGTTGACCCTCCACTTTACCAAGCATGGCATCCTTCTCCACAAAACGATCCCTTCTAACAACATAACCAAAGTAGATGAGACGAAGTCTGGCCATTCTCGCTTCCAAGGCTGCACTTCTTCCAGGATAGATTTGTTAGTTCTTTTAGCAGTCTATGGCACTTTCAGCATTCTTCACCAACACCACAACTCAAAAGTATCAACTCTTCTTCAGTCTTCTTTATTCATTGTCCAGCACTCACGTGCATATGAGGTAACTGAAAATACTATGGCTTGGGTTAGTCATATCTTAGTCTTCAAGGATATATCTTTGCTCTTCAGCACTTGAAAGAGGTCTTTTGCAACAGATTTGCCAAATGCAATACATCTTACAAGCTTATAAGCTTACAGTACTGAAAACAGAGAACCAGAAGTATCAATCTGTAAACGACAAGAACTGTAAAGCAAAAAGAGGGTATAAATGGTATAATTATGGAACTTCTAAATGGAGAGGAAGTCAGAATGATATCAATATAGACCAGACTGTTACAAACTTAGAAAGATAAAAATTAGTTATAGAAAACATGGGTGCCCAGGAAAATATCACTAAAAAATAGGAAGACAGAGAGGTGTGCAAAAGTTACAAACAAAGGTAAACACTATTACATACATAATCCTGCATTATCAGTAAGAACAAATATTAATCTGCAAGTGGATACACTGATAAACAGGCAAGATGATCAGGTATGAGTAGGTAAATGGCTGTATACCCACAACCATATATACAGGATTAACAGGCAATGATTCTACATACAGATTTTGTATGTTGTAAAAATGTGTTGTAAAAATATCCATGTATACAGTAGAGATAACAGGGGACAAAGTTATGAAAACTTCTTAGCCATAACAAAACACCTTGAAGGAATAAGTCGCTGGGCCTGTAGGCTCAGGATCATAGTTGCAGAGCACATCAAGTTCAACTAGTCTTAATAGCTTGTGAATGGCCATCTAAAATGCAACTATTGGTCTCTCCTGGTTTGGAGCAAAGAAGAGTGAAGACAATCAAAGACATATGGAAACAATTACTCTAAGGAACTAATGGACTTTATAAGCCTCAGCTTCTAAGATCCTGAGACCAGAACTAGATTGTGCCTTGCTACCACTGCTAACCCTTGGAAAGGGATCACAAAAGAAGATCCTGGATAGAGTGGGAGAAAAATGTGGGACAAAACCCCAAATAATAAAAAAAAACACCAGGGTTATTTGTCTGATAGAGGCTGACAGAACCCCTGAGGCTGTGATCCTTATTCACCCATCAAGCCTGGAATTGAAATCACCCCCACAGCACAGATTTCAGCCAAACAATAGACAGGCCTATGAGGTAAACAATAATACCAAGGCTGTATGCACACCTTAGAACAATCAACCACAAGAGATCCAAAGGACAGCGTTTGCCTGGGGATAAAGCCCAGAAGGCAGGAATGGTTGGGAAAGGACACAGAGAAATGGTAATGACATGGAGAAAGTGGAAAAAGTGCTGTTATATTGTGGAGACTGCAATCAATGTCACAAGTAAAATGTATATGAACTGTCCAATGAAAACTCAATTTGTTCTGTAAGCTTTCACCCAAATCACAATAAAAAGTTAAAAATTTAAAAACAAGTTTAAGGCACAAGTTATACTCTGTTACTGTTGTTGTTAGGTGCTGTCCAGTCATCTCCAACTCATAGCGACCCTATGCACAGCAGAACAAATCACCGACCAGTCCTGAGCAGGCTCCATGATTCTTGCTATACTTGAATCCATCTCTGCTGCCACCATGTCAATCCATCTCATCGAGGGCCTTCCCTCTTTTGTCAACCCTCCACCTTACTAAGCATGAATGACATTCTTCTCCAGGGAATGGTCCCTTCTGACAACATGACCAAAGTAAGTGAGATGAAGTCTGGCCATTCTCACCTCCAAGGAGCATTCCGGCTGCACTTCCTCCAGGACAGACCTGTTAGTTCTTTTAGCAGTCCACGGTATGTTCAGCATTCTTCTCCAACACCACAGCTCAAAAGCATCAACTCTTCTTTGGTCTTGGTTACTCATTGTCCAGCTCTCACATGCATATGAAGCAATTAAAAATACCATAGCTTGTGTCAGGTTCACCTTAGTCCTCAAGGAGAAATTTTTGCTCCTCAGCACTTGAAAGAAGTCTTTTGTGGCCAGTTTACCAGTGCTATATGTCGTCTGATGTCTGGACTGCTGCTTCCATTGGTATCAACTGTAGAATCAAGCAATTGTGAAATCTTTGACAATTTCAATCTTTTCTCAGTTTATCATATTGCTGCTTATAGGTCCAGTTGTGAGGATTTTTGTTTTCTTTGTATTAAGATGTAATCCATACTGTAGACTGTATTCTTCAATCTTCATCACTAAGTGCTTCAAGTTATCCTCACCTTCAGCAAGCAAAGTTTTGTCATCAGTGTATTACAGGTTGTTAATGATTCTTCCTCCAACCCTGATGCCACATTCTTCTTCATATAGTCCATCTTCTCTAATTATTTGCTCAGCATACAGACTGAATAAGTATGGTGAAAGGATACAACCCAGACACACTCCCTTCTTGATTTTAAACCATGCAGTGTCTCCTTGTTCTGTTTGAATGACAGCCTCCTGGTCTATGTACAGGTTCCTCATGAGTACAATTAAGTATTCTGGAATTCCCATTCTTCTCAATGTTATCCACAATTTGTTATGATCCACACAATCAAATGCTTTTGTATAGTCAATAAAACACAAGAAGACACTTTTCTGATATTCTTTGCTTTGAGGCAAGATCCATCTGACATCAGCAATGATATTCCTTGATCCACATCCTCTTTTGAATCCAGCTTGCATTTCTGGAAGTTCTCTGGCAATATACTGCTGCAATCATTCTTGAATTATCTTCAGTAAGATTTTACTTGCATGTGATATTAATGTGATTTACTTGCATATCATATTAATGATATTGTTTGATAATTTCCACATTCTGTGAGATCACCTTTCTTTGGAATGGGTACAAATATGGATCTCTTCCAGTCAATTGGTCAGGTAGCTGTTTTCCAACTCTCTTGGCATAGCTGAGTGAGTGCCTGCAGCGGGGCATCTGTTTGTTGAAACATCTCAGTGGGTATTCTGTCAATTCCTGGAGACTTGTTCTTCGTCAGTTCTTTCAATGCAGCTTCAACTTCTTCCTTCAATACCATTGGTTCTCAAACATATGCCACCTTTTAAAGTGGATGAAGATCGACCAGTGACTCTGTATATTCCTTCCATCTTCTTTTGATGATTGGTGCATCATTCACTATTTTGCCCATAGAATCTTTCAATATTGCAACTTGAGCCTTAATTTTTTTCTTTAATTCTTTCAGCTTGAGAAATGCCAAGTGTGTCCTTCCCTTTTGGTCTTCTAACTCCAGGTCTTTGAACATTTCATTATTGTAATTGGTTTTGTCTTCTTGAGGTGCTCTTTGAAGTCTGTTCAGCTCCTTTATCTTGCCATTTCTTCCATTTGCTTTAGTTACTCTTCACTCAAGGGCAAGTTTCACAGTCTCTTCTGACATCCATTTTGGTCTTTCTTTCTTGTCTTTTTAATGACCTCTTGCTTTCTTCATGGATGTGTTCTTGATGTTATGCCACAATTCTTCTGGTTTTCGGTCATTGGTGTTCAGTGCATCAAATCTATTCTTTAGATGGTCTCTAAATTCAGGAGGGGTATATTCAAGGTCATATTTTGGCTCTCGTGCACTTATTTTAATTGTCTTCAACTCCAAGTTGAACTTGCATATGAGCTGTTGAAGGTTTGTTCCACAATCAGCTCCTAGCCTGGTTTTGGCTGAATATATTGAGCTTTTCCATCGCCTCTTAATACAGATGTAGTCAGTTTGATTCCTGTGTACTCCATCTCGTGATGTCCATGTCTATAGTCACTGTTTGTGTTGTTGAAAAAAGGTATTTGCAATGAATAAGTTGTTTGTCTTGTAAAATTGTACCATGCGATCTCCAGCTTTATTTCTGTCACCAAGGCCAAAATTTCCAACTACCATTATTCTTCTTTGTTTCCAACTTTTGTATTCCAGTCACCAGTGATAATCAACACATCTTCATTGCACATTCAGTCAATTTCAGACTGCAGAAGTTGGTAAGAATCTATTTCCTCATCTTTGGCTTTGGTGGTTGGTGAGTAAATTTGAATAATAGTAGTATTAATGGCTCTTCCTTGTAGGTGTGTGATAGTATCCTATCACTGACAGCATTGTACTTCAGGACAGATCTTGAAACTTCCTTTGAGATGATGAATACCATGCCATTCCTCTTCAAATTGTCATTCCCAGCATAGTAGATCATATGGTTGTCTGATTCAAAATGGCCAAAAATGGTCCATTTCAGCTCACTAGTGCCTGGGATATCAGTCTTTATATATTCCATTTCATTTTAAACAACTTCCAATTTTACTAGACTCATACTTTGTGCATTCCATGTTCTGATTAGTAAGGGATGTTTGCAGCTGCTTCTCCTCAAACTGAGTTGTGCCACATCAGCAAATGGAGGTCCCGAAGGCTTTACTTTATCCATATCATTAAAGTTGGTTCTATCTTGATGAAGCATCTCTTCCCAGTCCTATTTTGAGTGCTTTCCGACACAATGGGCTCATCTTCCTTCACTGTGTTGGACAGTATTTTCAAGCTATTCATAAATTTGCCCAGTAATGTATCAGACAGTGTTTCTCTACTATTCATAAGGTTTTCCCTGGCCAATTTTTTGAGAAGTGGATGGCCTCTTCCTTCTTCCTAGTCTGTCTCAGTCTTTAAGCTGCGTTGAAACCTGTGCACTATGTGCAACCCTGCTGGTGTCTGAAACATCACTGGCACAGCCTCAAGCCTCACAGCAATGTGCAAGGCCCACAGGATGAAAAACTGACAGATAAGTTTGTCTCCCTTAGCTGTTGGAAACCTCTGCACACTCCCCTTACCTAATTCCTATCTGGATCCTGCCACTTTGCAGTCCCCGGCTGTTCCCTCCCTTTCCTGGTTCTAGGGGGCTGGGGCCTTGCCTGCCTCTTGCCCCTTATCTGGATCCTGCTGCTCCTGTGGTCCCTGCCCGCTCCCAAGTTATTCTCTGAGATGTGGAAATTGAAGTAGAAAGAAGGCAGAGTACTAAGCCTTGCAATACTAATTAATCTTTAAAAATATATCTATATATTAATTTATTTTAAAAGCACTGCTGTATAAGAAAGAACACATACTAAAACTTCATTTATATAAAGCTTTAAACCAAAACAAACTCACTGCCATTGAATCGATTCTGACTCATAGTGACTCTCATTGGCTTTCTGAGGCTGAAAATCTTTATGGAAGTAGATTGCCCCATCTTCCTTCTGTGAAGTGGCTGGTGGGTTTGAATCATTGACCTTATGGTTAGCAGCCAAATGCCTTATCCATTATGCCACCAGAGATCCTTATATAAAACTCTAGAAGATGAAAAATTTATCTACAGTGGGTTTAGAAATGATGAGGAGAGGCATGAGAGATTATAAAGAAGCACAAAGATTAGAGATGATGGCTTTTTTAGCTGTCTTGATTGTGGTGATGGTTTCATGGGTACATACGTATATCGGGAGCTCTGGTAGCGTAGTGCCTAAGGCACCTGACTGCTAACCAGAAGGCTGACTGTTCAAACCCACTAACCACTCCTCAGAAGGAAGGTTGGGCAATCTATTTCCATAGTGATACTGCCTCAGAAACCCAAGAAGGGGTCGCTATGAGTCCTGCCGGACTCAACAGCACATAACAACAACAACAATACGTATATCAAACATATCAAATGGTACATTTCAAATATATACATTTTATGTCCGATATACTTCAATAAAACTGTTCGGAAAACACCGTTACAGAAATAATGGGATAAACAATGTCACTCACTGTATTTCTTCTTGCTTGTCTAGCAAGAAGTCTGCTGTAATTGTTATCATTTTTCTTCTGTATGTAATATGTCCTTTTCTCTGTCTTTAAATTTTCTCTTTTGCTTTCAACAGATTAAATATAATATGACTAAATATGTGTGTATGTATATACACATATAAAATAGTACATACTGTGTGTACTTGATATTTATTCTTTTTGCTGTTCTTTAAGTTTCTTGTATCTGTCATTTTTGTCTGTTAATATTTCATAAAACATTTTAGTTATTATTTCTTCAAGTACTTTTTCTTGCCCATTCTCACCTTCTGAGAGTCCACTTAGGTCTGTTTTAGATTGTTTCAAAGCTCTTGGATGCTCTGTTCTGTTTTTTGATTTGTATTTATTTTGACCCGTCTTCCAGTTCACTGATTCTTTCTTGAGTCTACTGGTGAGTGTGTTAAAGACATTCCTCATTTTTGTTACTGTGTATTTTTATTTTTTTGAAATTCCATCTATTCTTTCTTTTAGTTCCCATCTCTGCTGAAATATTCCATATATCTTACTTGTTGTGTACATTTTCCATTAGAGTTGTTAGCATAATATAGTTATTTTTAAAGCTTGCTAAGTAATTCTAACATGTCTATCATATCTGTGTCTGGTCCAGTCAATTGCTTTGTTTCTTAGCAGTGTGTTCTTTGTTTCTTGCCATTTTGTATGTCTCATATTTTTTTTTTGGTGAAAGTTGTTTTGTGTTGGACAATGAAAACTGAAATAAATAGATTTTTAACCATAAGTTATAAAAGCATGTCTTCCCTTCTGCTAGACCTTCAGTAGAAGACATTTGAGTTAATCTAGAGAGTTAGGCTAGGGAGATCAAACAAACCAAACTCACTGCCATCAAGTAGATTCAACTCATAGCAACTCCCATTGGGTTTCCAAGGCGATAAATCTTTGCAGAAGTAGATTCCCCATCTTCCTTCTGCAGAGGGGCTGGTGAGTTTAAACCACTGACCTTCTGGTTAGCAACAAAATGCCTTATCCACTACACTACCAGAGCTCCATAATTATATATAAAATGGTAGAAGAGGCAATCCAGGGTCCTAAGAGTTTTTTATAAAAACTTTCATCAATGTCTTATTCTCAGCCGTATGTTCAGAAGTATCTAATACTCTTAACTATTGAGTATTTCTGGAATTCTATGGCAAGCAGCGGATTATTTTTGTTGGCTTCACACATTGTAAGTCTCAGTTTCAAGTCTACATAGTTTTTAAAGTCAGCTACCATGTGTCCATCTATTTCTAGCTTCTAGGACTTAATCAACATTGATTCTCTGTTTCTTTTTTATGAGTTTGCCTTTATTTTTCTTATAGTCCCTTTAGTTGAGATTTAAGGGCTCGGCTGTTGACTGAAAAGTTGGTGTTGTGAGTCCATCCAGAGGCTCCTTGGAAAAACGTCCTGGAGATCTACTTCTGAAAAATATTCCATTGAAAATCCTACGGAGACATACGTGAGGTCACTATGAATTGGAATCAACTTGACAGCAACCATTTATTTTTTTGTTGTCATTGTTCTTAATTGAGGTTTGGTAGGGGGTGAAGACAAATTGCATGCATGTTTTGTCTCTTTCAAAACAGTATTATCCTGGATAGAGTGGGAGAAAAATATGGAACAAAACTCAAAATTGTAAAAACGACCAGGCTTACTGGGCTGATAGAGACTGCTGACACCCTGAGATTATAGCCCCTAGTCACCCTTTGGGCCTGGAATTGAACTCATTCTCACGGCTTCTAGCCAAACAATAGACAGGCCTACCAGGTGAACAATTACACCAGGTAGGTACACTCCTTAGGACAATCAACCATGGGAAATCAGAAGGGAAATTTATACAGGGAGATAGTTCGGAGGGCAGGAATGCATAGGAAAGAAGGTACAGGGAAAAGGTAACTACAGGGAGAAAGTGGGAAGAGATCTGTTACATTATGGGGCTTGCAATCAATGTTATGAAACAAAATGTGTATGAACTGTTGAATGGAAAGTGAATTTTCTCTGTAAACTTTCATCCAAATCACAATTTAAAAAAATAAAATAGTATTAATTTATTTTGATCTTCTATTTTT
>NW_006921778.1:5102490-5125770 GCF_000298275.1 Orycteropus afer afer | reverse complement strand
AGCAGTCAAGTGCCTTAGGCACTATGCTACCAGAGCTCCTATATATATATTCTACAATCACCTCTGTACCATGAAATGACAATTTCCCTAACACTGTAGAGGGGAAAAAAGGGTGTGTGTGTTTAAAATCTCCTTCAATATAATATGTTTGCTTTGGACTTATGTTATAAAAGAATTGCTCACAATACACAAGTATCTACACATGCCACTTCAGAATTTGTCTCAAAGAAATATGAATAGAAATAGTCTAGCAACTATTTCATGCCCATCTCTCCACCATTCAGAGCAAGCCAGAAGGAACTTAGTGTGAACAAGAGTTTTCTGTAGAGAGCTTTACTATCTCTCTTTGCTTATGAACTTAATTTTCTCTGAAAAGTAACAAGTCATGTGAGTATTTCTTACCAAAGAATCCAATATATAGTTAAATTTGTATGAATTCATATATACTTGCCATTTTCTAGTTGTTGTTAAAATGCCTTAGGCACTGCACCACCAGAGCTCCATATATATACATATATCTTTCTGATATATAAATATATATAGTTCTGATATATATATATATATATATATATATATGGACTACATTGATGAACTGCAAAAAAAAATAATAATAATAACCAAGTAGTGATGGGGCTGTGACTCTTGGTTAATTGGAAATGAAAAATAAGTACAAAAACTACTCTTTACTAGTAATTACATGAGATTGAATGCATGCTGAATTTCTGAGTGCTCTAGAAAATGGCGTGGAGTGGTGTGGCGTGTACTCGTGTGTATTGATTTAGTGCCTAAGGCACTGTACCGCTAACCAGAAGGCTGGCGGTTCAAACCCACCAGCCACTCCTCGAAGGACAATTGGGCAATCTACTTCCATAGAGATACCACCTCAGAAATCCAAGGAGGGGTCGCTATGAGTTGAATGACAGTAACTTTTTTTTTTTTTAAGAGAAAAGTCAGGAAGAAAAAAAATAAGAGTTGCATCTCTAAAGTAAGATTAATAGGCCTAGAGTTAGCAAGAAATGAGATATGTTATAATTACTGTTTATATACATATATAAAGATTTACTACAGAACATGACTGACTAATTAATTGTTCTTCACCTTTGCTGAAATCTAAGAAGAAAAAGTTTAAGTGTTAAAATAAGTGATATATATTTAACCAATACTTAGAATAGCCAAGAAGGCTGATGGACAGACATTAGAATACTTGTGATGGGACACATCTCTTGGGGGAGAGGAAAGAACTTTATATGCAAGCAATCTTTTCTGTCACAAATGATGACAGGTTTTGTCTTAAAGCAAACGGTTGGACTAGTTGGCTTCCACAGGGCCTCTGCAGACATGTAATTCTCCGAGCCACTTCTGCTGCTAGCCTTCAGATGTTAGGAAGGAACGAGACACAGCCAAGTATCTGCCCTTTCAGGCGCTCCAGCAGTGCCAGAGGTGGCAGTACAACCAGCAGCCACAGCAGCATCTTTTCTAACTGAAGACTTCGCCTAAAGGTGAGTCAGGTCAGCGTGGACCTCGGCGCTTCCCCTTTCCCTAGCTTTCATTGGGTTCAGGCACAGGAGCCCTGGGGGGATTGGAGACCACATGACACCCTCCTCAGCCTCGGATTTAAGCTTTGACACGGGGACAAACAAGGGATGCAGGTTAACTGGTACCAGGTGGCAGGGAGCCGCCGCCGGGACGCGCCCAAGGAGGAATGAGTTGGGCCAACAACAGCCTGTTCCCTTTTTCATCTTCCGGCTGGGCCGCCTGGACCCTTGCGCTCCCAGAGCGCGCTGGACTCCTGCCACTCCTGGAACAAGAGTCCCACTGCGCGCGGTCTCCTTCCAGGCTCCCAGTTCCCGCGGGAGAGCGCGTGGGATGATGCTCTGGTCCTTGAGCCTTCCCCAAGCTCCTGCATCCGGAGCCGCCCTAGGCGGCACCGCTGCAGCCACTGCTGGGGAGAGAGAAAGGAAAAAAAGGGAGGGGGGCTGGCAAGGCTTGGAGAGGAGGAGGTGGAGAGGTAGGGAGGGAGGAGAGAAGGGGGAGGGCGTCTCTTGTTTGCAGAGCCTCCGCCTCCTTTTTCCCCTGCTGGCGGTGACTCCGGATTCCCCTCCACACCCTCTCCGGGTTCCTCGCTCCCTTCTCCGCCCACATCTATCCAGAGCGCGGCCGCGGGCTCCAGGGGGCGGCGGCGGCGGTGGGTGTGTGCGTGTGTGAAGGACGCCACCTCTTCGCTCCTGCTTTGCAGGCGGCGGCGGGCCGCGGGGCTTCTTGCTCGGGCAGCGGCGGTTACAGCGGCGACGGCTTCGAGTCCCGCCGCGAAAATGCTCAAAGTCACGGTGGCCTCTTGCTCTGCCTCGTCCTGCTCCTCGGTTACCGCCAGTGCGGCCCCAGGGGCCGGAAGTCTTGTCCCTGATTACTGGATCGACGGCTCCAACAGGGATGCATTGAGCGAATTCTTCGAGGTGGAGTCGGAGCTGGGACGGTAAGGTGGGGGACTGCGCTGAGGGCGGCGGGCTGTGGCGCGGGAACTCCCTCCTTGGCTCCTTGGCGCGCTGGGGGTGCCCTGAACCCCGCGGAGCAGGGCCCCCTTCGAGCGGCTCCGGCTTCTGCGGAAGCGCGCGGCGTGCCCTGGGGTCTCACCTTCTTGCAGTGACAGCCCCAGAAGATAAGGGAGGCGGCCTACCTACCCTTTGATTTCTCCCGGTTTAGGGTCTGGGAGAGAGCTAACCACCATTCAGGTGCTCCTCGGGTCTCCCCCGAGAAGACCTGAGTGCCAGGGCTCGTGCAGCTGCAAGCAGCAGCCAGATCTTTGCCACCCTCCCGCCTCCTCGCCGGCTGCCACTTCCCTTGGGTGACAGCTCCCACTGCACGTGGGCCATGTTTTCTCAACTGGTGTTTTTGCTCACTATTACAGCTTGCCAAAGCATCTTGTTTTTCTAGTTTTTGTTTGTTTTGGGGGTGGGGGGGCGGGAGTATTCCTCCAAATCATGACAGAATTATTAAATTAGATTCCTCCTCCTTCCCTTCAGCAAGCTCTCGAAACCAAGAGGCACTAGAAATTAAACTTAAATACTAGCTTCCCTGCCGAGTCTGCTCAGGAGTGAAGCGGGGAATGAATCATTTAAGAGACTTTAAGGCAGAATAATGAACTAGTGTGGCTTTAAAGAGGAAGCAGCACATGGGGTCCAGGCAGTGATAATTAGTGAGAAGAGTTCTAGTGCTCTTCCTTCATGTGCTGGAGTGATTTATTTGAGTTATGTATGCAAAAAGCCATCTCCCGTGGGCTGCAGAAATGCCCTTTATCCCTCCGAAGATCCAAATAGGTAGCGGGTTTTGGCTTGTAAGTGATACCATACTTCTCATATATACTTTTTTTAACCGTCAAAAAGTATTTTTCTTTCTCTTCTTCTTCACTTCTTCCTTTCTGTATCCATAAGTAAGGAGACGTCTTTTCAATACTCATTTTAGATCCAGGTCCTTTATAACAGAAAATCTGAAGATGCAACTTCAACTGTTGACAAGTTATAGTGTTTGTTTTTAATACTTTTTGTGATTTCATTTTCTTTTTTCTGGAAATACCTTAGCTAACAGCCACCCCCCCCCCCATCAGCACCACAGAGCCAAATTCTGGATGTTGGTACTTAGTAGGAGATTTTAAGCATATCACTCTCTCTACCCTTCATCCACAACTTTTACTACTACTGTTAAGGCCTCATTGAGTAAAAAATAAGGTGTAAAAAAGGCAAAACTTCTGAATGAAAATTTAATAATATAAGTGTTTAGAAATATTTGAATATTTAATAATGTATACATTAAAACAAAACAAAAAATAAAAACACTGCCATTGAGTCAAGTCTGTCTCATAGCCACTCTATAAGAGAGTAGAACTGCCCCCATAGAGTTTCCAAGGCTGTAAATCTTGATAGAAGTAGATTGTTTCATCTTCTCCCACGGAGCTGCTGGTGGGTTCAAACCCTGACTTTTTGGTTGGCAACTGAATGCTTTAACCACTGCATCACCAGAGCTCCTTATTGATATAAGCAACCTGTTTAGCATAAACGTTCTCAATTTTCATCTAAAGATCTGCTGTGTATATGTTCTAGGAGGTTGAAAATGAAACTTCTGTAAAGGTGTGCCATCTACCTTCATAGTATTATGCGCTGTGGCAGTGTCAACTTCTGATTAAGTAGATAATCTACTGAAAATTGTTTACTTGGTGTTTTAGAAACTGCCACCTAGTAGAGGAAGTGTCTGCTGGTGCTACAGGGACTGTCCCAGCAGCAAATCTAACTGCTTACTGAGTAACCTTTATTCCAGATGCCTCTGATAGGCTCTGATTTAACATCAGTACATGTTGCCTCAAGAAATTTTCTTCATCTTCCCAAGTGGGAAAGTGGGTAGAACAAAAGTTGATATGAAATTACTCAATTGCTGAATATACATTTTTATGGGATGGCAGACTTTATAGGGAAAATCAATATTTGAAGTTTAGTTTTCAAAAGCTTGGTATAGTATTTTGCAATTATATTTGGAAGGTAACTATGCATCAGTTATGTTTTGCTAAACTTGTGCTCTCTAATCTAGTTTTTTGACTGCCTTAAAAATATCACAGAATTACAGTATTTTGAGAAAACTATAAAAATTCTTACTACTTCTGCTGTGGAGTTCAGCTGTAATTTCTATTGTTAGGTAAGTTCTTTATGTTGTTGTGTTATGTTCCGTCGAGTCAGACCCGACTCATAGCGACCCCTCCATGGGTTTCCAAGGCAGTATCAATAGGGAAGTTGATTGCCCAACCTTCCTTCTGAAGAGTGGCTGGTGGGTTTGAACTGCCAGCCTTCTGGTTAGCATTCAAGTGCCTTAGGACTACGTTACCAGAGCTCCATAGCTGGCATTTAATTAAAACTTTGAGAAATATTATCACTTCATGATCAACGTTATTTTTTTCTAGAAAATAAAGTTAAAATTCAGGTAACTAGTATTTCAGATATAATTATTAATTTTTAAAGCCAGATAATGCAACAGAATTGAAATTGTGGCTATTGGCTGAATGGCAAAATTCTTCTTCCTAATGCACTGTTGAGAATGTTGAGATTAGGTCATTGCGTTTCAAGTCTACTCAGGCTTAGACTAAATACGCTTACCTGTGGTGACTAAGGAAAAAACAATTAACTCATTAATAACAGGTTTGTCATGGAGATACCAAGAGAACATTGCCCTTGGTATTGGGTGGTACTGTTATGAGTAGCCCTAGGGAGTGATTAGTGCCCATTACATTAAATTAATTGGTGAGTAGGACTCTGTTCCTTTATTATAAGGATGTATTTGTAAATGCCAAAAAAAAAAAAAAAAAAAAAACCTAAAAAAAAACCCAGACTCACTGACACCAAGTTGGATCTGACTCATAGTGACCCCTCCTTGGGTTTCTGAGGAGGTATCACTATGGAAGTAGATTGCCCAGTCTTTCTTCTGAGGAGTGGCTGGTGGGTTTGAACCACCAGCCTTCTGGTTAGCAGTCAAATACCTTAGGTACTACGCCGCCTGACTCCTAAATTCAAGACTTTTTGGGACTGTTACTATTGGGGCAACATACCCTGAGGGTGTGCTTTGGAACTGCCAACAAAAATCAAACCCATTTAATTTGATTCTGAAGCAAAACAATCTTATAGGACAGAATAGAACTGCCCCGTAGGGTTTCCAAAGCTACAAATCTTCATGGAAGCCTTATCTTTCTTTCACAGAGCAGCTGTTAAGTTTCAACCACCAACCTTCTGATTAGCAGCCAGGGAATTTAAAAGGGACTAAATTGCCAAGGAATTATGACCACCTGAAGTCCCTGGACAGTTCCTGCAGAGGCCCATGCTAGTTAGCCAGGGCTACCACATCTAGCCATCCAGGCCAGGACAGAAAGTGGTAAGATTTAGAGAGATGTAGGATGGAGGGTGTGCAGGTTGTGGTGGGAGTTATTTAAGAGTATCAGGCAAACTGATTTTTCTAAAATCACATTTGAAAATATTGCGTGGTTTGTAGAGTTTGTCACAAAGTTTAAAAAACTTTTGATACACCAACAAATTCAATTCTACTGGAAAATAGAAATTGGCCATGATCCCTTTCAGGGTTCCATATCTTTAGAGAACAATTGGTCCTTTGCCCAGTAATTTGAGAAACCTGCATTTTAAAGGCTTTTTCAAAGGAGAAGTGATCCCGCCTCTGATCCTTATTCTGTCCAGTAGTTTGGTAGATGAAGTGTTGGAATTTGGCCTGGCTTGCTCTGTGAGGGATTTGGTGCTGAGCATCCAAACTTATGTCCTGTCGTTTAGTTATGTCCCACCTTCTGCCTGTTGTACCAATTGTAATAAAGCCAGATATATTCGTAAACATACAAATTCATGGAAACCAAATGAAAGATAATTAGGACAGGAGAAGAGGGTGTAAATTATTTGGGGATACATTTTTAAATTTATATTCTACTTATTGTGGTTTGTTTAGGCTGATAACTTTCAATTTTCTTCTTCCTCCTCCTCATCTTTCTCTTGACCTGGTTCAAAAAAAAAAAAAAAAAAACATTTATATGGCTATCCAATTGAAGCATAATTGTATAGGATCCCTTGCTCTATGTATTCTTGCTTAAGAACTAAATGGATTTAGATAGTGAAGGGTGTGTGCACAAACTGATATTACAAACTGATAGTACTGTGTGGGTATGTAAAATGGAAACAAGTTTCAAAAAAGTGTTTATTCTTATTACTGTCAATGTACTCTAATATTTTCCATTCTATGAGTGATTCTATTCCAAAAATATTGGTCGAACCTTTCTGATTTCATATTCCGCTAATGGTTGTAACTCAGTTTGAAGAGTACTGTTTGAGGCTGTAGACCTATGTCGTCTTGATCAAAGCAGTACCTCATGAGGTGGAGTCAAAAATACCCTGTTGGCTGGCTGGGCCAGGCACAGCAGTGTTCTGTCTTCTTGGTGATCTTGATCCCCTTGGACCTGACTTTGTGGCGATCTTGGGTCTAGTGATTCCAAGGAAAGGGTAACCTGTGGCCTGTTGATCTTTTCCTTAAAACTTGTGTGACCATGACCCTAGTCTCACTCAGCTTTGATTTCCTTTTCTCTTCTGCGAGAGTATTGATAACTGCCACCTCTGCAGTTCAGAGGTGTTGAAAATAATGCTGCTTTTCTGTTGGCGGAGTGCTTTGTGGCTGTGAAATGAAAGGGATGCAGTTTCACCTTCACTATCATTTTACCACAGGCATGTCACAGTTGGGACTGAAATCAAGTTTAGCTCAAAGGCATGAAATGTCTCCAACCTGTATCAACCACTAAAGTGAACTGTGTAGTAAATGCTGAATTTGGAAATACACTCATTGTAAAAAAAAAAAAAAAATCTTAAATTCAGTTGAAGACTATGATAGGATTAATGTTATAAGAAGATACTATTTTTCTATATT
The DNA here is from genome assembly GCF_000298275.1 of Orycteropus afer afer. Classification (NCBI taxonomy): domain Eukaryota; kingdom Metazoa; phylum Chordata; class Mammalia; order Tubulidentata; family Orycteropodidae; genus Orycteropus; species Orycteropus afer. The sequence continues at coordinate 5,118,324 of NW_006921778.1, read as the reverse complement.
TAAATGCTGTTACAAAATGAAAAATAACTCCTAATTTGAAAACACATATACACACACACACACAGGTGTCTGTTTCTAAACTGTTATGGAGAGCCTACTTAAAAAGAAAAAGAAAATAAAAGGAGAACACTAACCACAAAATAGCTTCAAAGAACTTTCTTGTACACACTTTACCCCCAGAGATATGTGTTGGATTATGTTTTTGAGGTAACACATTTAAGAACACAGAACTGAGTGGTAGTCAAGTGGAACTGTTTTACATATTCATTATTATTTGCTGGCTTAAAAAATAGTTCTTTTTAAACTTTGTTCTTAAAAGCTACCATATCTAATAAAAATAACTTTGAATTCTTAAGCTTCAAAGTCAGGTTTATTCAGCAAAACGTGGTCTTGAACTGAGTCAATGAACTGTATTAATTTGAGCCAAAGTATAGTTTTATATCAAATCAATAGCAACTAGAATCAAGTTTTGACTGTAATTTTATTATTCTTTCCCTTAATTATTTTTCATCTTTTGATAATGCAGGCACCTAAGAAGATTTCATAACTCTAATAGTTTAATTAGTTTAAATCTAAATATGGATGGTATACTATTACCACATAAAGGATGTGCATGCTTCAAGATAGCAATTTTCTTTAATTGCTAATGGAGAGCATTGGTTGTGTTGGTGATGTAAGAGAGTGAAAGATTTGGGTGGGAGATTTTTTTTTTCCAGACTTAATTTTATCATTGGCAAAGATTAAATAAGGAAAGGAGTAGTGTCTGGAGAGAGGGTGATTTATAACGATGGGTAAGGGGTAACACATGTAGGCATTTCTCTTTTCTTTTGGAGCAGGATTTCTTAATCTGAACACTGTAGGGATTCTGGGAGCTCTGGCGACATAGTGCCTAAGGTATTTATACTTCCATGGAGGTGTTGTTGTTGTTGTTATGTGCTGTTGAGTCAGACCCGACTCATAGCAACCCCTCCTTGGGTTTTGAAGGCGGTATCACTACAGAAGTAGATCGCCCAACCTTCCTTCCAAGGAGTGGCTGGTGGGTTTGAACCGCCAGCCTACTGGTTAGCAGTCAAATGCTTTAGGCACTATGCTACCAGAACTCTCTCCATAGAGATACCGCCTCGGAAACCCAAGGAGGGGTTGCTGTGAGTCGAATCGACTTGACAGCAGTGAGTTTGGTTTTATAGGGATACTGCACAAGATTATTTTTCGTTGTGGGGGACTATCCTGTGCATTGTAGGATGTTTAGCATCCCTGGCCTCTATGCATTAGATGCCAGTAGCACCCATCCCCCAAGTTGTGACAACCAAAAATGTCTAAAAAACTTTATTGTCCAGTAGATTCCAACTCATGGTGCCCCCTTGTGTGCAGAGCTCTGCAGCATTTCAACGGCTGATATTTTTTGGAAGCAGATTGCCAACCTTTCTTCTGAGCTGCCCATGGATGGACTCGAAATGGGACTGTCAGCCTTTGGGTTAGCAGCCAAGCACTTAACTGTTTGTATCATTAAAACTTGTCAAGTATCATCCTCTTCCTCCCCTTTGAGAATCACTGTCTTAGAAGATTTAAGCTTATCTTACATGATTTCTACTATTTTTTTAAGTTATGCAGATGGAGGTGAACAGGAGGGGATGGTGGGTTAAATTCAGGTAGGTTTATTGAGCATCTCCTTTAGCCAAATGTTTCTCCATCTCTATGTAATATCCTCAAGATTTCTGTCATATGTGTGTACCACCAGTGCTATAATTTGCTTAATATTTTTGTTTAAATCACCTTATTTTTGTCAACCTAAATTAATTTACAAAGAATACTTACTTTCAATACACAGAAAACAGTATTCCTGCCATAAATAGAAGCAAATTATAAAAAAAATTGCAATGAAAACAAAGCATTTTTATTAAATTGTAGCTAAAAATATGTTTGCCTGCAGAATGCTCCAAGCCTGAGAATTCTTTCTTTGTTAAAAAAAAGAGATGATCAAATATTAGCAGGGTTAAATGTATGGTAGCACAAATTGAGGTTTTCTTCTAGATGTAATCAGAGATTGAAACATAATTAAAAAGAGAATAATATTGTCATTATTTGATTCCTTGTTACTTCATTCTATGTTCTCTGTCACCTAAAGTGCTCTCTGTTACAAGTCTAGCCTCTTGAATAACTATGACTTAGGCAACGTATATTGTGTTTGTGTGTGTGTAGGGGGTAAAGGGCTATGATATAAATGAATATGTATAAAATACTATGCTGGTCTCCAAGTGTATAGTTACTGACAATAAGGCATCGGCAATAAATCTAATACAAGAACAATAGACAAATAAACTAATATATGATAGAGATACAACAGCTACAGCAGTCTATACCATGGAGCGATAGTTCTTATTGGGAGGACCGGGATATCCTCATGGGAGGAGGAGACCTTGAAATTTGGCTGGATTTTTAACAGATCAAGCTTTGGTGAAGGACATATAAAGTGAGAAAAACAGTCTTAAGGAAGGGCAAAAACATTGGAGAAAGATTTAGGATATATAAATACATATATATTAAATTACAATGAAAACAACGTGCATATATATATATATATTGTTGTTGTTGTTGTTGTTAGGTGCCGTCGAGTCCGCCCCGACTCATAGCGACCCCTCCTTGGGTTTCCGAGGCAGTATAACTACGGAAGTAGGATTGCCCATATGCACACACACCCACACACATATTAGTAGCAAATTTACATACAAAGCGTAAACATTGTAATGGGACATAAGATCGGGAGGGTTAATTTATGTCTGATCAAAAAGGGCCTATTAAAAAAAAAAAAAGTCTATGTCAGTTGAAAACCAAAGTTGTAGATAAAGAGAAAGTAACCATTGTGAGAGCAAAAGGTGGCTTAGAGGCAACTGGGGCTCAGCCTGTGGGACTCACACTTGCCACTAGCATAATGTAGATAAACTGTGGTGTGAGTAAAAGAGAGTTTATCATGGTTGTCTTAAAAAACAAAACAAAAAGCTCAAATCGCTCACATTCTATGAATAGAGAAGCAAGGGGAAGAGTGGGAGTGAGATCAGTTACCTAGTCCAGGTACAGAGCCTATAAAAGGCCTGACAGTAAATGGTTTAGGCTTTGTGAGCCACATACATCTGTGGCAACTAGTTAAATCTGTCATAGTGGTGTGAAAGAGCCAGCGATGATATGTTAATGAATGCACTGGCTGTGTTCCAGTCAAACTTACTTATGAATGCTGAAATTTGAATTTCATATAATTTTCACATTTCAAAATACTCTTTTTTATTCTTTAAAAATCATTTAAAAATATAGAAATCATTCTTAACTTTCACGTTGTACAAAAATAAAAGTGGCTACTGGATTCGGCCTATGGCTCAGGGTTAGATTAGTTAAACGGAAATTCTGCTCTCCTTTGTTACATGAGAATTTCAAGTTAAACTATATCAAACCTCATTTATTCAAACAATTGCTTTAATCTTCCTTTCACTTTGAGAATGTAAACATGATATTAATATTTTGAGTGGACATAAGCTTTAAATTAGCACTTGACTGCTAACCAGAAGTCTGGCAGTTCAAACCCACTAGCCACTCCTCGGAAAGAAGGTTGGGCAACGTACTTCCGTAGTGATACTGCCTCAGAAACCCCAAGAGGGGTCGCTATGAGTCGGGTCAGACTCCACTGCACATTAACAACAAGAACATATCTGTTGAAAGGAGCTTTGATGGTGTAGATAAACACTCGGCTGCTAACAGAAAGTTTAGTTGTTTGAACCCACCAGCCACTCTGCGGGAGAAAGATGAGGCAGTCTGCTTCAGTAAAGATTACATTCTTGAAAACCCTATGCGGCATCTCTAGTCTGCCCTATAGGATCACTATGAGTCAAAATTGATAGGATAACAATGGGTTTAGTTCAATTTGTTAAGTAAGCAATCTTTTTTTTTTTTTTTTAAAAAAAAAAACAGAATTATTCCCTTTTTATTTTGGATAGACTTTAGAGCTAAACTAAAGCAACCTCTCATATTTTGACTAACACAGAGCTCTCAAAGTGGGATATCCATATCCAGGGGATGTAGAATATAATGGGGTGCTGGAAAAGATTTTTGAGAATCTACTTTTGCTTGTTTTTTTGATTTTTGCTCTTAATGTTAATTTAGGCTGTTTTAGAAATTAATTATATATATATTTGAGGTGCATGTGTATAATGTTTATAAGTACATTTGCTAGTGTTGTTTAGCTATTGCCCACTCAGCCTCTGACTCATGGTGATCCTACGCACAATGGCCTGGTCCTGTGTGTCCCCATGATCATTGTGATCTACAGGATTTTCATTAGCTTATTTTTGGAAATATATATATATAATTTGAAACCATGCGCTTAAAAATATTTTATTGGATGATTACTGGATCAAATGGTAGTTATAAATGGGTGCTGAATAAACTTAACTTATATTTAAATAACATTTTACTTCATGAAAATGATTTTAAAGCAAATATATAGATCAAAATGCAAACAAAAAAGAAACCATACTGCAAGGTGTGCCTTTGTACGGAAAGGGGAAGTGGGTACATATATATACTTGTTATGCATTTCAAAACTATCTGATGAAAGGTTTTGATAAGAACTTATTGCCATCATAACCAAGAAAGTCACACAGACTAAAACAGAAAAAAAAAAAAAAAAACCCCAGCAAATACAGCTTTCATATAAACAGAGGATTAAATGAATTTTGGGTTCAGTGACAAAATGGGATGGTGATGGAATTTAGAGAGGAAAAGAGGAGATAAAGGGGGTTCTTTTTATTTGTTTGTAAGAACCTCAGGTTTACAATAGCTAACTTCATGACAGATTTCGCCAACTGCTGTCTTAGGCAGCTGATTGCATTTCCCTGAAGTATTTTGTGCACAGTGCTTGAAGAGTTGTTGGCATTTAGTGCCAGGATATTAACTCTGTTAACAAATGCATTGCAACCATTTATTTGTGGCATCATGCTTCAGGGTGATACGTTTGAAAAATTCACCAGGTATGAAAGTTTCTTAACAACAACAACAGCAACAAGACTAGACTTGAAACCACTGTTTGATTGTAATGGTATGGTAAAAGAAAGAATTTTCCCCAAAGGTCTAGAAATGACATGCTCTTATCTGTTTTCTATACTAGTTTGTAAGAACATACTTTATTAAATGACTCTCTCCTTTATGTCATTTTACAAACCAGAGCAGAGAAGAGTAGGGAAGAGCAAATCTGTAGTTATTATATTTACACATCTATTTTTACCTACAATGCAGTTTTGAATGATTTCTCCTTCAAGTCCTTATGGGGTCTTTGCATTTAACCTTCATTGCACAGAATCTTGCAGTTGTTATCTGGGGACCTCCTTATATATGGTCAGTACTGTCTTGGAGGGACAGTTAGTAACTACTTTGACTTAGTGAGGGAATTTCTTTCATTTAGGACTCTTAACAGTTGTGCAAAGGTGTTCTTTAATTGTGGCAATTGATCTAAGTTTAATCTTTAGCAGTAAACATATTGCCAACTATTCATTAAAGTGAATCGATACATTTTTTCAAAGCTCCTTGTCAGCACAACCACTGAGGAAGTGAGACTATGTTATTAAATATGATCAAATTCAGAAAATATAATTCAATAAATCAGCTTGGCATAGAGTGTTCAGTCATGATAGGTCTCCAAAGAGCTCTTGTGTAGTGGAAACATTTTTTAGAGGCTCCTGTGGGACATTGGGTCCTTCCTCTCCTTCCTTTTCTCTCAATGTGAACATGTAAGCTAAGAAAAGAGTTCAGTGAGGTAAAATCCTGAGAAGGTCTCTTGAGTGTAACCTGTTTCTAGAACTGAACTAAAAACAATAAAAATGGGAGACAGAGGATTCCATCTCTATGTACACCACACCTGTGAAGTGGACACCTGAGGAAATCATCAGGAGAATCCATAGCAAACCAAGGCATTTCTTTAGAATATTGAGATATTGAGGAATGTCAGGAAGAACTGAGGGCCAGAGGAGTAGTTTGCTTGAGGTTCTGACCCTGGCCAGGCGGGGGCAGCAGAGTGCTGATTCCTACTTGAACTGACTGGGGTTGGAGGGATTTTCAGCGTAGTGGCTAAGGCACTTGACTGCTAACCAGAAGGCTGACGGTTCAAACCCACCAGCCACTCCTCAGAAGGAAGGTTGGGCAATCCTACTTCCGTAGTGATACTGCCTTGGAAACCCAAGGAGGGGTCGCTATGAGTCGGGGCCCACTCGACGGCAAATAACAACAACAACAACAAGCCACCCAAGGCAAAAGTGGGTTAGGCAGTTATTCAGCATGGCTGGGGCATCAAGCAAACTTTTCTGCACAGCTGCTAGAGTTGAAGGAGGACTGCTGAACAAAAGGGTCTAAAATAGAAACTGAGGGTGAAGTTGAAGGGTGCAAGGTATAGAGGAATAGTATATACCTGACAGAGATGCTATGAGGATTAAATGAGATCATGTATGTGAAACACTTAGCTCAGTAACATACAAGCTTAATATCATTTTCCAGATAAGACACAGAGGCGAGAGGGAATACTGGTTTGGAAGCAAGAAAGCAAGTTGCCAGTGGTCTAAATTGGGTATCTGAAGGATAAATGCCTTAGTTTAGCTAAATTGCCTTTGCGGCCTCATTCTTCTACTGGAAACCATCATAGACTGTTTACCAAGAGCACGATGTGGTTCTGATGTCTTTATGTATGTTGCAAATTATTTCAGTAGTACCACTGTTGATTATCACTGGCACCATTTTACAGATGAAGAACTTTAGGCTTAAAATGGTGAAGCAGCTTGCCCGAGCTCCCACAGCTGAAAGAAAGTGGCAGGGAGCATGCTCTTTCTCTTAGACCCTCATTGGCTACTTGCACTCCTCACTGATCCTCATGTCTGTGGTGTTGCTCATGAAACTATTTTTGGCTTGAAATGCCCTTCCCCTTCTAATTCTTCCAGGACAGTAATCCTAAAAGGCTTTTTGAGATGCCACCTTATCTAGGATCCCTTTGTCCACACCTCAGGGAGAAGATTTCTCCCACCTTTCTACTCACCTATTTAATAAATGTTGTTGTTAGTTGCTGTCAAGTCAATTACATCCCTTGACTACCTGAAGTATAATAGAATGAAACATTGTTTGGTCCTGCACCATCTTAATGATCATTGCCATGTTTGAGTCTATTGTTGCAACTATTGTGTCAGTCCATCTCATTGACATTTTTTCTTGGTCCTCCACTTACCAAAGATGATGTCTTTTTATAGCGATTGGCCTTTCCTTATGATGTGTCCAAATAAGAAAGCTGAAGTCTTGCCATCCTCACTAATAGGGAACATTCTGGTTATATTTCTTCTTAGACTGATTTGTTTGTTCTTTTGACAGTTCATACTATATTCAATATTCTTTGCCAGCGCCACCGTTTGAATGCATTAATTCTTCTTTTGCTTTCCTTTTTCATTATTCAAATTTTGCTTATATCTGAGGCAATTGAAGAGATCATGGATTGAGTGAGATGTCTCATACATACCAGCCTCTAAAGCTTATTGTCTTATAGGTAAGTGTTTGTGGTCTTCCCCACCAGATCATCTGCTTCTTGGTCAAAGAAACTCTATCCTATTCATCTCTTATCCCACTACTAAGGCCATTCCTCAGCATAAACCTGTTCTCTATACCAAAAACTCATTGCAATCGAGTCGATTCCAACTCATAGTGACCCCCTCATTGGGTTTTTGAGCAGTAAATCTTTACAAAAGTACAATGTCCTGTCTTCCTACCACAGAGTGGCTGGTGGGTTTGAACTGTTAACCTTCTGGTTAGCAGTCAAATGCCTTAGGCACCGCACCACCTGAGCCCCTATGAGTGCTTAATAAATGGTGTAGAATAGCCAGTGAACAAATAAATGTCAGCGATAGGCAAACAGCTGCCGGAAAAAGAACAGGATTTAAATTTCTTTTTTTTTTTATTCCCCCAGGATGTTTTCCTTACTGCAAAACCCTGCAAGATCAGCACACTGTAGAATAACTTGTGTGATGCCGTTCCTCTTTCATTAGAATGTCAGGTGTTGAGGCCCAGGTCTCTGTCACCTTGTTTACTGACATGTCCTCAGTACCTACCTCAGCGCCTGGTGTATAATGAGCAATCAGAAAATAATTGTCAAATAGGTGAATCAAGTTGGACCAGAAGGCTTCTGCAGCCAAGACTCTGGTCTTTTATCTTCCTACTGTTTTAAAGGGAACTCTCATGGTGTAGTGGATAAGAGACTTGACTGCTAACTGGAAGGTCAGGGGTTCAAACCCACCAGCTGCTCCATGGGAGTCTCCACACTCCACTGGGAGTCTACTTCTGTAAGGATTTATAGCTTCGGAAACCCAATGGGGGTCACTATAAGTCAGAAATGACTCGATGGCAGTGAGTTTGGTTTTGTTATTTTTTTCTCTAAATGTTCGGCAGTAGTTTGGTTTTTTGTAATTAGGTCATCTACTTCTGAAGTGTCTTCTAGCCACAAGCAGAGCATCTGAGCATCTGTGTTGTTTTTTTGTTTCCCAGTTGAATTCTCTGGGTGATTACCTTAATTCTTTACTATGTGTTCAGGAGCCAGAGCAACTCCTGGGGTTGTAGGGCTGTAAGTTCTGAAGGCTTTATAAATGTATTGGAGGCTTCTTGGATAATTTTCATTCTTACTTTGTGCTTTTAAAATACTTCACCCCATTTTAGAAACCATATACTCTCTGTTATATTTACTCCTTTTATATCTTTTACCAGTCACTATGGAACTGACGCTGACTCATAGTGATCTCATGTCTGTCAGAGTCGAATTGTGCTCCATAGAGTTTTCAATGGCTGATTTTTTAGAAGTAGATAGCCAGTTTTTTTTCGCTGAGTGTACTTGAAATGCCAGTTAGCAGTTGAGCGCATTAACCATTTGCACCATCAAGGGACACCTTTACTTTCTTTGTTGTTGTTGGTGTTGGGTGCCGTCAAATTGATTCTGACTCAGTAAGCCTAAGGCACTTGACTGCTAACCAGAAGGCTGGTGGTTCAAACCCACCAGCCACTCCTCGGAAGGAAGGTTGGGCAGTCTACTTCCACAGTGATACTGCCTTGGAAACCCAAGGATGGGTCGCTATGAGTCAGGTGTGACTCGACGGCACATAACAGCAACAACACAGTAAGCCCATGTGACAGAGTAGAACTGTTCCATGGGATTTTCTTGGCTTTAATCTTTAACAACCTGTGATATGCAGATGACCCAACCTTGCCAGCTGAAAGCAAAGGGGACTTTAAAGAAAACAAAAATCCTCACAACTGGGCCAATAAGCAGTAGCAGGATAAATGGAAAAAGATTGAAATTGTCAAGGATTTCATTTTACTTTTATCCACAATCAGTGCCCAAAGTAACAGCAGTCAAGAAATCAAATGACTTACTGCCTTTGGCAAATGTGCAAAAAGACCTCTGTAAAGTGTTAAAAAGCAAAGATATCACCTTGAGGACTAAGGTGCTCTTGACCCAAGTCAAGTATTTTCATTTACCTTTTATGTATGTGAAAGCTGGACAATGAATAAGGAAGAACTGATGTCTTTGAGTTATGGTGCTGGTGAAGAATACTGAGTATGCCATGGACTGCCAGAGAACTAATAAATCTGTCTTGGAAGAAGTACAGCCAAGAATGTTCCTTCGAAGGGAGGATGGTGAGACTTCACTTTTCATACTTTGGGCCTATAATCAGGAGGAAATATTCCCTGGAGAAGGACATCATGCTCGGTAAAGTAGAGGGTCAGTGAGGAAGACCCTCAGGGAGATGGATTGACCCAGTGGTTCAACAGTTGGCTCAAAATTAGCAACATTTGTGGGGATGACATAGGACTGGACAATGTTTTGTTTTCTGTGCTTATAGTTGGTATGAATCTGAATTAACTTGATGGCATCTACTACCACCAACAAATCTTTACAGAAGTAGATGTCCAGGTCTTTTTGCCCTGGAGATGCTGGGTGGTTTTGAACATATGCTTAACCATTTGCACTACTACGGTTCCTTACTTCCTTTAGTGGACTTGAAAATGCAACAATAATTTTGTATATCTAGAACAGGATCTCTGGTAGTGTAGTGCCTAAGGCACTTGACTGCTAACCTGAAGCTGGCGGTTCAAAGTCATAAGCTACTCCTCGGAAGGAAGATGGGGCAATCTACTTCCATAGTGATACTGCCTTGGAAACCCAAGGAGGGGTTGCTATGAGTTGGGTCCGACTCGACAGCACATAACAACAACAACAGGACAGGACATGGAGGAGCTCTGGTAGCATAGTGCCTAAGGCACTTGACTGTTAACCAGAAGGCTGGCGGTTCAAACCCACTAGCCACTCCTTGGAAGGAAGGTTGGGCAATCTACTTCCATAGTGATACTGCCTTGGAAACCCAAGGAGGGGTCTCTATGAGTTGGGTCTGACTCAACGGCACATAAGAACAGCAACAACAGGACAGGACATAATACCCTTCCCCACTTTTTCCCCATGCTTCTAGTTTTGCTTCTAAAAGAAATCATTCTTAGGGGAAAAAAAAAAAAGCTTAAATGATGACCAGTTTTTGGCTATGTAATCGATTAGCAGTGTGCCTTAACTTATCCCTATTCTTGACCACGGGATGTGAAAAGAAACTAAGGAGATTATCATGAAGGAGATAAAAACACATTGGATTGTTTCATGCCAATCTTTATTTAGTGTATAGTCTGTAAAACAACTATCTAATGAGATATTTAATTCTTTGATCAAGAAAACAAAACAAAAAGTCCCCAAAGAACAAAACAGAACAAACAAACAAACAAATCCCTTCTTGAATTTACTTCCAAGTAGGGTTACTTAGTTTTATGTTAATGATTTTTATGCACTGTTAAAAACATTATTCTAGAGAATTTATGTCTTCATTTCTGTTTCGGAGTTTGGCGAAAGGCCATGGTAGCAAGAAGAGGGGTGGAGACTGGGCTGCAAGGAACCTGTCTTTGCCTAGATCCACTTCTTGTTTTCCGAATCCAGTTACAATTCAACCCACAAGCACCTCTTGGTCCCAGTTTCTCCCTGCTTCCCTTACTCCACTAGAGCCTAGATCCCTTCTTTTTTCCCTGTTTCTCCCCTGTATCCTTATTTCCCCATTTTGGCACCTATCTGAATATCATACTGTCTTCTAGTTTACCTGAGTTAATCTAAAGTAATATGGTAAGTCAGATTTGAAGAGAGTGATCGGCTCTTCCTTCCAAGATGCATGTTGTTTTCTTTGTCCCAGATATTGGGAGTTTAGTTCAGAAACCCATTTGACAGGGAGTCCAGTCTTCTCATTTGCTTTATGTAGGATGGCTGGAGCTGCCTCTGAGTTGCTCTTTTAAAATTGTTTAAGAGAGATTCCTGGTTCACTGACACCTTGCTCCACCCTAGGCTGAGACACATCCTCTGTGGCAACACCAGCTCTCCCTCTCTGACTTCGAGGTACACCTTGGTATCCCATGGTGCATTTATACCTGTTGGCTTTCCAAATGCCAGTACCTGCCAGCTCCCAGCACATTATTTCCTCTGCAGCTGGCATGGAATTTTCTTGTTGACAGGTAGAAGCTCAGCTATTAAAAAAACAAAACTTGACCCATCCTGAGTATCATGTTTCCATCAGGATTTGAATCTGCATTCTAGCACTCTCACACAATCACTTTGAGTGCTTGTCTTAGGACGAGAAACCCACTGTTCCCCTGGGTCTCTGACCATGCTTTCACCTGCTTATTCAAAATGCAGTTTCTAGCCTTGAAAAATCTGTGATGCTTATGGTTAGTTGCAGAGCAGTTTACTGAAATTTTTCTTGGTCTTACTGAATTTATTAACCTGTTTAGTATTTCTTTAGCAGTAAGTTCCCTTCTCAGGCCCTTGGTGTAAGTTTTATACCTTAATTTGTAAATTCTCAGGAATAAGGTCATGTTTCTCAGCTTGATAAATTGCTAACACACAACTGATGCATGGGTGTTTACTTCACGCTTTTGCATGATTGTGTGGTGATCCAACATAAGAGATCTTAGTTATGGGGATTGTTAAATATTAAAATAAATTAAAAGAACACGCTTCAGAGCCAGAAAGACCTACAATAGAGTTCCCCACTTGGCCACTTAAGAACTGTGTCATTTTAGCCACATTATGTAACCTTGAAGCTGAGCCTTGGTGGTGCAGTGGTCAAGTGCTCAGCTGCTAACTAAAAATCAGTGGTTTGAACCCATCAGCAGCTCTTTGAGAGAAAGATGTGGCAGTGTCTTGCATAAAAATTTACAACTTTGGAAACCCTATGGTGCAGTTCTACTATGTCCTATAGGATTGCTACGAGTCAGGATCAACTCAATGGCAAGGGGTGTGTGACCTCATTAAGACTCAGCTTCTTAATCTGTGAATGAAGACGTTAATAATTAAATTAGGTCAGTGAATTCATTATATGTATTAAGTGCTCAGTGAGTATTCAGTATTACTGGTATAAGTTCTGGAATGGCTCTTTGTAAAGTTGGATGAATCATGTTGTTGTTGTTGTTATGTGCCATCGAGTCAGCCCCGACTCATAGCGACCCTTCCTTGGGTTTCCAAGGCGGTATCACTACGGAAGTAGATTGCCCAACCTTCCTTCTGAGGAGTAGCTGGTGGGTTTGAACTGCCAGCCATCTGGTTAGCAGTCAAGTGCCTTAGGCACTATGCTACCAGAGCTCCTGGACGAATCATAGGTGATTGGATGTCTCTACCTTAAGAAATCATCTGACAATTTCAAGATTCTGGAAAAATTTTGACTATAGGGTTTAGTTGTCGTCTGCTAATGCTTACAGCCTCTGGGCAATGACCCAGAGGAAGTACACTGAGCAATATTTGTAAATATTTGACTACTATGGTTCATATTTCTCATGCTGAAAAGAATTTGTGATATAACCTTAAGAATTTCCATATCTGCAGTCAAAAGAACAGTTGAGGGAGTTTAAAATAACTGCTGCATAATTTTCACAGTTTGCTTTGCTTACAGGAAAGGTGTTAAAATTAGAAAATATTAATCTTTTTGTTGCTTTGAGGCCTAATTTGTACTACCTTTATCTCTTTGTCATAGATTCATTAATTTTTTATTTAGAGTAATGTATTCTTCACAGCAAGTTAAATACCCAGACCCACAGCATGCTCAGAATCACTGCAACCTACCTGTGATTCAGAAATATAGATTAATAGACTTCTGGGAGTCATTTTAGGATAGGAAAAAAGATATACAAAAACAAAATGACCATATATGTTGCTGTTGTCAGGTGCTGTCAGGGTGGTTTCAATTTGTAACGACCCTATGTACAAGAGAATGAAACACTGACCAGTGCTGTGCCATCCTCACAGTTGTTGCCATGCTTGAGCCCAGCATTGTAGCCACTGTGGCAGTCCATCTTGTTGAGTCTTCTCCTTTTTCCTTGACCCTAAACTTTACTCAGCATGATATCCTTCTTCAGGGAGTAGACCCTTCTGACAACATGGCGGAAGTATGAGAGACGAAGCCAGGCCAGTCATACTTCTAAGGAGCATTCCAGTTGTACTTCCTCCAAGACAGATTTATTCATTCTTCTAGCAGTCTATGGTACATTCAGTGTTCTTCGCCAAAAGCACAATTCAAATGCATCAAATTCTTCTTCAGTCTTTGTCCAGTTCTCACATGCATATGAAGCTATTGAAAATATCATGATTTGGGTCAGGGCACCTTAGTCTTCAAGTGACATCTTGGCTCTTAAACACTTTGCAGCAGATTTGCCCAATGGAGTATGCAGTTTGATTTCGTTTTATTTTTTATCTTTGTTCTTTAATACTTTAAAAAAAAAAAAAATCAATTAATTAATTATTTAATTTCCTTCACCTAATTTATTATGGGTCTACTCTCTAGTTAGTGTCTTACCCTCTCTTCCCCACCTTCCCCCAGTAACTGTCACAGAATATTTCTTTCTGTGAAGAAAAGAAGTTCCTTTTCTGTGAAACCCTTTTCTTGACTTTTTACCATAGTCGTCTCATGCAATATTTTTCCTTTTGTGATTATCTAACTTCACTGAGCATAATAACCTCTAAGTTCATCCATGTTATGAGATGTTTCACAATTCATCATTGTTTAATGTTGCGTAGTATTCCGTTATGTACCGTGTATGTACCATAGGTTGTTGATCCATTCCTCTGTTGATGGGCACTTAGGTTTTTTTCATCTCTTTACTGTTGTGAATAGTGCTGGAATGAACATGGGTGTGCATATATCTGTTTGTGTGTTGGCTCTTATTTCTCTAGCTTATATATCTAGTACTGGGGTTACTACATCATATGGTTATCTCTGTTTCCAGCTATTTAAGGAAACACCATACTGTTTTCCACATGGTTGCACCATTTTACAGTCCCATCAGCAGTGTATGAGGGTTTCAGTCTCTCCGTTCTGTCACCAGCATTTGTTGTTTTCTATTAGTTTGAACTTTGCTATTAGTGTTGGGGTGAGATTATATCCCATTTTGATTTGTGAACATTTGTTCATGTATTTGTTATATGCCTGAGTGTCTTCTTTGGTGAAATGTTTATTCATGTCTTCTGTCCATCTTTAAATTGGCTTGTTTGTCTTTTTTGTTGTTAAGTTGTTGAAGTGTTCCATAAATTTAAGAGATTAGCCCCTTGTCTGATATGTCATTACCAATTTTTTTTCCTAGTGTATGGGTTCTCTTTTTACTCTTTTGATGAAATCTTTTGATGTACATATGCATCTAATTTTTAGGAAGTCCCACTAATCTATTTTGTCATCTGGAGTGTGTGCATTTTTGGTTATATTTTATAGTGTGTTTATGTCCTGAATTAGAGCCCCTAAGTTTGTCCCTATTTTTACTTTGATTGTCTCTATGATTTTAGGTTTTAGCCTCAAGTGTTTGATCCAACTTCAGTTCATTTTTGTATATGGTGTGAAATAGGAGTCCTGTTTCATTTTTCTGTAAAGGGATATGTAGTTTTGCAAGCACTATATATTAAAGAGACTGTCTTTTACCCCTCTTAATGAGTTTTAGCCCTTTGTCAAAGATCATCTGTCCATAGGTGTATAGATTTACTTCTGGGTTCTCACTTCTATTCCATTGGTTTATGTGTCTGTTGTTACAGTACCAGACTATTTTAATAACTGTGACTTTATAGTAGGTTTTGACATCAGTAAGTGTGAGTCTTCCTACTTCTTCTTTTTCACTAGTGATTTACCTATCCAGGTCTCTTTACTTTCAATGTAATGTTGGTGATTAGTTTTTCTTTCTCTTTAAAGAAAGATGATGGAGTTGGATTAGCATTGCATTATATCTGTAGATTGCTTTGTGTTATATTGACATTTTCACAATATTAAGTTTTTCTATTCATGAGCATGGTTTAGTCTTTCTTAAAATAGTGTCTTGTAGCTTTCTTTGTATAGATCCTTTATGTCTCTGATTGATTTGTTCCTAACTACTTCATCTTTTGGATGGTTATTGTAAATGGTATTGTTTTCTTGATTTCCTTTTCAGAGTTTTCTTCATTAGTGTAAAGGAATCCAACTGATTTTTGTGTGCTGATCTTGTACTCTGCCACTTTCCCAAAGCTATCAATTAGTTCCAGTAATTTTCTTGCTGAGTCTTTAGGATTTTCTGTGTATAAGGTCACATCATCTGAAAATAGAGATAATTTTACTTCTTCTTTCAGGTTAGATGCCTTTTATTTCTCGTTCTTGTTTTATTGCTCTGACAAGGACTTCCAATAAATCTTGAGTTGTTGTTGTTGTTGTTGTTAAGTGCCGTCGAGTCGTTTCCGACTCATAG
>NW_006921778.1:5090411-5100470 GCF_000298275.1 Orycteropus afer afer | reverse complement strand
GAAACCCAAGGAGGGGTCGCTGAGTCAGGTCTGACTCGATGGCACATAACAACAACAACAACAGTGCTTCTCTAACAGAAGATACCACAAATGGATGGATGGCTTTAATAAACAGAGATTTATTCTTCTACAGTTTAGGAGGCTAGAAGTCTGAGTTCAAAGTGCCCACTCGAGAGGCTTGGTGAGAGCTCCTTGACCTTAGGCTTCAGCTCTGCCTTTTGCTCCCGGCCTACTGGATCTGGAGGTGTCTCCTCACTCAGGCAGCTGCTGCTTGTTAAGGCTGACAACCCTACAGTTGGCAAATAAAATGGCACAGTCCAAGTTTACCAAGCAACATGGCAGGCTACTAGTCCAAGTCCAGAGACAGTCCTGAGATCAGCAGGAAACATGGCAGTCTGCTGAATGAAGAATCAGCTACAGGAAGGGTCCAAGCATATTAAAAAGCTCAGAGAGATTTCTCAATGTTTCTCCTTATATACCAGAAGCAGAACACATCCCTAAGACAGCTACTCAGTTGCTTACTGCAGATTCCACCATGGAGTTGATTACCAGTCTCATGGAGAATAACTACACCCATCTTTTTTCTGATTGTTCCCTTAACAAAGTAATATTGAGAGGTTGTTCTTCAATCTCACTAATTCTGTCTTCCATTGATTCAATTCTATTCTTTTGCCCTTTCATTGTGTTGTCTGTTTCTTGAATCTTAGTGTTAATCTTCTGGATTTCTATTTGTCTATTTTGTATGCTTAGTAAATTTTCATTTATTTTGTCAGTTTATTCATGTATTATTTTCTTAAATTTTTCTAGAGGACTGTCTGTGTTTTCCTTAATTTTGTCAGTGCTTTCCTTGACTTGTCTCTCACTCAGTTGAAGGTACCTAAATATAGTTTTTTAGAATTCTTTATCAGGAAGTTCCAAAGCCACTTCTTCTCTGGCTCTGGATTCTGGTCCCTTGTTTGTACTACTTTATCTTGCTTCTTTCTGAAAATTGAGATTGTCAATTGTCCCTGAGATATTGTGATGTTATTGTATTTGTATTTAATTGGTGATTGTATGTTGGTGTGATTCACCCAAGTATTTTTTTCCCCTTTATTTATTTATTCATATTATTTTTTATTTTTTCAGTGTTCCTGACCTCTCTGGTTTGTTTTGATATACCTGAGCTTTTGGTACTGGTCTGCTACTTACTTGCTTGTTTGGCAGCACTTAAGGAGCTCTGGTAGCACAGTGCCTAAGACATCTAATTGCTAACCAGAAGGTTGGCAGTTCAAACCCACCAGTCACTCCATGGAAGGCAGACTGGGCAATCTACTTCCATAAAGATTTACCAACTTGGAAACCCAAAAGGAGTCTTTGTGTGTTGGAATTGACTCAGTGACAGTGAGTTTGACTTCTTGGTTTGGCTTTGGCAGCACTTAGACACTCATCACCTGTTTCCTGCTGGGTGTGACAGAGGATGAGAGTGTGTGCACAGATCTCTGTTCTCTGTTCACTTTGAGCAGTTGATCAGTTGGCGCAGATGCAGATAGTGGCCCTCATACAAAGGGTGTGACTGAAGGAGGTACAGATGTGGTTGGGTTGTGTGGACACATGTACTGCCTCCTGCCTGGTGGGACCAAAAAATAAATAAATAAGAGAACAAATAACAGAAACTGCATAAAGAACAACAAGCACAAGAAGGGAGAAAAAGAATAGAAAAAGAAAGAAAAGGAAAAAATATAAATGAGAAGTAGAAAGGGAAAAAGAAAGAAAAAAACCCAAAACTTTGGCATGGGAGAAAAAAGAAAACAAGAGAGAAAAAGTGGTAAACAAAAGATAAGAAAAAGCAAGGGATGGGAAAAGAAAATGGAATGGGAGCAGGGAAAAGGAATAAAGAACAAGAACCAGAGAAGGGGAAAAAAAAAAAAAAGAAAAATAATAAAAAGAAGGAAAGGAGGAAAAAAATAATTAAAAGAGAAAGAAAGTAAGGGAAAATCTGAGGGGTAGGGCACCTGGGCAGTGTTGGTTCTGGCTGAGCAGGCAGTCGGGATCAAGGCAGCTGGTTCCAGGCCCCTTGGTCTCAGAAGGAGTTTCTGCTGTTCCAAAATGTGGTTGGGCATAGGATGCCTAGTCCCAGAAAAAGTTCCTTCTGTTCCAAAAGGCAGGTGTAGCTGGGTCACATCGTCCCCCCCAAAAGTTTCTATTGTCCCAAAAGGTGGATAGATATAGGGTACCTGGTCCCAGAAGCAGGGATCATAGTGTCTAAGGCATTTGACTGCTAACCAGAATGCTCGCGGTTCAAACCCACCAGCCACTCCTCGGAAAGAAGATTGGGCAATCTACTTCCATAGAGATACCACCTTGGAAACCCAAGAGGGGTCACTATGAGTCAGAATCCACTTGATGACAGTGAGTTTGGTTTTTTGGTTTTGGTCTCAGAAGCAGTTCTTGCCAGCCGAAAAAGCTGATCTGGTCCCAGATAAAGTTCCTGCTTTTCCAAAAGGTGACTTGGTACAGCACCCCTGCTCCCAGAAGAAATTCCTGCTGGGTCAAAAGACAGCTTGTTTTAGGGCATCTGGTCCCAGAAAATGTTCCTGCTGGCCCTATAGGTACCTGGTTCCAGAAGAATTTCTTGCCAGCCCAAAAAGCAGCTGGGGGTAAGGTGTCTGGTCTCAGAAATAGTTACTGCTCTGGTAGCATAGTGGCTAAAGCACTTGACTGCTAACCAGAAGGCTGGCGGTTCAAACCCACCAGCCACTCCTCGGAAGGAAGGTTGGGCAATCCTACTTCCGTAGTGATACTGCCTCAGAAACCCAAGGAGGGGTCGCTATGAGTCGGGGCCGACTCGACGGCACATAACAACAACAACAACAACAACCCCAAAGACAGCTGAGCACAGGACCACTGTTCCCAGAAAAAGTTCTTGCCATCCCCAAAGGAGTTGGGAACAGGGTGCCTAGCCCTGGAATCGATTTTTGGCTCCCCAGAAGGCAGCTGGTGACATGCCCCGCAGTCTGGGATGGGACTCCTGCCAGGCCAGAAGGTGGGTGGGAGTTGGGGATGGCCACATCTCCATTTGCTGGGTACAAAGGGAACAAGGGCAATATCACACCTTTCTGGTCACCAGCCACCAGTGTTTGTGTCCATGCAGTCCTCAGCATGTGGCAGCGATTTTCAGGTTGGGAGCTCTGGTAGCATAGTGCCTAAGGCATTTGACTGCTAACCAGAAGGCTGGAAGTTCAAATCCACCAACCACTCATCAGAAGGAAGATGGGGCAATCTACTTCCGTAGTGATACTGCCTCGGAATCCCAAGGAGGGGTCTCTTATGAGTCAGGGCTGACTTGACGGCACATGACAACACAACAACACCCCAATAGGAACACCACTTTTAAATATTCAAAATGGCTATATTGTCAGGCCAGTCAACAATCTACAGCTCTATTTGTCTCCTTATTCACTGTTTTCAGTTTCTTCTACTAGTTGATATTTTATCCACTTATCCACTTCTTTATCCTTCTTTTAAAGCTCAAGGCTCCAGGATTATCCTCTGTATCTGTTTCAGCTGGTTTCTTGTTTCTTTGCTGTAGAGGGTCTGGGTATCTTGTCTGCATATTCCCCCGTCTTGCCAGAAGGAAGTCCTATGGCATTTGGTTTTTTGACTGCTGCTTCCATAGGTGGTGATTGTGGATCCAAGTAAAATGAAATCCTTGACAATGTCAATCTTGTCTCCGTTTATCATGATGTTGCTTATTGGTCCAATTGTGAGGATTATTTTTTTTAATGTTGAAGTGTAATCCATACTGAACACTGTAGTCTTTGATCTTCATCAGTAAGTGCTTCAAGTCATCTTCACTCTCAGCAAGCAAGGTTGTGTCATCTGTATATTGCAGATGGTTAATGACTCTTCCTCTAATCCTGATGCTTTTTTTTTTTTTTTCCAGATAGTTCAGGTTCTTGCATTATTTGCTCAGCATACAGATTGAATAAGTATGGTGAAAGGAAATAGCACTGACACACACCTTTCTTGATGTTAAACCATGCAGTATCCCCTTGTTCTGTTCAAACAAATGCCTCTTGGCTATGTACAGGTTTTTCATGAGCACAGTTAAGTGTTCTGAAATTCCCATTCTTCACAGTGTTATCCATAATTTGTTATTATCCACACAAAGGCCTTTGCATAGTCAATAAAACAAAGGTAAAGATTTTTTTTTTCCTTCTGGTATTCTTTGCTTTCAGCCATGAATCAGCTGACACCAAGAATGATATCCCTTGTCCCATGCTCTCTTCTGAATCTTGCTTGAATTTCTGACAGGTTCTTGTTGATGTACTGCTGTAACATTTTTAAATTATCTTCAGCAAAATTTTACTTGGGTATGACATTAATGATACTGTTTAATAATTTCCACATTCTGCTGGATTACCTTTCTTTGGAATGGATGCAAATGTGGCTCTTTTCCAGTTGATTGGCCAGGAACCATATATTGTAAGGAGTGTGTTAGAGCAATCTGTTATGTGTATTCTGACTTTAAAAAAAAATCAGATGGAAGAGACTTCAGATATTTATATGTCACTATCTATTGGCAGTAGTGAAAAAAATTAATTTTCCTAACTTTGTTGTTGTTGTTGTTGTTATGTGCCGTTGAGTCAGACCCGACTCATAGCGACCCCTCCTTGGGTTTCTGAGGCGGTATCACTAGGGAAGTAGATTGCCCCATCTTCCTTCTGAGGAGTGGCTGGTGGGTTTGAACCTCCAGCCTTCTGGTTAGCAGTCAAATGCCTTAGCCCCTATGCTATTGTAAATTAGAGTTTGATTTCTGGTTTCATCATATATTTCTTTAATTCTGGATTGCACTCTGCAAAAGAGAATGAAATTTTAGGTGTTTGAATATCATAACATATCAAGAAGTCTTCTGGTTCCAAGAATCTGGAAATGTGTTGGCTGTAGGCCAATGCTGAGAATAAAAAGTAGAGCTGCAGCCATGTAAAATGAACCTATGTCTCTAATAGATATTAATAGATCCTGCAGTAGCAACTGTGGTAGTGTAAAAATACATTTCAACTCTGGTACCTGTTCGTTGTCTATTGTTAATGAAATTTTTAAAGTATAATTAACCTCATTTTCCCTATCTATTTAATGGGAATACTAGTGCTTTTTTTTTTTTTGCAGTATTACTGAAAATATTCCAAAAAGATAAACTCTGTGGCTGTATTTATATGTATTATATGCACATAAAGCATGAGATGTTTGTCTATTTGTTTATTTATTTATTATTATTAAGTAAACTCCAGACTTTATTTGGATTTCACCAGTTTTTCCATTAATATCCTCATCCTATTATAGGATTCAATCTGGGGGCCCTATTGCATTTAGTTGTCCTGTCTTCCCCATCTCCTCTTGTTTGTTTCTCAGTCTTGTTTTTCATAGTCTTGACAGTTCTGAGGAGTACTAGCCAGGCATCCTATAGAATGTCCCCCAATCTGTTTGTGTCTGATGATTTTTCTTATGATTAGACTGGGGTAATGAGATTTTGGAAAGGAAAATACAGAGATGGGAGTGCTTTTCTTGTCATGTATCAGGGGTTACATGAATTCCACATGACATCACTGGTGACTTCAATCTTCAGCACTTGATTAATGGAGTGTTTGCTAGGTTTCTCCACTGTAAATTATGACTTTTCCTTTTTCCTAGTGTATCTAGGCCTTTCAAACTGAGTCAGCAGTTGTAACCCATGTTGGAAGGGAGAGAAGTTAAGCTCCACCTCCTGTGGTTCTTCTGTAAGAAGGACTCCTGAGGTATTATTAATATCATTGATACTTTTCTGTATGTATACAAAATGATTAAATGTCTTAATCTGTTTTCCAAAAATCTTATATAAAAATATACTGCCACCATACACCATATAATTGTCAATGTACTAAACAGTGATAAGCTTTGCATCTTGTAAGGGAAACTACTCCTGGAATTTTGAACTTATACAGGGCACATAATTGAGGATGAGAGTTTAAGGAGGGTATGAGGTTGAAAACTTTTTTCTGCCTTGACAGAGGCAGGTCAGCTCTAGGCAATAACTGGTCATAGAAATAGCCCTTGATTCGGATGGCCTGCTGGAAATCTCCATTGGAGGACCACACAGGCAACTTGGATGCTGACTATTCAAACCTTGTATTTTTACACTACCACAGTTGCTACCGCAGGATCTATTAATATCTATTAGAGACATAGGTTCATTTTACATGGCTGCAGCTCTACTTTTTATTCTCATATTCATCCACACAGGCAACTTGGATGCTGACTATCACCCCCACACAACACTCACAACAAAACCTGTCTTCCACTTGTGTGCCAATCTCAATAAATGTTACCTCTTTTTACCTCAGTTCCCTACCTTGAATCATCAGAGGCAGTCCAGACTTCTCTTTACCTTCAACCCCATTAATAGGTCATAATCTAGCACTTAGTTGGTGTATTACCCTGGGCAAGCTACAGAACCTTAGAAGAGATAAAATAATCTTATAAAGTTATTATGAAGATTCAGAAAGATAATGCATTATAAAGTTCTTGGCCTAGTGCTTAATGTATTGTATACATCTAACAAAAGGTTATTAGGTGTGATTTCTGTCTCTTAAATGTATTTTAAATTAGGCCCCTCCTTTGCATGGCTACCGATCATTAGGAACTCTTTCCTGGATTATTACACTGGTATCTTAAATTTTGTCTCCACTCCTGTCTTCCACTTCCTAGTCTGCTTGGAAGGTGAATTTTCTAAGGCCGAGTCTGATTATGGCACTCTCCAGCTTAAATTCCTTTAACACCTTCTGTGCCATTCAGTATATGGAACTACTTTGGACTGTAAGCCTTTTCTGAACAGTTCCTTTTGCTCTTCCCTGTCTCACTCTCACCATGCCTGCATTCTCAACTTGAGCTCCTGTCCTACAAGGTGACTTGTCCTCTCCTAGGATGTGCCATGTGGCCATGGTGGTGTGCCTTCACACATGCAGCACCTCCACTGCCCCCCTCACCATACCATACCACCATCCTCCATAGCTCTCTTTTTTACATCATAAATGCCATTTCATTCTGTAGGATGGCACAGGTGTCATCTCAGGAAAGTATTACCTGACCTAGAGGCAAAATCTTGCACTCTGTCTCTTCTGTTGTGTACTCTGCCTTCTGGAATGGGACTCTCCTAAAATATTTTGATCTTCCAAGTCCCTCCACAGATGCTGGCAGAGGCTAGAATTTTTAAATGTTTGTAGAAGGACTACTTTCTAGGTATCATTGAATTAGCCTGACTGGAGATCTTACTAGTTTGGCAGTCGCCCCTATGTTCCTCTCTCCTCCACCCATCACTGTAAACTTTTTTTTCCTTTTTCTTCTTTTCACTTCTGAATACTTACAGAGAACTAGGCAGGATTCAGGCAAATATCTGGGAGGCAAGTATAACAATGTTTCTCTCTTATGCTCAAAATGGGGCAGCATGGGATGTGTCAAGCCTCACATTGTGAAAACATTGAAAATATTGTTATTGTATCTTGTGCCTATATCTACATGACAAAATGTGTGTACATCTATATCATTATTAAAATTTTGACTTAGGTTGGCAGGAACTTGGAGCTGGACAACAAGCAACTTACAAATCAATCCATCCAGAGTCTTCATTATACAAGTCACAAAATGGAAGTGCAATGAGGCCACATGTCTTTCCCAGCACTACAGAGCTAGTTGAGAGTGGAACTGGGACTAGAACTTTTGTCTTCTGCACTTTGACTCTGTGCACTTCCTTACCTCACCGCTGCCATTTGCAGAAAAAACCTGTTGCTATAGAATTGGTTCTAACACATAGTGACCCACTGTATTACAGAGAAAAACTGTGCTCCATAGGGTTTTCAAGGGTAATTTTACAGGAGTAGAATGCCAGGCCTTTCTTCTGTGGTGTGCTGGGTGGATTTGAGTCACCAGTCTTTTGGTAGTTGCTGTTGTTAGGTGCCGTCAAGTTGGTTCTGACTTATAGCAATGTTCACATTCAACAAAAAGAAATAACACCTGGTTTTGTGCCATTCTCACAATCGTTTGTTTGTTTGAATTTTTTGGAGCCACTGTGTCAGTCCCTCACCTTGTGGGTCTTCCTCAAAAGAAGGTCTTTCTCTTTTTCACCGACCCTCTCCTTTACCAAGCATATCTGTGTTAGTTAAGGTTACTTGTCTACTTAGCTGGGCTTAGTTTTGAGTGGCCAGTGAGCTGGATGTAGTTATTCCCCGTGATAAGACAGGTAGTCAGCTCCATGGTGGAATCTGTTGTGAGCAGCTGAGCACCTGCCTTAGGGATGTGGTCTCATTCCAGTATACAAGGAAAGAGACCTTGAAAAAGGCCTCTGAGCTTTTTGGCACATCTGGATCATGCATTTGGTGGAGTTTTCATCTCAGTGACCTGCCATATTGTCTGCCGATCTTGAGACTGTTTCTGGACTTGAGCTAGTGGCCTGCCATATTGCTTGATAATTTTGGGACTGTGCCATTTTATTTGTCAACCTTGGGTTTTGTCAACCTCAATAGCCAGCAGCTGCTTGAGTTAAGAGACACCTACAGCTCCAGTGGGCCAGGCGCACGAGGCAGAACTGAAGCCCAAGGTCAGGGGGCCTTTACCCAGCCCCTAGTGCTGACACTGTGAACTCAGACTTCTAGTGTCCTAAACTATAAGAGAATAAACCCCTGTTTGTTAAAACCATACATTTGAGGTATGTCTGTTACAGCAGCACTAGAGAGCCAGAATACTGTCCTTCTCCAGGAACTGGTCCCTCCTGATAACATGTCCAAAGTATGTAAGACAACGTCTCACCATCCTCCCTTCTAAGGAGCATTCTGGCTGTACTTCTTCTAAGACAGATTTGTTCATTCATCTGACAGTCCATGGTATGTTGAATATTCTTCGCCAACACCGTAGTTTAAATGCATCAATTCTTCTTTGGTCTTCAAGTGCAAACTGTTTGCACTATCCAAAAAAAATATCTCAAAACCAAACTCACTGCTATCTAGTCAGTTCCAATTAATAGTGACTTGGAGTCACTATTTCTGAGGCAGTAAATCTTTATGGAAGTAGATTGGCCCTCCCTTCTGCAGACTGGCTGGTGGGTTTGAACCACCAAACTTCTGGTTATCAGTCAAATGTCTTAGGCACTATGTCACCAGAGATCTTTGTTTTCACTACCCAGGGAAGCCTAAACCAATTGCTGTCAAGTTGACTCCAACTTTTGGTGACCCCATGTGTATGAGGTGAACTATACTCTGATACCTGGGCTTAAAGTGTTTTTGTATCTTCCTCTTATAGATTGCTTGATGTATTTCCACACAAAATGTTTTTCTTTCTTTTTTCAATTTTATTGTGATGTTGGTAAATTTTTATAGAGCAAATTAATTTTCCATATAGAAGTTCGTACACATTTTGCTTCATGACATTGACTGAAACCCCCACAATGTAATAGCTGTCTTCCTCCCTATAGTTACCTTTTTCCTGGCTCCTCCTTTCCTATGCATTCCTGCCCCCTGATCCATTTCTCTGTGCAAATACTGCCTTTCTGTTCTCCCATGATTGATCACACACACAATGTTACTTATTTTTAAGAAGCTGTTACAAATTCTGATTTTAAAAATTGAGCTCTTTTCTATCTCGTATGTTGTACTTACATTTAACTTTTTTTTTGTATGCAGAAGTATAGTCTTAAAAATTAAATCACAACAAAAATTATTAAACATTGGATAATATTTGATACTTTACATCTTTCATGTTTTGGACAGTGTTCACCTTGCAGAACGTTTTGTCCCCAGCTGTGTTGAAATCCCATGTAAGAATGCTAGGCTGCATTCTAGAGTGCGTTCAGCTCCTGGCTGAGTGATTTGGGGTTGAGATTCTCTTTTTATACAATTCACTGAAGAAACTAATCAAATATACAGGTGTCTTGTCTACTTTGAAAAGCCTACCTATGTTAAAATATAACATATTATAATCCCTCTTTAATTTATTGGGCCTGACTCCAAGTTTGACTGCTAACCAGAAGGCTGGCAGTTCAAACTCACCAGCCAC
>NW_006921778.1:5032006-5080847 GCF_000298275.1 Orycteropus afer afer | reverse complement strand
AATTGGTTTCCCTTTTCTTTGTTGAAGAGGGTCTGTGCAATCCTTCTGCCTAGTCCGCCATCTTGCCCCGCCTTCTAGAAGAATTTAGGATCTGGAAAAATCAAATGAAGATGTTTTCATGGTGCTTGCACATGTCATGTAGACCAAGAATAGTTTCTAATAGTTGGGGACACTATTGATTTCATAAATTATTTATAAATGAAATATATTGGATATTTATTCTTAATTTTGGTTAATACTATCGGTGCCTGATTTGCATAAGCATATATTTTCATCTTCCTGATCTTAATAATTTGCTGACTTAAATAATAGGCTGGTAATTAAGGTTTTAAATTCCTTAATTGATAAATGAAATTATTTTTATTGTTGCTAGAAATGACAGAAAGTTACATTATCAATGACAGTGAAAATTTTAATAGTGTTACATGCCTATATCTAAGCCCATGCTGAAGAATGTAGAGAGTAAAACAGTTAATGTTGTCTTTTCTTTTTTTCTTGGTCTCCTTTCTGTTATCAGTCAACACTGCCATTTTCTTGTTTCTCTTAGGCAGCTTTTACTTTGACCCTTTCAGTCTGGTTTTTATCCTCAGAAAGTGACATTTGAGTTCCACTTAGCTTTCACCTCCCAAACTGATTCTCTGATCCCATTTTTGAAAGTTTCTCAACTGCCCATAGATTTACTCATAAAAAATGTTCCCTTAAAGTGAGAGGATGATCTTGGTACGTGTGCCACGGGATGCTGCGCGTTCATGGACAGAGTTAATTGTTGCAAATAAAATTCACTGAAAACTGTTGAATATGTATATCTTAATCATGCGAACAACATTGTAAGCCTTGGGAGTGAATGATTCTTACAAATGACTGCAATTTGTTTAACCTAAGTTCAGCCAAAGCATATGTTCAGTTTTATTCTTTGGTATCTATTTATAAAAAGCTTTAATGATGACAGTTTTTCCTGCCACCACGTAGAGTCGGGATTCCTAACTTCGATATACAGACCTTTGTTCCTGGGATTCTGAGCTCCAGGAGGCTCCTGAAATTAAAAGCTAAATTTTATGTGGTGGAAACTCCCCCAGCCCCCCGCAAGAGCAACCATAGCTTTCATTAGATTTTCAAAGATGTTTAAGGAGCACTGATGTTTTTGAGGTACATCTGCACAGATTTATGCTTACATATACTGAGATCATTTGGGGAACACTAGGCTTGTACCGGTCTAGCCATTTAGCAAACTTCTTTTTCCCTGTGTCTGCTGTCCTGCCCAGTTTCTCTCTCCATAAGTAGGGCTTTCTGTATTCTTATATTCCCAGTTTTTGCTTCTTCGATATTTTTTTTTATATTAGGATGCTTTTATGTGCAAGTGTAATTCAACAAATATAATTAAAGCTTCAACAGAAACCTACTCAGATGGTCTTAAGCAATGAAAGAAATTCACTGGCACAATTCACCAAAAGTCAGAGGCAGTTCAGGTTTCACAGGTGGGTTGATTTGGTTTATAGATTTCTTCCTGTGCATTTCTTTCAACATTGCCCTCGTAAGTTGTTGATTTTGTCCTCACACCAGCTTTTCTTAGGGTAGCAAAATGCAGCAGTTTGAGTCCTTATATTGACAAGTAAACATCATCATCCATAACAAGAGAGATCTTCACTTCCTTCTATCATTTAATAAACCAGAGCCAATCAGCATGGCTAGGGGCATGTCTGTGCACGAATTGATTTAGGACTGGATTACCACCATCCCTGAAGAAATCAGGGAGGCAAAGGGGATGAGATTTCAGTGTTTGGTTTATGTCAATCGGGGCCATTTCTAGAGCTTTGGATGGAGGCGGTCCTACCCATACTTTGAAAGGAGGGAGTGCTGGTAGAAAGGATGTTCAGCAACAGCTAACAGTATCTATTTTATTCTTTAATTTCTTAAATTAGTGAGGTTCCAATTTACAGCTCTCCGTATCTGATTATAGTTATGTTGTGGAAGATAGGATTTTACTGATGTGGAAAATGAGAATGTACTGTGTTCCCTAAAGAAGATTACATGAAACATTAGCTTCTTGGGATGTTAATAATTGTTAAAGTCAAAGAATGGTTCTGTAGTTAAATAAACTTGAGAAATGTTAGATTAAACATGGCTCTAGGGCTTTTCGTAGTGTTTTATGTGCTTAAGTAAATTATGGGTCTTTAACCGTATTTTCACATATAGCATACATAAGGAGCTCTGGTAGCACAGTGCCTAAGACATTTGACTGTTAACCAGAAGGTTGGCAGTTCAAATCCACCAGCCACTCGGTAGAAGGAAGATGGGGCAAAAGTGCACACAGAAAACTAATACACAACGGGGTTGCATGGTACTGTATAGCATGCATTATGTGTGTAAAATACTTTATTTCTCACATTTTCCTTCCTGTGAAGAATATCTCACTGAACTAGTGTTTCACAGAACACATTTTGGGGAACCTAGTTTAAACTATGACTTAGAAGAGGGCTTTACCATGATTATGTGCTATTTTATTTGTGTTTCTGTTCTTAAATGCATTTATGTGTTTCTTTTCCTCTATCAAATTGTAAGTCCCTTTGAGATCACATTTTGTAACTTCACAAAGTGGAAATTCAATAAATGTTGACTGAGAAATACTTTTAGATAAATGGCTATTAAGTCTTAGGTTAATGATCTTCATGTTTGTTCAGAACCATTAGTCTCCCTTGGCAGACATTAAATTGTAATAGATGGAAAATACTTACTGCTCTTTGGAGATTTTTTCAAAGTGAGGAGCCTGCCACTGAGCTGGACCATGTTTTATATCCTGGGCATAATTATTTTTGCTTTGTAACGTGACAGGCTATAACTTTGTTCCACTTAAGAAATTATTTAAATGCAGAAACAAAAAGAACAGGATAGATTAAAGTCCTTACAGTTAGTCTGAGTTTCTTCTGTTTTATTGGTCTCTCGCAATATCCAGCATATTGCTTTCCTCTCAATGGTACTTTATTGCTATATGTTGTTCTTGACTCTTAGAAGAGATAAATATTTCCTCTTGGCTGGACTTAAATCCCTTCTCAGTGTGGTCACATAAGATCAAAGAGAGTTAAGCTTTGCTTCCCAGTAACCTATCAGTGCTACTGAAGTCTGGAGATGATCTAGAGATGACATGGAGTCTAAATGTGGTCTCGAGTCCTGACAAAAGAAGATGGTCATTAATCATGTTGTAAGTCCATTTGCTTGGAAGGGAGTGGAGGATGGGAGACAGATATGATTGTCACTGCGAGTCTCTTGAACATGCACACTTTATCTCAGTTCCCCATTGAATCCTCTGAGCTGCTTCCTATACAGGGGGTACTGGTGGTGTAGTGCCTAAGGCACTTGACTGCTAACAAGAAGGCTGGTTCAAACCCATCAGACACTCCTCGGAAGGAAGATTGGGCAGTCTGCTTCTGTAGAGACCACCTTGGAAACCCAAGGAGGGGTTTCTATGAGTCGAATTGACGGGATGGCAGTGAGTTTGGTTTGGTTTTGGTAATGTGTCTGTGAGGGTGTTTTTGTGAAACAAATAAAAAAATATAAGCTTTGATTTAATCAGAAAGGAGCTTATTGAATTTGAAAAGATTATTGTTTTAAAATAACCAGTTTGACTGAATTAAACAAAAAAAACCTCATTGCCAGTCGAGTGGGGTCCGACTCATAGCGACCCCTCCTTGGGTTTCTGACACGGTATCACTAGGGAAGTAGATTGCCTAGCCTTCCTTCTGAGGGATGGCATGTGGGTTTGAACCTCCAGCCTTCTGGTTAGCAGTCAAATGTCTTAAGCACTATGCCACCATAGCTCCCTTGACTGAATTACAACAGATTATTTAAAAGCCATTTGGTATGTGTAGGCATATCCCATTTTGGTGGAAACATGCTTGCTGCCTCAGAGTGAAAGAAGGTCATGAGAAAGTGTCTGTATTAGTTTCCTATGGTTGCTGTAACTAATTACTACAAACCTGGTGCCTTGAAACAATACAAATTTACTATAGTTCTCGTCATCTAAAGTCTGGCACAGGTGTCAGTGGGCTAAAATCATGATTTCAACAGGGCTGTATTCCTTTGGGAGGCTCTAGAGGAGCATCCCTTTCATTGCCTTTTCCAGCTTTGAGATGCTTCCTGCAATCCTTGGCTCCTGTCTCCCTTCCATCTTCAAAGCGAGTAAAAGCTGTTGGATTCTTTCTCACACAGCATTTCTCTGATACTGGCTCTCCTGGCCCCCTTTTTCACATTCACATTGGGCCCACTACAAAATCCAGGACAGTCTCCTAATTTTGAGGTCACCTGGTTGTAACCTTAATTCCATGTACTACCGTAATTCTCCTTTGCTTTGTAACATATTCACAGGTTGTAGAAATTAGAACATATTTGGAAGGCTGTTGTTATTCTGCTTACCACAGTGACAAAAAGAGACAGAGGCACCATTTTTCTTAAAGAGTCTTGGGGAAACAAGCAATAGGACAGTTGAGTTGGATTTCTGGCTTAAAAAAATATTTATCGATGATGTTGAGCCCATCAGAGCACATTCTGTATGAGGTCTGGAGATGATCTAGAGATGACATGTACATGGATCAAGAAAGAACTATTTTAGTTTTACGTTGTAACTACGGTATTTTTTTTTGAGTCCTTGAATCTGTATATGCAGACTTTACTGGTTTTACAATTTACAGTATATGCATGGAAACATATTCTAATATGACATGATTTGATTTACCATCATATCATCAAATAAAAAATACTTAATTTACTCTGATTTTACTTTTGTAGAAATTTGAACACATGAAAAACACTAGATTCAAAATCATGGCTTGCCTATCAAGTGTTTCTATAATTATAATTTCTATAATTAGCACAACTTGCTGAGGACAGAAAGTTAGTGTCCTTTGTCAATTAAATAGTTTATCCTCTAGGCATGAAGGTAAGGTCTGCATTTTAGCCGCAAGAAGCTTAATTATTGAAAGAAACTTGATCTTCCTGTCTCTACTTTTTATCCACTTAAATTCTGTGTTTAGGTTTTGTATATTATTTTTCTTTAAAGTGACTCTCTACTTCATGAATTAAAATCCAAAATATGACCCACATGGAAAATGCATTTGTTATGTAGTCATAAGAGGGTTATTTATAAGGAAAGCTAACAATCCTCTCAGGAGCTATTAATACATAATGCGAATAATTTATTCCTTATAATGATTCTCCCAGTAGGTTCACAGACAATCATTGCAGAGTTAGAATTTGAAACCTCCCTAGCCCGGCTTCAGGAGTCTCTGGAAACAGTTAATGTGCTTGCCTTCTAACTGAAAGGTAAAGGATAGAGTCCACGCAGAGGAAGCTCAGAAGGCCCTGGCAATCTACTTAAAAAAAATAAACCATAGAAAACCATATGGAGCATATTTCTACTGTGATATACATGAGGGCTTTATAAGCTAAAATTGACTTCCTGGCAACTTTTTTTCAGTTTGGTTTCAGGGTATGTGCTTTCAGCCCCAGCTCTATGCTTTCTTTCAGGTTAGTTAGCATTCAGTTTCAAATACGTAGAATGTGTAAATGTATGCCCATGTCAGTTTTTTGTGGATATAAAAAGTTAGTATCAATGATTTATGTTTAAGAGTTATCATAGCAACCAAATTTTTAATTCAGTGCAAGATATCTTGGAAGTCATAATCTTGCTTATCTCTTAAATTTGATTTTTTTTTTTAAATTTTAATTTGGAAAAGCCATAATTATATATTGTGAAATAATTTGTTTTCACTGACTGCATTTATCAATCTCACTGAACGAATCATGAAGAGATAATACAGAGATTATACTATGTATTAGTTTATATAAGGTCCTTAGGGGACACAAGAGGTTTGCACTTGACTACTAGCCTAAATGTTGGAAGTTCAAATCCACTCAGTGGTGCTGCAGAAGAATGGCCTGGCAATCTGATTTTGTAAAAATTACAGACAAGAAAACCCTATGTGACAGTTCTACTCTGTAACATATGTGGTCTCTGTGAGTTGGAATTGATTTGGCATCACTGGGTATTTGTTTCCTTCTAGTCAATATAAACTTTGTGTTTATCATGGTTGTTGCTGTGTGCCATTGAGTTGACTCCAACTCATATGGTACAAGTAGTCTTTATTTTCAGTGTTGCCTATATAACTGTAGGAGCTCTGGTGGTGCAGTGGTTAAAGTATTTGTTTCCTAATGAGGGAGGTCAGTGGTTCAAACCCACCAGCTACTCCACAGGAGAAAGATGACACAATCTGCTTCTGTAAGGATTTATAGCCTTAGGAACCTTAGGGGGAGTTCTATTCTGTTCTCTAGGGTTGCCATGAGTCAGAATCGACTTGATGGAAGTAGGCTGATTGGTTGGTTGGTTATGTAACTATAACTTCTCCTGACTCATTAAAAGTCTATAATATTTTCAGCATGCATCAGGTAATTTACAGTGTAAAAATGGGCATGAATACCATTAATGGCATTTGTGGGAGCCTGAAACTAGGCTATTATGCTTCAGTTACTAACTTCATTCCTGAAAATATTTAATTAAAACACAACTCCCAGACAAGTATCTTATTACTTAAAATTTAGGCTAACTTCTCACCTTAAACCATTTAAAAAAATGTAGTAAATGGTTGCTGTATAGAATAACTCTTCCATTATGCTGTAGGACTATGTCTTTGTTATTGACAGTATTACCAGGCTTTAAATCAGGGAAGTTAATATCTCAGGGTGGGAGATGGAGCCAGACTGTCAGCCAACCTCATGATCTTCCATGGAGTCATGAGTATCTCCTCAGAACTCGCTCGTTTGAGTTAGAGGTGTTGCCTGGCCTTTAAAGAGGACCTGAAATTGTCTTTAAGAGCTATTTGCAGCTCAGTTTCCACTCCTGTTCTTACAAACTTTTATCCTAAGAGTGGCCAGATGAATTTAAAAAATGCAAATCAGAACTTGGTTAGTTTTTTGCCTAAAATCTTCTAAAGATTTCTCATTGTGTTGTTTCCTAAATGATCGCATCCCATCTGACTCTGCCTCATGACTTACCACTCTCTCAACCACCTATCCTGCTCCGGTACATCACCTTCCTTTTGATCTCCCAAACTTTGTAGTTTCATTCCAGTCTTAGGACCTTTGCCCTTGCTGCTCCTTCTGCCTTTATCTCTCCATCCAAGTCTTCTCGTGGGTGGCTTCATATCTAATAATGTATGAATGTGCTGTATTACTCTGATGGAAGAAAATTTAAATGTGCAACGCCCTGCCCCACTTACTATGTTGTTATCTGACATTTCACATTTATGACAATAGTGAAAAATCAACTATCTGACTATTTTATGTATTAACGATGTACATCTGGCAGTAATGAATGCTGAGGTGTGAAGAGAGAGTAACACTGACGGTGATGGTTAAGCTTAGGTGTCAACTGGACTGGGCCATGATTCTCAGTGGTTTGGTAGTTATGTGATAGATTAATTTGGCAGTTATGTAATGATGTAGTGATCTTCCATTTTGTGAGCTGATATGGTCATCCTCCATTTTCACATAACACTTATCCTTGTCTTTGGAGTCTAACCATGTTGATAAGTGAGAACTGGGTGTATTCACCAATGAAAGTTTCCTGATACGTAAGTACATTGAAGATGCTCATACTTTTCCAGTTCAAGTTATGTGTGTAAGTGTTGTCTTTATAGTATTGAGTTTGAGGTTCATTGACTTGGTCCTCAGCAGGGCTTCAGTGTTCCTGTCTTGTTGCCACTAATGAACTCACATAGATTTCATGGGAGAGAGCAGGGAATAATTGTGGACCCAAACTCATGCATCTATATAAATCTTCTTTTTCTTTATGCTTGTATTACTTCTTCAGTCTTGTTAGCATAACAGAAGGCATCTGGGCTGGGGCACGGTTATGGGATGCCAAAGCATAGTCATAGTTACAAGATGCCAAGGAACCATCATATTCACAGCAACTCGGGGATATACCCCCCTTGTCTGCAGCTATACACTTTCCAAGAATGGATCTATTTGGAGAGCCATTTTAAGCCTTGTCAAAGTCATTTTTGTTGGCTTCTTCAGCTGATTTATGTGGGGACTCTGATTACTGGCTGCTCAAGTACAATCTGTGCATAGAGATATGGGGCTTATGCTGCAAATAGTATGGCATAAACCATGAAATGAATGCCTTCTTACATATTTTCTTGTTTAGCATATAAAAGTGTGGAAGAACACAAAAGAGACTGCTTCCTTATTTGGACCTTCATGATATATTCAACACCAGTTTTTTTTTTTTCTTTTCTCTGAACCTCTCCATTTAAACCAAATTTAAATTGAAAAATACTTTTGGAGAACTTGTTACTAGTTAACAAACCAAACTGAACTCACTGCCGTGGGGTCAGATCCAACTACTCGTTAAGAAAATGTAACAAAAATCCTGTAAGCTTTACTTAATAGGTCCCAATAAGGACCCAAATGTAATATTTAAGTTTTAAGATATGTATAATGTCATTCTTAGTAGTGGAGTAGTAGCTAATAAAGTCATGATAATGGTGCAGTACTGAATTAATACTAATTAAATTTTAAGAAAATAACTTGTGAGAAAAATATTCACTAAATTATTTGTAATTTGCTGCATAGGTTTTTCCTTTAGAAATTATTTTATCTTTGATCCTACTGATCTTCAAAATAAGAGCTACATAAGGAATTCATCCCTAATGTAATGATAGTTATTGATGTATTGCATGGACTAGAAAACAATTCCACCAGTCTACAGCTTTTCATCAGTTTGACAATTACTTAGCAATAGCAAATGATGCTACTTCTGTTGGTAAAAGATCCACGTGGATAATGCATAGAGAGATATAGGGCTCATATTTGCATATTTGTAAAGAATATTTGCATTTGTATTAGCTTTCTTATTTTTGTCAAGCCTCATTTTTTTTTTTTTTTCTATAGAAACTTATTTTTCTTAGGTCATTTGGCTTCTGCTGATTAGATAGTTAGTTTAAAGCAATATAGACGTGTGTAGACACATTCATATTCACCTTGGTCATATTTTAGTTCTGATGTGGAGGAGGAGACTAATTCCTGCACAGGTATTACTTAAGTATGCCTCCCCTGCCCCGCTGTACCAGTCTTTCATCTTGCTCCAAAAGCACTTTGGTTTCTACTCTCTCCCAGGGGCTGGCTCTCAGCCCAATAGTTAACAAGATACACATGCAGACCGCTCAACCCAGGATGATGCACCCACATACTCTATGGTAGTACATCTCTTAGAGCAATAGACCACAGGGCACCAGAGGGGCGACATTTACGCTGAGCAAATGCAGGACAAGGAGGAGTGCATAACTATGAGGGGCACATGGGGAGGGTTACTGGGCTGGGAGGGGAGGAGACTGGGTTAGGGTTGGGCATGGTAAATGGGGAGTGAAACTAAATGTACACGTAACATTGAATGTAAAACAAACTCTTAAAATAAAAAAAAAATAAAAAAAAAAAATAATAAAAAAAGCCCTTTGGTTTCTGGTAGCTGCAGATGGAGAAGCCTGGGAACCGTGTGCTGATGCTGCTCTCCTGGGCAGACTTCTCAAACCAACAGCAGGTGCCGGCTACCCGCCTGACCCTGGAGCCTGGAAAGGGAGACAGTTCCAATTCCGGACAGGGTTGGGCTATTCTACCACAACAGATGGTCGCATTCGTTTTTCTCTGTCCTGTTACCTGGTGGAGTCCAATACTATTTTACCTTCTGTCATTTACTTTTCATGTAGAAGTGAAGGAGAAAGAACACACTGCTATTATTAAGATGGTCAACAGCTTCAATGTTGACATGCCAGGAAAATGAAAAATAAAATAAAAAGAAATAAAAAAAAAGTTTTAAAAAGAAAAGAAATAAACATGACACGTTTGCTAAAATGCTTAATGACAACTCAATGATCTTATTTCTATTTATCCTATTTTATGGAAGAGAAAATAAATTTAGCTACTGAGAATTCCCATTTTCATTTTCTAATTTGATATTCATATATGCATATTGATATTTCTTCATCTCAGATAAGACTTTTTCCATTTTTTTTTCATAATAACAGATCAATTCATCATTTAAATAAATTTCCAATAAGATTCAGTTATTTAAATTATAAATTGCTGGTTATTTTATATGCAAACTTCTTCTCACCTTGAAGCATTTCAAAAATCTTATTGTGCTTAGATGTAGAACTCTGATAAAACTACCTTATTTAAGATCTGAGCGTTGAGTCTGGTTTATGAAAAACATCTGCCAAGAATAAATTATTTTCCTCTAGGTTATTGCTGGGAGCTCTGGTAGTGTAGTGCCTAAGGCTAACCAGAGGCCTGGCAGTTCAAACCCACCAGCCACTCCTTGGAAGGAAGATGGGGCAATCTACTTCCGTAGTGATACTGCCTCAGAAACACAAGGAGGGGTCGCTATGAGTCGGGTCCGACTTGACGGCACATAACAACAACAACAACAGGTTATTGCTGCACATGGTGCTGGCAGTGCCTCAAATTTTGTTCTTAAATGTGTTGAAGGCCTGTTTTGGAATTTGAAGGCAAGGGCTTCTGCTGATTAGATAGCTAGGTTAAAGCAATACCTACTGGATATAAGCTATGTTGCTGCTTCATTAATGTCTATGGGTTTGATGCAAGGAGAGGATGACAGGAAATAAGGTGGGTTAGGGTAGGACATGCAAGGCCCAAAGGAAGGTCATGGAGGGCAGATTCCAGAAAAATGGCAGAGATTGTTGTAGTATGGCCATTGCAGTGTGAATTGTAAGATAACCCCAATTATACGCATAGAATCCTTTCCTAGATTGTAATTGGGGTTGACACTATTGATAAAACGTGGACAACAAACCTGTTAATTTAATTTCTTCCTTCTCTGTGATGACATAAACTGATGTTAACATCAAAATACAAACCTAAAAGTGTGACAAAAATGATGTTCATGTAAGATGTGAAGAAATTAGCATAATGACAAATGGAAGAATTAAGAGGTCAGATCATCTCAGGATTCACAGAAATCCATCCATATACATACATCTGCTCATCTCATGTACTCATTAGTGCACAGATTTTTCACCTAAAATTGCCACCACCTACAGGATAAGAGCTTGTCTGTGCTGGTCTCTAAGCACTGCATCTTATACAGAGCCTATATTTCTTTGGGTGATGGTAAATCTTGCCATGTGTGTGGTTCATTGGGCAATGAAGGTACTGCCTTTGAGTTCCTGGTGTTTCCTGAGTGTTGTACTGCCTTCAAGTTCCTGGGTTCCCTGAGGGTCGCTGTGGTTCTTGGGGGCTACTTCCATACCCTGTGCAATTACTTGTGTTGAGGCCCACGTTAGATGCTGGGAGAAACGTGAAGCATCTTGTGGCAATAACATGGCAGTGAGCTCAGTGACCTAAAAAGAATCCAACAAAATCTCAGTCTTTCAGAAGCTAACTTTGTCCAGCTTTTACTTAACAATTTTTTTTTTTTTTTTTGAGTAAACAGTGAGTTTACATGGTTTCTAAACTGGGAGTGATTACTGGAATTCTGTGGTTTGATTCAAATTTTCTTTGAAGTCTCATATCATAGTTGAATATCTCTGTTTGCACCATGCTGCTGATGGCCATCAAGCCTGAAATCCAGTGTCTTATAAATAACTTCGGTTAGCCCATCACATGCCTCATCATCCCAATTGAATCTTCTTGCTTCGGTGGGCTAAGAGTAGAAAAGTTGCTTTCTATGTACCAAGCAATTCTATTTCTCCTTACAAAAAGAAAATGTTTGCTGCAGTCTTTATTATAATCTGAGTGGGTTTTCTTGGATTCGTGCCCAGCAAGTTTATTTTCGTGTAGAATAGGCTGGTTTTCTAATTTTCTCTACATTTCTTTGTAGAGTTAACCAAACTGTTTATCTTTGCTGGCAACTTCAGCTAGGTCAGGACTTGAGCAAATGCAGTGAAAGCTTTACAAATCCATTATTTAAAGTTCCCTAGCCCTGGTAGCATAGTGGCTAAGAAACTTGCCTGCTAACCAGGCGGCTGGCGGTTCAAACCCACCAGCCACTCCTCGGAAGGAAGGTTGGGCAATCCTACTTCCGTAGTGATACTGCCTCGGAAACCCAAGGAGGGGTCGCTATGAGTCGGGGCCGACTCGATGGCACATAACAACAACAACAAGATCTTTATTGCTGACTTTTAGAGGAACTGTTTCTGCAACACCTTAGTTTCGTGTCTTGGGAATAGAAACAAAAGCTGAGTTCTGAGTTTGCATCTCCAAAGCCCCACACTGCACTTGTAAGTTCTCCATTATTTGTCTTTGTAGTCTCAGAAGTTTTGCATTTATGGATTAATTGTATCATCATCTTATGATCGTTTGAAATCTCTAATAGTGTTCTAATTAAATGCTAATTTCTTGGTTTCCACAGCACTGTGTCACACTGCTTCAAATGCCAACCTCTGCCAATGTATTTTCGGAGATGAGGGTAATGGGTTGGAATCACCAGTATTGTAGGAAATCATCCTGATGGTGTAAAGATTAAAACCGTTTTCCCAAGGGAAATTCCCTCATCTTTAGAATACACACACACTTAATGC
Source organism: Orycteropus afer afer (assembly GCF_000298275.1). Classification (NCBI taxonomy): domain Eukaryota; kingdom Metazoa; phylum Chordata; class Mammalia; order Tubulidentata; family Orycteropodidae; genus Orycteropus; species Orycteropus afer. The sequence goes on along the minus strand of NW_006921778.1, from coordinate 5,068,260 downwards.
AGCTGTATATGTTTTGATAGTGATTAAATGATCACAGAATCTGAGTGTCTTACATTTGTACCATGGAATATATGACTAGTGAGAAAAAAGAATAAACTATTAATACATGAAACAACTTGGATGGAACTTCAAGAGAATTATGGTCAGTGAAATACTCCAATATCAAAAGGTTATATATTGCATGAGTCCATTTATATAACGTTCTCAAAATTACAATATTATAAAGAGAGAGAATAGATTAAGAGTTGCCAGGGGTTAGGTGGTGGTGGTTGGGGTGCTGCTGGTTTGATTGTCACCATAATGTAATGTGAGACCTTTGTGGTGCTAAAAGAAACTTGGTATCTTGATTGTGGTTGTCAAAAACAAATCCACATATATGATGAAGTGGCATAGAACTATACATGCTTATGGTACCAATATCAATTTCCCAGTTTTTATATTGTACTGTAGTTATGTCAAATGTAGCCACTGGGGAAAACTAGGTAAAGGATATGTACCACTATTTTAGTAACTTCCTGTGAATCTGCAGTTATTTCAAAATAACAAGTTTTTTTTTTTTTTTTAAATGAGCCAGTAGTTACAAGATGCCCTAAGGAAAAGAAGCATGTTCTTACTGATGGTGGTAAGAAATTCAGGAATTAACTCTTAGAGATGGAAGGAACTTTATATAATATTTACACAAATATTTGAGACAATGTGGTACCGTTAGCTTTATTTCTTGTGAAATTTTGCTATTGTCATGGAACTAGCTTCCAAACCTAACCCAACCCACTGCCATTGAGTCGATTCCGACTCATAGCAACACTGTAGGACAGAGTAGAACTGCCCCAGAGGGTTTGCAAGGAAGTAAATCTTTATGGGAGCAGAGTGCTTCAGATTTCTCCTGCAGAGTGGCTGGTGGGTTTGAACTGCTGACCTTTTGCTTAGCAGCCACATGCTTCCACTACTGTGCCACCAGAACTCCTTTGGAACTACCTTACTTTCTATTTATTGCTTTACAAAAAAAGTCCAAAATGGATTTGGCCCTTTAAACTGGCTAAGAAAAGCAAACATCTCACACTATAGTTAGGAGAACCTAGTAAAATCCGTTAAGAAAATAAACCTCAACATATGGTATAAAAATTTATATAAAATTGTCAGCCTCCAAATCTAGGGAAGAGAGAGGAGTTTATACTTTACTGTTTGTTCTATTTTTCAAGTGGCAACTCATTTGGGGAATATGTTCTGTGTACATTTTATTATTCTTCTCTTTCCCCTTCACCAAGGTAGTGAAAGGAGATATAATCGTAGAACAAGAACCCAGATAGGAGACGGAAAGACTGTCTTCTACATTAGACATACTGAGTTTATGCTCACTGAAGAGTAATGCATTTTATTTAATTTTTGTACCTCTCACTTCCATATTTTGACTTCTATGATAGAGTTTAATACTTGACCACTATCACTTAAAGCTACTTAATAAATCAGAACTGAATTAAAAAAAAGAAATGGCTAGTAAGCACATAAAAAGATAATGTCATTAGCCATTATTACTGTTGTGTGCCATCGAGATGGTTCTGACTGGTTGTTGTTATTATGTGCTGTCGAGTTGGACCTGATTTGTAGCGATCCCTCCTTGGGTTTCCGAGGTGGTTTTACTATGGAAGCAGATTGCCCAACCTTCCTTCCGAGGAGTGGCTGGAGCCTTCTAATTGGCAGTCAAATGCCTTAGGCGCTGCGCTACCAGAGCTCCCTCCAACTGGTAGTGATCCCATATGATGGAGAGAACTGCTTCATAGAGTTTTCTTGGCTGTAATCTTTGTGAAAGTAGATCGCTCAGTCTTTGTCCTTTAGAGCCATTGAGTGGGTTTGAACCAGCAACCTTTAGATTCACAGTCCAGTGCTTAACCATTTTTGCCACCAAAACCAATCTAAACTAAACCCAGTGCCACTGAGTCAATTCTGACTGATAGCAACCCTATAAGACAGAATAGAATAGCCCAATAGAGTTTCCAAAGGTACAAATTTTTATAGAAGTAGACTGTCTCATCTTTCTCTCATGTAGTGACTCGTGGTTTCCAACTGTTGACCTTTTGGTTAGCAGCCACTAGCCACTAGAGTGGCTAATCAAAACCACAATGAGATAACATCTCATCCCCATTAAGATGGCAGTGAGCCAAAAAAAAGGGGAAACAGTAGGTGTTGGTGAATTTGTACAGAAACAAGAACCCTTATTCATTGCTAGTAGCAATGTAAAATTATACAGCCACTGTGGAAAACAATTTGGCAATTCCTCAAAAATTGACCAAATTCTTCCATTCTTAAGTATCTACCTAAGAGACTTGAAAGCAGCAACATGAACAGACACCTGTATACTAGTGTTCATTGCAGCATTTTTTACAATAGCCAAACAATGGAAACAATGAAAAGCCCATCAATAGATGAATAGATTAACAAAATGTGTTCTATAAATACAAGGGAATATAAAGAGAAATGAAGTTCTCATACATACCACAATGTAGATGAACCTTGAAAACATTATGCTGAGTGAAATTAGTCACAAAAAGGACAGATAGTATATGATCTCATTTATACAAAAATAGCAAATAAGATAGAAGCAGGCAAATTATTAGTGGTTTCCAGGGATGGGAGGAAGGAGGAAAGGAAGGATTTTTGTTTAGGGGCCAGTTTATACTAAAAGTGGTGGAATAATTTGGAAAGGAATAGTGGTAATAGTGATAATAGTTGCATAACTTGAAGAATGTAATCAGTGTCACTGAATTATGCATGTAAAATTGATGAATTGGTATATGGTTTGTTGAATATAGTCCAGGAAAAAGTTGCAGCAATTATATATATATATATATATATGCGTATATATATATATATATATATATGCGTGTATATATATATATATATATATATATATATATATATGTATATATGACTTATGAATTAATCTTAGTGTACTTTGATTTCCTGTATAGAAAATGAAGAATTGATTTCAACCCAAGTGCATTAAGGGATTTTGTTACCGAAATCATAACATCCATAGGGAGAATATTGACATAGAAGATCTGAGCAAGTTTCCAATAGCCCATTGGAAATGACTCCAAGAGCTCTGGTGGCATAGTGCCTAAGGCATTTGACTGATAACTAGCAAGTTGGTGGTTCAAATCCACTAGCCACTCCTGGGAAAGAAGGTTGGGCAATCTATCTCCATAGTGATATCGCCTCGGAAACCCAAGGAGGGGTCGCTGTGAGTAGGATCCGACTCGATGGCAGTGTGTTTGGTTTTGTTTTTGTTTTTATTGGAAATGACAGGCATCCATGTCTCTGGAAGATGGGACGTAGGTAAACCAGGCTGTGAAGGTAACCCATATGGATTCCTCCAAATAACTAAAAGATGGTGTAAAATTATTTTAGTGTCATAGCTATTTGGTTCATGCATGATCATTATCTCTTGCTTTTTTTTTTTTTTTTTTTTTCAATAGGTAATAGAATAAGTTTGAATTAAGGAAATGTAATTTATAAAAATCTTACAGTACAAAACTATTGAAAATTATTACAAAATGATTGCACATTAACAAAAATTTCCTATAACATTCGTTTGAGAGTAAACTCTTTAAGGTGTGAAAGTGAGTTTTTATAGATCATTAACTGGTAGCATAGTGGCTAAGGCACTTGACTGCTAACCAGAAGGCTGGCGGTTCAAACCCACCAGCCACTCCTCGGAAGGAAGCTTGGGCAATCCTACTTCCGTAGTGATACTGCCTCGGAAACCCAAGGAGGGGTCGCTATGAGTCGGGTCTGACTTGAAGGCACATAACAACAACAACAACCACAACACGTGATAGTTTCTGAGAGTAGAAAAGTATAAAGCCAATGAATTCGGAAACAATGCCAATTGAAGATTAATCAAAAGTGACGTAAAGTATTCTTGAAAGCTTTAGATGAATTAAGGGGAGAATAATTCAATATATAAGCCATTTTGTAAAAACATATCAATTATATATACTTGCACAGTATCTATAATTTTTTAATGTCATCATAAACAATAGTTGAAAAGAATTTAAAAAGACAATCACATGTATCTCTTTTTCCTTTTACAACTAACGTTCTTGTAGGAAGTCCATCCACGTTCTTTTTCCTCATCTTGATCTCCCATTCTCTTCTTTACCCTTGTTAATCATGATTCTGTCCACCAGGTCATTATAGTTGCTAACAGTAAAATTTCCTTTTATTTACTAAATTCACTATAAATATTCTTTGTTGTTGTTGTTATGTGCCGTCTAGTTGGACCCAACTCAAAGCGACCCCTCCTTGGATTTCCGAGGCAGTATCACTACGGAAGTAGATTGCCCTATCTTCCTTCTGAGGAGTTTGAATGAGTGGGTTTGAACCACCAGCCTTCTGGTTAGCAGTCAGGTGCCTTAGGCACTACGCTACCAGAGCTCCCAAATATTCTTTAGTTCTTCTTTAGTTGAGTTCTTTTTGGTATTTGAAACTCTTAATCACACAAAACTTTTCCTTTGGCTTCACCTTTATCTACTGGTAAAACCACCTGGAACCCTCACAGCTCCTTCTCTGCTCTTATCACTGGCTTTTCTTTCTCTGTCTGCTCCATCAGTGGGGTCTTCCCCAAAGGCTCCACCCCCAGTCCCATTGTTTTCATTTACACCTCTTGCTGGGTAATCCTGTAAGTGCCAGTATTTTTAATTGTAACCAAGTATCCTAGTACAGCAACATCCTTGTCCCAAAGGAGCCCTGGTGGAGAAATGGTTAAGTGCTTGGCTGCTAACGGAAAGATTTGTGGTTTGAACTCACCAGCTGCTCCATGGGAGAAAGATGTGGCCGTTTGCTTCTGTAAAGATTTACAGCCTCTCAAGCCCTGGAGGAAGTTCATCTCTGTCCTGTAGGGTCACTATGAGTCAGAATAGACTTGACAACAAATGATTCTTGTTTCAAATGTGTGTTTGTAGCCCCTGTCTTCTAAACTATAAGCTTGATTTTCCAGCTACCTGCTCTCCCTGGAACGGTCTGCACTTGACAACTAACTTAAAGGTTGTCATTTCAAACACACACCGTGGTGCTATGGAAGAAAGTCCTGGCAATCTACTTCCTTAAAGATTACTGCCAAGTAAACCCTATGCAGCAATTCTCCTCTCTGGTTTGCTGTGAGTCAGAATTGACTGGAAGTCAGTGGGTTTAGGTTTTTTTTTGTTTTTGTTTTTGTTGGATGTCATTGTGTAGAAGTTACATGTATAACTTCAAGCACCAGGTCATAATATAAGATATAATATAAACACCAAAATGTGCTACACTGCAATCTGAGTATTTTATCTTTCTCAACAAGCCTACTTCTCTCCCTATATACTTACTCTTACATCACTGGTCTCCCAAGTGGATAGTCTATATCTCTTCCTTGGTTCTGTGCATGCCTTCATTTCCCACTTATCTGCTTATTTCTCAACCCTAGAAGATCCCTCAAACCCATAATTTTTTCTGTTTCTATACAGCCACTATATTTGTTGAAGTTCTCAGTCTGCCTCCCTCCTTCCCTCCCTTCCTGGACACACAGATCATCTGCCTTTTCCAACACTCACCTAAAATGGATTGTGCTTTTACTCTTTGCCCAGTCTCAGACTATGTCCATCTGGTGAACTCTTGTTCATCCTTAAGATACAATGTGAATATTGTCCATGGTGAAGCTTTCTCTAATGCTTCCAAAACACCATCACTGCTTCTGTACTGCTGTGTCCAGAATATTTCTTTTGTTTATTTATTTGTATTGTGGCAAGTATATAGGTAACAAAATATTTGTCATGTCGTCACACATACAGTTCAGTAACATTGCATGCATCATGTTGTTCAACCATCACCATTAACTGTTTCTGAATACTCTTTCTACCGGTGATAACATTGCTTTATCTATTTGCATAAGAGTGACCCCACAAGATTGTTGAGATCCTGGCTTCTCCCATTTTAATAGCTGGAATACTTAACACAATGTCTGTTATGTAATAGGCACTCAATTATTGTCCAGTAAGTGTAACTCACAGTAACCAGCCACATCCATCTTGGAGTATAGCTGTCACACTATAGTAACTGGGCTCATCTCCTACTTCTACCTCCAGAAGGATGTCTCCTTTCTGGATCTTTGAGGCTTCAGGGAGAGTCTCATGAAGCAACAAATAGTCATAACAATAATTGTCTTCATCTTCCCATCCTCATCATACTTGGGATTGTGTGTTAGTTAAGATAATATGTCAACTTGGCTGGGCCTGGCTTTGAGTGGCTTGGCAGCTGGATGTAGTTACTCCCTATGGTGAGATGGGTAATTAACTCCATGGTGGAATCTACTGGAGCAGCTGAGTAGCTACTTTGGGTATGTGATCTGCTTCCAATATATAAGAAGCAACTTTGAGGAAGGTCCCCAGCTTTTGGTATGCTTGAATCCTGCATGCACCCAAGCTGTTATTCAGCAGCCTGCCATGTTGTCTGCTGATGTTGGGACTGTTAATGGGACTTGAATCAATGGCCTGGCATGTGGTTTGGTAATATCAAGACTGTGCCTTTTTACTTGTTGACCTTGGGTTTGTAAGCCTCAGCAGCTAGCAGCTGCCTGAGTGAAGAAAGCCTCCAGCTTCAGTGGGCTGGGAGCAAGAGGCAGAGCTGAAGCCCTAGGTTGAGGGTCTTTTACCCAGCCCCTAGAACCTGGCACTTTGAACTCAGACTTCTGGCCTCCAAACAGTAAGAGAGAAACTCCTATTTATTAAAGCCATCCTATTTGTGGTATTTTCTGTTAGAGCGGCACTAGGTAAGCAAAACAGATTGCCTCCTATGCCTCTAACAATTACCTTTCAGGTCACCACAGTGAGGTCTTTATTTTGATTCCAACATTGGAAGAGTCACTTTTCTGTTTGGTCACCATATCTACCTTGTCAAAGTTGGAGGAAATGCCTTTTGCCCCCATGTGCATTGCATTCTCTCCCAATTTGTACATTTATCAAAAGCAGGACTTGTGCCTTATCCCTTCAGAAATAAGGCCATATTACCTGACTTAATCTTCCTAATAGCCTCACTCCTTTTAGAAACAGCTGCTTGGGAGTAGGATTGGTGCCAATCCAAGTGACCAGCATTGTGTTCTCTTTAAACATATTTCTTCCCTTCATGTGCTTCACCGTTGTCCTGAAGCAAAACATGTGATCATACCTCTTCTTTTTTTTCAAGGTGTACTGCCTGGGGACTAAGGAGCCCTTATTCCTGATAGCTGGTCAATTTAGGGGTCTCAGAACTACATCTTCATCCTTGTGTTCATGTACTAGTACTCTCTTTGGCTTTCTAGGCCTCTCATTCTACTGACATATCTTTATAGGCAGTGAGGACCCAGCTTAGATTTCCTTTTTTACATTTTGACACATAGCATAACCTACAAAGTAAATAATGACTCACTTACCTTGCTTTCATGTGGCATTTCATATCTATCAATAACAGTGAAATGGGTCATGCAGTAATGCAGGTGCCATTATTAATGAAATTTATATATACTTAGGTTTTGATAAGATGCTACAGTTGTGAATAATTTCCCTCTTATGTTATGTCCTGAGGAAAAATGAAGAAGCATTTCAAAATAAATGCTTTATATATCCTTTATGACCCATCATTTGTTAAAGGTGAATGCATTTATCACCCAGGCAAATACTTATGGTATTTGCCTGGGTTTGATTGATTTGTATTGTTGCTTCTCTTTACTGTAAAAGTACCCATTAAGGTGAATCTTTAGGCAACATAGAAAATAAGAGTTTAATGTGCTAGCTGAGTTTCTTCTGATACAAGTAAGTCATACTAAGCCAGAAGGCAGATAAGTTAAAGAGAAAGGGAAGTAGTAAGACAGTAAAAAGAGCTCTTAGTTCAGTGTCACCATCTTTCTAAAGAGAATGCCTTCACTGGTAGATCTGGACTACATCTGGTGAGTTTTCTTTTCTCACTTTGTGGAAAAAGTATTTGCCTTGTTTTCGCATGCTGCTTATATGAAATCGCAAAAAAAAAACCACATTGCCGTCGAGTCGGATCCGACTCCTAGTGACCCCTCCTTGGGTTTCCGAGGTGGTATCACTACGGAAGTAGATTGCCCAACCTTCCCTCTGAGGAGTGGCTGGTGGGTTTGAACTGCCAGCCTTCTGGTTAGCAGTCAAATGCCTTAGGCACTACGCTGCCAGAGATCCCTTATATGAAATGTTGTTGTTGTTATGTGCCATTGAGTCTGACCCGATTCATAGCGACCCCTCCTTGGGTTTCCGAGGCGGTATCACTGCGGAAGTAGATTGCCCAACCTTCCTTCCGAGGAGTGGCTTGTGGGTTTGAACCGCCAGCCTTCTGGTTAGCAGTCAAGTGCCCTAGGTACTATGCTACCAGAGCTCGTACATAAATAAATGTAGTGATTCCAAGGCAGTACTGAGTTTTTATTATATTACATCATAATCATCACTGTGATCTGACTATTTAGATACAGCTGTATGGAATGGAGAGAATAAAGGAAAGATAGGAGTTGGGTCATGACAGTGAATAGTGGTCAATGAAGGCACTTAAGGCACAGTCAGTTATTTGGGCTCTTTGGGAACTATTACTTACTTCTTCACTTTTCATATTGCCTTTTGCTGCCACGTTTGTTCGTGACTCCATTTTTTTCCTGTTTTATTGCTCCCACACTAATCTCCTCCCAAATTCCATCCCTATTACCATCTCTTTTCCGTCTCTGCCTTAATCCAAGCTAGCATCCCACACCAGCTTTCAACCAGACGACTCCAATAATCTTTATTGGTCTTCCTGTTTTCTTCCTGTTTTTGTTATTGCCTCTCTCCAATTCATTTTCTATACAATAAGCTTAAAAAAAAAAAAAAAAAAGGAAACCAGACCAAATTCTTCTGCTTAATACCTGTGAAAACCCTCTTGAATCTTCTTAAATCTACCAGAATAAATCCAGATTCCTAACTGTGACTCTCAAAGCCCAATAAGCTCAAGAATCCACCTATATAACCCACCTTACGTCTTACCACTGTCCTCGGGTTCACAATCTCTGTTTCTTGAATCTGCCATGCTTATTTCTGCTTTGAATTCTTGGCTTTTACTGTCCCCTCTCCCTGGTTTTGTGACCGCCTTCCTTGCAAATTAGCTTTCAGTACAAATGTTCCCTCATCAATAAGGATCCCTTGACCATTAAATTTATATTAATTCTCTCTCCCCCAAGCACCCTCTATCTGTCACTGTCTCCCAGTGTTATTTTCACTGTAAAACTTATAATTACTTGAAATTTTCTTGTGTGTTTGTTTTGCTTGTCCATTGCCATGACTATATAATAACTCTGAAGGCAAACATATCACTGATCGTATATTCTCTTATAACTTAAGCACCAACAGCAATCCTTGGAACATTGATATGCTCAGTAAATATTTGTTGAGTTAATGAGTTCACTGAATAAATATCATTCATTGCTGTCCTACTGTCTGCACAATCCAATGCAATATTCTCTTGGGAGTCAAAGATGAATTGGGCATGGTTCTGTTCCATGTGTGGCTTTCTGGCTGGCTCTTTTGTTTATTTAGATATTTGGTTATTAAACTATACTCTAGGGTTCATATTTAACTTTTGAGCAATCAATATTAATTGATATTTTATATATGGACAGTCAGATAATTTAGTTTTTCTAAGTATTCCTTGGAACTCTGGTAGCATAATGCCTAAGGCACTTTACTGCTAACCAGAAGGCTGGTGGTTCAAACCCACCAGCCACTCCTTGAAGGGAAGGTTGGGCAATCTGCTTCCATAGTGATACTGCCTTGGAGACCAAAGGAGGGGTTTCTATGAGTCGGGGCCGACTCGACAGCACATAACAACAACAACAACAACAAAAGAATACCTTTATAGGAGCTCTGATGGTGTAGTGCTTAAGGCATTTGGCTGTTAAGCAAAGATCAGTGGATTGAACTGACTAGCCATTCCACAGAAGAAAGATGGGGCAGTCTACTCTGTAAAGATTTACAGCCTCAGAAACCCAATGGTGGTCTCTGTGAGTTGGAATCAACTTGATGGCAGTGCAATTTTGTTTGTTTTTGGAAGTATTCCTCATGCACATGCCCTAGGAACCCCCAAATATTTAGCTTCTCTCATTAGACACATATTGTTTATTCACTTTAATAAGGCTTAATCCAGCAGGTGCCAGACTCAAGGCTTACTGTGCATTATGTGATGTACACATGAGGATAAGATGTTTACCTTATCTTCCAGGAATGAGAAATTTAGTAGGGAGAGATAAACTGTATCTGATAAACAAAAAGAAGGCTATATCTTATACATTCCATATAAGAAGCAGAAAGGGTAGTAGAGGAACCCAGTTGAAGGATAGATCGCACAAAGTGAGGTGAACAGTAAATGCTTTATTAAGAAATTACCTTCACCTTGGGCTTTAATAATCATGAATGTTTTGACTGAGGAAGTAAATGGCACAGATAGAGGAAATGTCATGAGATGACTAAGGAGTTATCTAGCTGAGCTGCAGCATCAGCATAATGTTTTGGAATGGGCATCTTGAAGTTTTTTTGGTAGGTTATAGGAATGATTGGAAACTTGCTAGCAGGACTGGCATTAGCCCAGCAGTGCTTCAGGAAGAATAAGTTAGACATCTTTTGGAAGAATGGATACAGGATACAGGGAGAACAAATGATTAGCAATATTTTATGATATGAGTTTAGAGACGACAGAATATGGATTGGACAAGTAAGGTAGTAGATTTTAAAGAAATTTATTCAAGACACACACATACACACAAAGTGCATAAGTGGGTATGCCCACAACGAACTCCCTTACTTCATTATCCCTGGTCTGGAATTACTCCAGTCTTCAAATCCAAGTGTCTTCACTTTCACACTCTTGAAATATCTCTTTCCGATTGAAACATTCAGACTGGAGTTTGCCTTTCTATTCTTGTGGATTACTATCTTTCTGTTTATTAGGCTTTCTCAACAGATTAACTACATTCGCCTAATTTTCCCATTTGTTTCAGCGATGTCTTGAAATCACATGTGCAGCCTATGACATTCTGTTTAGATATCTCACTCATATATTTTGGTTGAGCCATTTGCCATAGCTCCAACTAAGATCTGGTAGCGTAGTGAGCACTTGACTGCTAACCAGAAGGCTGGCGGTTTAAACCCACCAGCCACTCCTCAGAAGGAAGATGGGGCAATCTACTTCCATAGTGACACCGCCTCGGAAACCCAAGGAGGGGTCGCTATGAATCAGGTCTGAAGCACATAACAGTGACAACAACAGCCAGCTAAAATCAACAAAGTGTTAAATCTATTGAATGTGTTTCAGTTCTCACCTTATTTGAATTCTCAACAGTATTTGATGTTGATAACTACTACTGCACATTGAGACACTGTTTTCCATGACAAAACACCCTCTATTTTCTTTTCCCCTTGCCTGTTTGTTTTTTTTCCTCTGCTGATGTATTCTCTACTCAGCAATTAAACATTGAAATTTGGCAAAGCTTAAATTTTATTCTCTTCTCATTTTACTTGCTCTTCCAGCTTTTGCCTTTACTTACTAGTAGTCTTGACTGCTAACCAGAAGGCTGGCGGTTCAAACCCACCAGCCACTCCTCGGAAGGAAGCTTGGGCAATCCTACTTCCGTAGTGATACTGCCTCGGAAACCCAAGGAGGGGTCGCTATGAGTCGGGGCCGACTCGACGGCACATAACAACATGACAACAACAACAACAACAACAACAGTCTTTGATAGCTTCCTTGCTATCTTATTTGTTAGGATATTCTGGATCTACCTTGTACGTTTCCTACCAAAACCTCGATTCAGCCATTTCTTGAAGAAGTCCTGTTTTTTTTCTTTCCAGTGAGGACTGATATTGCAAGACTAAAAGTTACGCAATAAGAGTTGCTTATTGTGACTGGATTGGTCATTATTTCTTGGTTTCTCCATTGTATGTCCATAAATTAACACTAATACTTGTAATTCAAATTCAGGATTATGTGGCTTTTACTGAATCTCTTGTATATTACATTTGCATTTACCTTCCACATTGAGCATCCTGGTTCTCAAGGACATAGGAAATCATAGAATTAGAATATCCCATATTATAAATGTAGCAGCCTCACGATAACAATTTTAATACTATCACCACCTGTGTGGTTTACATATTGCTTTTGATTTAGGAAATATGAGTGAATATGCTGTTGAACAAGTTTTATGCATATTTTAATTGATTTGAAAAGTTACAGAATTTATTATTGTAGCAAATGACACTGATTAATAGGAATAGGTATAGCAAGGATTATGAGGCTGGCACAGGCCTGGGCAGTGTTTTGTTCTGTTGTATGTAGGGTCGCTATTAGTCAGAGCCAACTGGATGGTACCTAACAACAACAACAATAGGAGTAGTTATTTTTTCTCAGTATGTCTTTTTCTATACTGGAGGTTGTCAGTGGTTTCCAAGAGAAGCCTAGTAGGAATTCCATACTCAACAGGTAGATTGTTATAATTAGGCCCAGTGTATTGTACTGTGAGGAAGTGCCTGGTGGAAGCCCTTTACCACTCATTGTTTCTGGTCCTGTAGTAATAGACTTGTAGACCAATGAAAACATTAGATCCATTGGGGATCAGCAATTTTTATTTGTATATTTACTTCTAATGAGTGTAATATTGTTTTTGTCTCCTGCTAAAATATGTTTTATTACCTAACCTTTTGAAGGGGCTCTGGTGGTGTAGTGCCTAAGGCACTTGACTGCTAACCAGAAGATTGGTGGTTCAAACCCACCAGCGACTCCTTGGAAGGAAGATTGGGAAATCTACTTCTGTAGAGATACTGCCTCAGAAACCCAAGGACGGGTCCTATGAGTTGGAGTTGGCTCGACAGAACATAACAACAACACAACAAGCCCCTTGAAATCCCCTTTTAGCAGATCATAATTATTATTCAAATAAGAGGTGTGTTTGTGACAGAGCTATGACAGAAGAGGGATTTAATGGATTCATTTTGAAAAAAACATCTTTTTTGAGGAAAAATCAAGCTGAAACAGATTTCTGCAAGAGGAATGGGAAAAGTAAGAGCTCTGGTGGCATAGTGCCTAAGGCATTTAACTGCTAACCAGAAGGCTCACGGTTCAAACCCACCAGCCACTCCTTGGAAAGAAGACTGGGCAGTCTACTTCTGTAGTGATACTGCCTCAGAAACTAAAGGAGAGATTGCTGTGAGTTTGGACCAACTCCATGGCAGTGAGTTTTTTTTTTTTTTGGTTTAATAGGAAAACTGGATATTAAACTTGGGCACTTGCCCTAACTTTCCAGCCTGAGAATGATCCCCATTCAATCTTAATGTGTAAATGTTATTTTGTAGAAAAAAGTCTTAATATTTGTAGGAAATTGTTGAGAAAAAGTAAATATAAGGTCTTTTGAGCTTTTGTACAGCAAGTTTTGAGGTAGCTAAAACACAAATCTAATTATGAAAACACTAAGGTGGAAAAAGGAAATGATAGAGGAATTCATATTGCATATGACAGTGATATAATTTAGTAACTGAAAAGGCCAATGTGTGATGTGTGACATGTCAAAGATAATTCCATTCTGCTCTATTTTAATGAGGCATCATGAATTAGGACATTCCTTTTTTAGCTACTTTTATACCTGCAAGGCATTCAAAAAAAAAAAAAAAAAAAACTTCACATGTAGAGCAGGGGGAAATAAAATTAAGGGACCATAGGAACTTACTTCAAAGGAAAGATTATAAAAGCTAAAAACATGCAATTTGAATGATATCAGTTCAGGAAAGGATGTAATCTGAAAATAATAAAAATCCAGGAGAAAAACAAACCTAAAACTTGGAATATTTAGTTGATAACATAGGGGTATATGACTAGGAGAAATCAAATGAAAGTACGAGAAATTTAGTTTAAAAATATTTTAATACTTATTGATAATAATAACTTGAAATACTTTTTATTGTGTCCATTGCAATTGTTAATTTGCACACTGCATGCCTATCTGCCAAGACAAGGGAGATATATAATGTTCTATCCCAACACCCATCTGTCCAGTTAGTCATCCTGTAGTGACTTGCATGTTGCTATGCTGCTGGAAGCTATGCCCCTGATATTTCAAATACTAGTAAGGTGTCCATGGTAGACAAGTTTCATAGGAGCTTCCAGACCAATACAGACTAGGAAGAAAGGTCTGATGAGCTACTTTCAAAAATCAGCTAATGAATGGATCACAACAGGTATATTCCTGGAAGATGAGCCCTTTAGGGGGAAGACAGCAATGCCAGGGATCACGAGGATGGTGCAGGACCAGCAGAGTTTCATTCTGTTGTGCACGGGGTCACAGTGAGTCAGAGCTGAGTCACTGGCAACTAACAACAACAAAATATGCGATCTGATCTTTAGGGGGATTTGAGTGGGAAGAGTGGAGGAGGCAAACCTGATAACTTATAGCATCACATTCTCTTCTTATTTAATCAATCTATTTTGGATAGTTCTGTCTTTCTCAAGGGATTATTCAACCTTTTCAATTTTGTCCCCTCTCCAAAGTGGCATCTGGTTGTACGGATGATAGAGCTTACATGATCTCTTAAGGGGCAAGTGGAGGTCTCATAACCAACCCATATCCTCTGAACCCTTCTAAGTCCTTGCTGTGCAGGCACTGGTTCGGTTTGCTTTCAGGGCAGCTAATTGCTGAAGTCCATCCGACCGACCATCACCTGTTGTTTGGGTGCCATGCAAGCACTGACAGCTGATGCCTCTGGTTCCAACTATTTGTTTTTGCTCAACCAGTACTTGTGTACCATGTTTTTGTTTTTCTTTGTTGTTGTTCTATCTCCAGCCCTCTTGGCACCTCTTCATCTTCTCTCTGAACATGTGGAAACCTCTGGATTCCCTGCATGCCCTAACAGAGAACATGGGGAGTCAGTGAGCTCTAACTGATGTCACTCAAGTTCTCACTCAGCACCTCTTCTTCTATTTGTACCGCTGTATGTTGAAAAATGCTGGCTGGGAGTGTTTCCTCAGACAACAGATGGGGAAGTGAGACCCTAACCGATGCTTCCCCAAAACACGTGGATGTTTCTATCATGCCTTGTTCCTCAATAGGATGGGAAAGTAAAGGACTTTTATTGTGCATTTGACCTTTCAGTCCTGCCTCTATCTCCTGTACTCCCATGATCCACAGGGCAGACATGGCAGCTTTTCATTTCCTCTTCCAATCTTACATAGGATTCTGTGTGTCATAGATTTCTCCATTCCAAGACAGGAATTTTCCCTCTCTTCTTCTGTGATGCTATAATGTCAGAATATCTGCTGGAAGACATGATTTGCTGAGGAGAGGAGTGAAAACACATCTATTTAAATTAAAAAAATATTAACCCTATAGCATGTAAAAATCATTAGAGATTCTGATAAAAAAGCGGTCTATATCCCTTGCTTATGCAAGACACTATCCCATTCTTAATCCCTCCTATTTCCTGTGTCCATCTCTTATTTCATGGCTCCTTCCCCTCATACATTGAACAACTAAGCACTTAAGTCGTATTTTTTTCTTCCTTACCAAGTGCTGCTATCACTCTGGCTTCTGGATTCCGATTCCGCAACTTCCTTGTCTCTAGTGAATTTCATGTAATTATAGAATGGCTCCAACCTGAAACATTAGATCCTGCACCCCAATCTTGGAACAAAACCTCTCCTTTCCACTTTCTTATATGTTACTGTTAAAATATCCATTCTTCTTCAGTACATGACTCTTCCGTGATTCCCTTCCTGTCTACGAGCTCCCCTTTGCCCCCTTCCTTTCTCATTCCTTTTAAGTTCCGTGAACCATGCCTTTCATACTCTTGAAAGTATCTTCAGTTCTCCATCATTCTGCATCTCAGCCTGGAAAAACCTCGGTTTGATTTAGCCAGGTTGTCTTTTTTCTCCGCCCTACAACCTGGACTTCTAAGTGCCAAGCACAGCATGTAACATGAAGTAATTACCTAATGTTTGCTGAATGAATAAAAATTCTTGGAGTAAGTGTAGGGTAGTGTTTAAAATTGTAGAATTTGAGTAAGACGTATACACCACATTATAAACTGCAGAACCTTGGGCAAGTTAATAAACTTATCTGGTTTTTGGTTCCTCCACTGTTAACATAAAGATAATAATTGTCTCCATCTTGTGAGGATTGAAAGGCGTGAGTGGGTAAAATACTTAATGAGAAGCTGGCACATGGTGTCCTTTAAGGCTTATTAGCTAATGTGTAGTTGTTTCAGAAGAATGCCATAATGGACCAGAAATTTACATTTTCACCATGGTTTATTTGAGTTCTTAAAGAGATTCGTTCAGTAGTCCAAATAACTATGCTTGAATTGGCAGGTGGGAGAACGTGGGAGTGAAGGAACTGGAAGTTAGGTGGGTGTGTGATTCCAGCAGTCAGTAGGTGGGAGCATCTCTCAGAGTTTAATAAAATGATCACAATATTTCAGTGACATTTCTTATTCGGTGCCTATTTTTCAATATGTGAATTCTTATTGTTACTATGCAAATGCATTCATAGAAAATAATTAAAAAAAAAAAAGATGTATATTTTGCATGTTGTTGTTGTTGTTGTTATTTGCCATCGAGTCGGCCCCAACTCATAGCGACCCCTCCTTGGGTTTCCAAGGCAGTATCACTACGGAAGTAGGAATGCCCAACCTTCCTTACGAGGAGTGGCTTCTTTAATTTCTCCCCATATTAGTCATCATTCTTTGTTTCACTTAGACCTCAAATTTTCTTTCCCAAGATACCACTACTTAGACCTCAAATTTTCTTTCCCAAGGTACTATTCCTGTAATTGTGCCATAAAGTTCTTATATGCTCTGATTTCTGGCCTTCAGCAAAGATAGAGAACCAAATACGCACCATCATTCCATTTTTCCTTTGTATCTCCCTCCATCCAATAGATTGTCATCTCCCTTTCCACTATTCTTTAGTACCCTTTTTAGATAATCTGAGAGTCTTCTCTTAGTATCTCTCAACCTATATGCCCTTAAAGGGCATTGAACTATGTCTTTTGTTTCCCATGGTACTGATCCCAAGCATGGTGTCATGCCCATAGATAATCATTATTGTATGTGTGTCTGTGTGTGTATTGTTATTGAATGAATTTAAAAAAAAAATGGTTAATTTGCCATGAAGATCAGAGATCCAGAGAGATGTGATGGAAATTTTGTGCCAACTTCTGATTTCTGGATTCTTTGTTTCAATTCTGTCAAAAAGTCTTTCTTGGATCTTTAACAATTATTTTGTAGACCAGTGTTGCTGTTTCCTTTGTTCCATTCTCCTTTCTTTCTTCCTTCCTGTGTTTCATCTATGTGTTAAAGACTTCCATATACACTATGTCACCTTATAACCACAATAGTAACCCAAGAGGTAGATTTTAACTCCTCAATTTATAGGTAAGAAAACTGAACTGCAAAGAATTTAAATAGATTTTCCAAGGACATACAAGTATAAAGTGGCAGAAACCTAAATTTGAATCCAGGTCTACTTAGAACAGACAATGAAAAGTATACTTTGGGGCCATAATCTTGAGAGACTTACATAAATTCACATAAAACTTTATTTGACATATTCATGTACTATGCTAGTAATTTCAAATTAGAAATTAGGTTGTGTTACTTATTTGACTTTTTATAATTAAGATATGTAATAAATTATTTGGAAGCCATTGTAAATAAAATTATTCAAGTTTTTCAACAAAGTTTGAAGAATTAAACTAGATTCCTCTCAAGTTAAAGGTTACTTTGTTAGAAAGGCTATGTCCCTGGCATTTCTACAGAGTCTACAGAAAGCTTTAAAAGGATCTATATTTGTCAAAAGGTCATTTCTTTGTATAATCTTTGCCTCTATACACAGTGTTTATGAAATATGTGACAATAACAGGTGTTCATTAACATTGCTAGGGCTATCTACACTTAAATCATTAGATTATGTAGCTCATCTTTTTACATTCTGATTACTTAAGGGACTGTGATGTCAACTTAATCATAAGTATCCATTTGAAGAAATATCTTTCCAGGAAGGCACACAAGTACTATGTCTATTTCTAAAGGGCTCACTGTGACTCGCCCTTCTACAAGTCTGGAAGCTTCTATCTTGTTGGCCAGGCTATTGTATAAATAAAGGACGTGATTGTTACTCTGCCTTAATAGTCACTGATGATTTTATTATGATCTCTCACTCATCAGTACTAGTTCTTCCCATATTCTTGCTGATGGCTCAATCACAAGTACCTTGATAGTATACACACACATAGATACACATGTGTTATATATGACATAAATGTTTTATATGTAATTTATACATATATTATACACATGCACACAAGCACACAAATAAAAGAGTAGATAAAATTGTCCATAAAAAGTCAGTCTTTATGAGTAATTGTTACACTCATATACCACGTATTTATCTTTATTTATTATTATATATTTATAGCACTTTTATGAGACATTTACTCATAAGATTTATAAGAGTTCACTTGGAAGAGAGTGTAATAAGAGTACCAATCTTTAGGTATATAGGGTTTGCTGGATGGTTAAAGGTGATCTTCTGTTGTCATTATCTAATTTTTAGTTTTAAAAATAATACATGTGTTCATTCTCACCATAAAGAAATTTTAAAAATACAGATATATCTACCCAAATACTCTTGACTACTTTTCCCCATTCTAGAGCCTGCATCAGAGAAATCACCGTTTGCTGTTTGGAGTATATGATTCCAGCTTTTTAATAAAATGTACATACAATAGTTTTGTTTCTTGCGTTTGTGTGCATTAATATAAAAGGTGTTACAGGTATGCATTGTTTTGCAACTTGTTAGTCTACATGTCCTTCAGACTCTGTACCAGTATGAATGATACTTATCATCATTCATTTTGATTGCTGCATGGTAAACTCTAGAATTCTTATCTGATGGGATCCCTGGAGTATGGCCACTTCATTTATCATTCTTCTCCTTGTTCACTCTTTCCAGCCACACTGGCTATTCCTCGATGGTCCTAGAACATACAGAGCACAGTCCCACCTGTTTCTCCTGCCCGAAAACCCCCATCTCTGGCTGTTTGCTTGCTGCATTCCTTTACTTCATTTCGGTCCAACTCAAATGTGGTTTCATCAGAAGCCCCCTACTGTTCTTTTACCACCTGTATCTCTCTCTCTCTCTTTCTCCTTCTGTATCTTTCCATCTTCATCTCTCTCTCACTCCTTAGCTTGAAGACGTAACACTTAGATCTATCTACCTGGCATGTAACAGATTTATTTCTTCACTGTCTGTCTCCCTCCCTAGAATATAGAACTTTCAGAATTTTCTTCACTTTTTCATCCCCAGGACCCACAAAACTGGCACTTAATTGGTGTTCAGTAAATATTTGTGAATGAATGAATGAATGAATGACTTGTATGGAAGGTTATTTAGTTTATAACTATTCTCTTAATGATGGATGTTTAGGTTGTTTCTACGACAAACAATGTAGCAGTGAATATCCTCTTATAAGCCTCCATATGTATTAATAAGAATATCTCCATGGTGAATTCGGATAAGAACAATTGTTGTGTACACTCATTTAAAATTTTAATAGACAAGTCCTTCAAAAATGCGGTACGAATTAGTTGTTGTTATAACGAAACACTGTCTGATCCTTTGCCATCCTCACAATTGTTGCTCTGCCTGAGCCCATTGTTGCAGCCAGTGTGTCAATCCATCTCATTTAGAGTCTTCCTCTTTTTTGCTGACTCTCTATTTTATCCAGCTTGATGTTCTTCTTCAGGAACTGGTCTCTTCTGACAACATGCCCAAAATAGATGAGACCAAATCTGGCCATTCTTGCTTCTATGGAGCATTCTGGCTATACTTCTTCCAAGACAGATTTGTTCTACAAGCCACAGTATTTTCAGTATTCTTCACCAACACAGTTTAAATGCATCAGTTCTTCTTTGGTCTCCCTTATTCATTGTCCAGCTTTCATATGCATGTGATATGATTGAAGATACCACAGTTTGAGTTAGGTGGACCTTACTCTTCAGAGTGATATCTTTGGTCTCAAACACTTTAAAGAAGTCTTTTGCTGCAGATTTGCCCAATGCACCTGCTTCCATGGGCATTGATTGTGGATCCAACGAAATAAAATCCTTGGCAACTTCAATCTTTTCTCCTTTTATCATGATCCATTTGTGAGGATTTTGGTTTATGTTCAAATGTAATCCATACTGAAAGCTGAAGCCTCTGATCTTCATCAGTAAGTCCTTCATGTTTTCTTCACTTTCATCAAGCAAGGTTGTGTCATCTGCACATTGCAGGTTGTTAAAGAGTCTTCCTCTGATCCTGATTGCATGTTCTTCGTCATACTGCCCAACATTTTGGATTATTTGCCTAGCATACAGATTGATTAAGTATGGTGAAAGGATACAACCCTGATGCACATCTTTCCTGATTTTAAACCATTCATACCCTCTTGTTCTGTCTTAAAGACTGCCTCAATGTACAGATTCCTTATGAGCACAACTAAATATTCTGGAATTCCCATTCTTCTCAATATTATTCATAGTTTGTTATGATGCACACTTTTGTACAGTCAATAAAACTCAGGTAACATCTCTCCGGTATTCTTTTGCTTTCAGCCAAGATCTATCCAACATCAGGAATGATATTCCTCATTCCTTGTCCTCTTCTGAATCCAGCTTGGATTTCTGGCAGCTCCTTGTTGATGTACTGCTGTAATGGTTTTTGAATTACTTTCAGCACGGTACCAATTTACACTCTTCCAATATAGAAATACCTGTTTCTTTACATCCTTGCCAACACTATATGTGATCTGACTTTTGACTGTTTGCCTATCTGTTGGGTGAAACTGGAATTTGTTACTAAGGAAGGAGAAAACACAGACTGAGTAGGTAACTTTCAGTTTCTTCTTTAAAATTTGTTCATTTTCTTTTAAATATTATACCACTTTTGTTGTTTTTGTTCTCCAAGAGCATAGCTTCTTTGAGGAAAATGCATTTCTGAATAATAGAAGATATAGGAGCATCCTTATTTTATTCCTGACTTTAATTTTCACTAGTAAATATGATGGTTGCTCTTGATTTCATGTAGCTTCCATTTATCCATTTATTGAGTCAAGAACATTTCTTAGTTTGATACGTAGTTTGCTATGAGTTTTATTTTAATCAGAAATAGGTGATGAATTTTATTGCTTGAAGTCCTTTTTTTTTTTTTTTTTCACTCTTCCGTCTATTATTATTATTATAGTGAATTGCATTATAAGGAGTTCTGGTGCTATAGTGCACTTGACTGCTCACTGGAAGATCAGTGGTTCAAACCCACTAGCTGCTCCATGGAAGGAAGACTGGGCAATCTACTTCTGTAAAGATCTACAGCCTTGGAAACCCTGAGGGGATTGCAATATTTATATAGTATATTTATAAGTAAAATTGACATTTATTTTTCTTACCTTATTATTTAGCATTAATATTTGAGTTATTTTATCATTATGCATAGTTTTTCATTTTTTCCATACCATGGAATAATATATATATAATTTGGGGATTACCTCCTTGGAGAAGTGCAGAAATTTCATTATGAACTATTTTAACCGGTAACGTTTTTGGAATAGATATTTTCTGTTTCTTCAGTTTTTTGAATTGTTTACTGTTTCTCCTTTATTTTGTGACAATTCACAATATATGGTTCCCTAAAGAAATTATTTGCCTACATTTTCAAGTTTATTTTATCAAATGTCTTATTATTGTTGTTGTTGTTGTTGTTATTTGCTGTCAAGTCGGCCCCGACTCATAGCGACCCCTCCTTGGGTTTCTGAGACAGTATCACTACGGAAGTTGGAAATGTCTTATAGTTTCTTATAAATTTTTTCCCTGTCTTTTAATAACGTTCCCTTTTTTCATCCTTATTTATGTTTTCTCCTTTTTTTTTTTTAAATTAGACTTGCCACACCATCTGGATTTTTATATGAATAGTCTTATTTTTCAGTGTTGGCAACTAATTTGATTAAAAAAAAAAAATACTGAATTGTCCAGGCAAAACACTGGCACTGGCCAATCTTAAAATGATGATTAAAAATTATCCTCTCTCTTTTTGTTATTTTAGTGGAAAACCTACCTTTTTAATACACATGTTTAAATTTCTCTTTCAGTTCCAATGATTAGAGTTATTAAGTAACTATATCCTACCTAGAAAATAGACCTTAATGGTAGGGCACCTGGATTTCCTTCTTCCTTACACTTCATGCCATTTCCCATATTGATTGCACTGGGCATTTAAATTCCAAAAGGTTATTGCAATTAAAAAAAAAATTATAATAAACATTTATTTAAATTTAACCATACATGTTATTGTTATCTTTGTTTACCACTACTTTTATGTTTGTTCTTTCTTTTGTATTCATTTTTCATCTTAATTTGGTACATCCTGTAGTAGTAATTCTTTCAGTATAGTATCTGACAGTGACAAACTCTGAGTCTCATTGTTTTTTTTTAGGTGCCATCGAGCTGGTTTCAACCCATAGTGACCCTATATACAGTAGAATGAAACACAGCCTGGGCCTATGGCATCCTCACAATACTTGCCCTGCTTCAGCCCATTGTTGCAGCCACTGTGTCAGTCCATCTTGTTGAAGGTCTCACCCTTTTTCACTGTTCCTTTGTATACTCAGCATCATATCCTGTTCCAGGGACTGTTCCCTTCTGACAGCATGACCAAAGTATGAGAGATGAAGTCTGCCCATTTTCACTTTCATCAGCATTCTGACTCTACTTCTTCTAAGACAAATTTTTTCCTTTATCTCACAGCTCATGGTGCATTCAATGTTCTTCTTCAACACCACAATTGAAATGCATCTGTTGTTCTTTAATCTTCCTTATTCATTGTCCAGCTCTCACATGCATATGAAAGGGATGGAAAATACCATGGCTTGGGTAAGGTACACCTTAATCTTCAGAGACATCTTTGTTCTTAAACACTTTAAAGAGTCTTTTGCAACAGATTTGCCCAGTGCAGTATGTATTTGATTTCTTAAATGCTGCTTCCATAGGCATTGATTATCAGAACTCACTGACGTCAAGTTGATTTGACTCAAAGTGACTCCTCCTTGGGTTTCCAAGGCTATATCTCTGTGGAAGTAGATTGCCCAATCTTCCTTCTGAGGAGTGGCTGGTGGGTTTGGTTCAGGCGTTGATTGTGGATCCATGGAAAATGAAATCCTTGACAACTTCAGTATTTTCTCCATTTATCATTATGTTGCTTATTGATCCAGTTGTGAGAATTTTTGTCTTCTTTATATTGAGGTGTAATTCATACTGAAGGCTATCTGAATATCACAGGTTGTTAGAGAGTCTTCCTCCAATCCTGATACCACAATCTTCTTCATATAGCCCAGCTTCTTGGATTATTTGCTCAGCATACAGATTGAATAAGTGTAGTGAAAGGATGCAAACCTGATGTACATCTTTCCTGATTTTAAACATTCAGTATCCACTTATCTGTGTGAATGGCTGCCCCAATGTACAGGTTCCTCATGAGAATAAGTAAGTGTTCTAGAGTTCCCATTTTCTCAATGTTATTCATAATTTGTTATGATTCACACAATCTAATGCCTTTGCATAATCAATAAAACTCAGTTAAACATCTTTCTGGTATCCTTTGCTTTCAGTCAAGTTTCTTCTGATGTCAGCAATGATATCCCTCATTCCCTGTCCTCTTCTGAATCCAGCTTAAATTTCTAGCTGTTCCCTGCTTATATACTGCTGCAACCATTTTTAAATTATTTTCAGGAAAATTTTACTTAGTGTGATATTAATTATATTGTTTGGTATTTTCCACAGTCTGTTGAATCACCTTTCTTTGGAATGGGCACAAATATGGATCTCTTTCCATTGGTTGGCCAGGTAGCTGTCTTCCAAATTTTTTTCCCCCTTTTTTTTTTTAATTGAGGCATATTTTAAATACTTTCAAATGCATAGATCCTAAGTGTTTAACAGCTCAATAGAGACATAGAATTATTCCTTGACTCCAGAAATACCTCTTGGGCCTAGTCAATTTCTATTCCTCTACTGTAAATAACCACTGTTCTGTTGGTTCTAGCCTCATAAAATAGTTCTGCCTACTTTTGAGCTTCATGTTCATGAAATCATGAAGCATGTGATCGTTTATATCTGGTTTCTTTCACTAAACACATCTGAGATTTTTTCATCATGATATTTGTCTCAAGTTTGCAATTTTTTGTTTCTGAGAAGTGTGCCATAGCAAGAATATAACACAGTTTATTTTTCCAGACTCTTGTTGACAGATATTTGCATTGTTTCTAGTTTGGGGCTATTATAAAAAGAGCTACTATGAACATCCTTGTACAAGTATTATGTGGATATATGCACTTATTTCTCTTGGAATTAATTCACTCTTCAGGTGTATCACTTTTCTTCCTTAGTCTATCCAGTTTTCAATTTAATTTATTTCTAACCTTTTTATAGTGCCATTTTAAATTTTAAATCAGTTTCTTTTTTTAATTTCTAATATCTCTTGTTGACACTTTTTCTGATACCAAAACAAAACCCACTAACATTGAGTTGATTCAGACTCATAGTGACCCCCACTGGATTTCCAAGACAGTGTATCTTTATGGAAGTAGATTGCCCTATCTTTCTTCTGCAGATGGCTGGTGGGTTTGAGCCATCAACCTTCTGGTTAGCAGGCAGATGCCTTAGGCACTGCACAACCAGAGCTCCTTCTGTGTGTGCGTGTGCTACAGTATACTTCTAAGTTAGATGCCTAAACCCAAAACCAAATCCACTGCCATTGAGTCAGTTCTGACTCATAGCAATCCCCATGGGGTTTCCAAACCTGTAAATCAGTATGGGAGTGGACAGAGAGCAGCTGGTGGATTTAAACCACAGACCTTTTCATTAGCAGTCCAATGCCTTAACCACAGTGCCATCATAGCTCCTAAATTTACATGAGAATGTTTTCTTCTTTTACTGTGTTACTTCTTTATATTTTATTTTGTTTGTTCACTATGTTATTGCTCTAGTATGTTGCATTTAGGCCTTTTTTTCATATGATGGTTCCCTGATGTGCTTGCTTCTTTGTCTGTGAATGTTGGACCTATTTACAGCATCTTGTACTTCCCCATCATGATTGTGAAGAAGTGACAGAAAATGCTTGGGCATAATTTGTATCTGTTTCTGGGCAGTGGAGGGGGGCAGCTTTGAGGACTCTGCTTGGACATTCATGCTCAAGTCTCTGTAGAGTCAGGCATCACTGATTTTTCCTTCTGTGCAAAAGTTTGGAGGCTTGGGGTTATGAAGAGGTAAATTTGGCTATCTAGAGGCAACGATTGGTGATGCAATAACCTTCCTTAGCTCTTGGTGGCCTCCTACTCCTCCAGTTGGCAGTGCCCTTCCCAAGCTTGTAGGTCTCTTGAAGCATTCATCTATCTATCTATCTATCTACCTATCCATCATCTAGCTTCTATCACCTATTTATCATCTTCCCTTCCTACTTCCTTTCCTTATTCTCTTCCTTCCTTCCTTTCTTTTACATAATGCACTTTGTCATTTAAATATTTCTTTTTCACTAAGATTGTACTTTATTTTCCACCAGCTGTGTGGATTTCTTCATTTTTCAAATGTTTCTTTCATTTGTAAGGATTTGGAGTAGAATAAGGTGATTCCATTGAGTTTTTATTCTGTCACCTTGATCTCTTTCCTTCATTTTTTGGCTTAGACAATAGCAATAGCTTCTTGATCAAATATAAACATTAGAGTTACTAACACTGGAAAATTCTTACTGACATATTTTTGAAGTATAAATCTTGCCCATCTTTTTGTTATTATTTACCTGTGTTCTTTCCTGATCACAAGAGTTTGGCTTCTTTTAACCTTCAAAGTCTATAATTAATTTGGTCTTAAAATTAAGCATGTATATTGCTATCCCTTGGCAAAGAAAATATTTTACTAGCTTGAAATTAGTTGTGTAAATGAAAATCTACACTTGACTGAACTTCCATTTCCCAGGAGATGTGTTCACATATCCCAGAATACTATGGGAAAAGTTACATCTTATGCATTTAATTTTCATTACAGTTTTAACACATGGATGATAACTTTTGAAAACTAGATTTTACAGACACACTACATGAAGCCCCATAAGTATTGAAGGTATTTGTAATCTAGAAATGTTAGCTGTAGTTTTAGAGGCTGCAGGCTGTTAATCATCAAACTAGAGACTAGTAGAAGCTGAAATAAGTCCTTGACTTGTTCCTGTAGCAGTGGCTGAAAAATGCCCATTGTATTAAACAGTGGTATGTGAGTATGCTATGTCATAAAGTATTAGGAGCACAATACATCATAGAGACTCCCTACAAATGATTTTCTGGGATTAAAGGTAATGTTTCACTCAGCCAGTCACTTGTAGCAATCTCTACAGACTTGAAGCTGTTTTATTTTTATTTCCCTTCTCCATCCCTTTCAAAGTTTCCTGTAGTAAGATTTACCATGGCATCAATTTTGGTTGTTGTTTATTGTTAGATGCTGTTGAGTCAGTTCCTACTCATAGCGACCCTGTGCACAATAAAACGAAGCACTGCCAGATGCTGAGCCATCATAGCAATCACTGCTATGTCTGAGACCATTGTTGCAGCCGCTGTGCCAATCCATGTCCTTGAGGGTCTTCTTTTCCACTGACACTTTACTTTACCAAGCATGACGTCCTTCTCCAGGCACTGGTTCCTCCAGATAACATGTCCAAAGTACATGAGATGAAGTTTCACCATCCTCACTTTCAAGGAGCATTCTGGCTGTACTTCTTCCAAGAGAGATTTGTTTATTTCTGGCAGTCTAGTGTATATTAATATTCTTCACCAACATCATAACTCAAAAGCATTGATTCTTCTTTGGTCTTCCTTATTCATTGTCCAGCTTTTACAGGCATAAAAAGCTATTGAAAATACCATGGGTTGGATCAGGGACACCTTAATCCTCAATGTGACACTTGGTAAGGGATCATAAATTCCAGTGTCTCCAAAAGGGTGAGCTCTGGTGGTATAGTACCTAAGGAATTTGATTGCTAACCAGAAGGCTGGCTGTTCAAACCCACCAGTCACTCCTCAGAAGGAAAGTTGGGCAATCTACTTCTGTAGTGATACTGCCTCGGAAACCAAGGAGGGGTCTCTATGAGTTGGATCTGACTCGACCACAGTGCCTTGCCTTGCGTTGCCAAAAGAGTGAAGATAGGATTCAATTGCAATCGATATTATTTTTAGGAGTTAAAAAACATTGTAAGTTTTTAAATACTGTCCATGAAATTTAGCCACATTTTTTGTCATACAAACTTTTGTGTATCTTAACTCCAGCTTCCATAACAGCACACACCACTTCACATATTATACCAGTTTTATTGGTGCTTAGAGGACAAAATGATTGTAAAGTGTGGTGAGATTTTTCTTTTTTTTAAAATTTTTTTGCAAAAGAAACACATGAACAATTATCAGGCTGGAACTCTAGATCTGGTGAAAAATACATAATTAAGAAAGAGTGAAATTCTTTCAGTCAACAAGTATTCACCAAGTGGTGATTTTATTTATCTATTTATTTATTTATTTTAATGCATTTTATTGAAATATAATTTATGTACCGTGAAATACACAAAACTAAAGTGACAGGGGTCAATGCAGTTTTTTTTTTTTTTTGCAGTGTTCTCTCCCCTCCCCTCCCACCCCTGGCAACCAACAACAAAAGTTTCCCTCCAGATATAAACCTTTCCTTGACCCTCCACAACAATGAACTAATACTATATTTGTCCTTCTGTGATTGACCTATTTCACTCAGCATAGTGCCCTCCAAGTTCATCCATATTATGTGGTCTTTTGCAGACTCTACATTATTCTTTAGTACTACATAGCATTCCATTGTGTATGTACCATAGTTTGGTCATACACTCTTTCACTGATGGGCATGTAGATTGTTTCCATCTTTTTGCTATTGTAAATAGTGCTGTGATGAACATAAGCGTGCATGTATCTGTTCCTATCCTGTCTTTCACCTCTGTAGGATATATACCTAGTAATGGGATTGCTAGGTCAAATGGTATCTCCAATTCCAGCTTTCTAAAGAACTGCCATATTGCTTTCCACAGTGGTTGTGTCACTTCACAGTCACACAAGCAGTGTATGAGAGTCCCAATCTGTGGTGAGATTTTAGAATATGATATAAGTATAAATTTATTAGATCAATATAAAAACTGTGAACCTGGAGAATTTTCATATTCATTTATGCTAGAGGAAATGTTTGGTCATTTTTCTTGCATGAATAATAATTACTTAATAATTTTAGAATGCAAATTTTAGTAACTTGGAGAATGAAGAAAAGCTAATATGCCCTGGCTCATAAGTGACTTTATGTATAAAAGAATGAAACACTGCCCAGTCCTGCATCACACTCAAAATACTAGCTATGCTTCAGTTTATTGTCCTAGATACTTTGTCAGTCCATCTTTTTCAGGGTCTTCCCCTTTGTCATTGATCCTCTACTTCACCAAGATTTTATCCTTATCCAGGAATAAGACAGTCCCTTCTGACAACATGACCAAAGTGTGTGAGATGAAGGAAGTCTAACCATCCTTGCTTTAAGGAGTGTTCGAGTTGTACTTCCTCCAGGACAGAGTTGTTCATTTTTCTGGCAGTGCATGATATTTTTCAATATTCTTCTCTAACAGTACAACTCAAAAGCACCAACTCTTCATCGGTCTTACTTATTCATTGTCCAGCTTTCACATGCATATGAGGAGATTGAAAATACCATGGCTTGCATTAAGCACATTTTAGTCTTTGAAGTTACATCATTTCTCTTTAACACTTTAAAGAGATCTTTTGCAGCAGATTTTCCCAGTGCAGTATGTCATCTGATTTCTTGACTGCTGCTTCCGTGAGTGTTGATTGTGGATCCAAGCAAAATGAAATCCCCAACAACTTCAATCTTTTCTCCATTTATTGTGATGTGCCTTAGTATCAGTTGTATTTTCAACAACATAAATGATGACTATACACATGACCTTGCTAGATGGAATATACAGGATCAAATTGACTACATCTGTGGGAAGAGATGATGGAGAAGCTCAATATCATCAGTCAGAACAAGGTTGTAGGCTGACTGTGGGAAAGACCACCAACTGCTCATATGCAAGTTCAAGTTGAAGCTGAAGAAAATGAAAACAAGTCCAAGAGAGCCAAAGTATGACCTTGATTATATCCCACCTGAATTTAGATACCATCTGAAGATAAGATTTGATGGATTGAACACCAGTGACTGAAGATCAGACAAGTTATAGTATGACATTAAGAACATCATACATGAAGAAAGCAAAGGGACATTAAAAAGATAGGAAAGGAAGAAAAGCCCAAAATGGATGTCAGAAGAGATTCTGAAACTTGCTATTGAATGGAGAGTAGCTAAAGGGAATGGAAGAAATGATGAAATAAAAGAGCTGAACAGAGGCCAACTCAAGAAGATGAAATGAAGTATTATAATGAAATGTGCAAAGACCTGGAGTTAGAAAACCAGAAGGGAAGAACACACTTGGCATTTCTGAAGCTGAAAGGATTGAAGAAAAAAATTCAAGCTTCTACTCACAGTATTGAAAGATCCTAAGGGCAAAATATTGAATGATGCGATGCAGGAAGCATCAAAAGAAGATAGAAGGAATATACAGAATCACTGTACCAGTTTAGAGTGCTAAAAAGGGTTACATAGTGCCTTAAAATGTGTTAACACTCACTCTATACCAGTTGGGTACTACAATACAGCCAGTGGAGACATCACTCAGGAAGTATTCTACTGAATGACACCCCTGCAGCTCAGCCCCAGAAGGTGAACAGTGCTTTGAAGTTTTGCAGCACAGGGAGCTGCAATCAGGGTGGTAAACTTGTGCTGGTTACCTGAAATGAGTCCAGTCCTGAAATTCTATTTTTCAGGAGCAAATTAAGTTATAGGCTTGAATTGAATATGAAAAGTCAGGGTGGAGTAATGAATACTACTAGAGAAAAGGAGTGAGGCCAGTCTAGTGTCCAGAGAGACCTGGGTCCCTGGGCCCTAAGGCTGTAGTTCGATATGAGAAACCCTGACTGAGCCACTTGGAAGAATGAACTCTGTCACCATAGTAACACTGGGACCACTTCTGCAGATCTTAGCTGTTTCTACCAATCAGCTCCAGCCCTGAGCCATCAAATCCATTTACTATAAAGCCAGATGCTACATACTCAAGGACGCACAAACTAAGCACAGATGAACAAAAGGGAAGGAATAAAATTTTCTCTGGTAGTGATTATTTTTTTCTTTCACGATAGAAATAATTAACGGCCATAGAACACAACTAGTGTCCCAATGCAGTTAATCCAGCATATTCTAACGCTCATTGCTAATTGCTTGTCTTTAAAAGCATCTGAAGACCTTTATTTTTTATACTGCAAATATGACACTTATTTTGCATTTTTGTTTGCAGTGCACATGTGTGTGTTCTACAAGGGATTTTGTGTGTTTTGAGGGCAGGAATTGTGAAGTACTTATCTTTGTGCCTAACTCTGTCTATGCCTGATTCATAGTTATTGTTGTTATTGGGTGCCATGGAGTCAATTCTGACTCATAACAACCCCATGTGTCAGAATAGAACTGTCCTGTTGGGTTTTGTAGGCTGTGATCTTTATGGGTAGCGTAGTGCCTAAGGCATTTGACTACTAACCAGAAGGCTGGTGGTTCAAATCCATCAACCACTCCTCGGAAGGAAGGTTGGGCAATCTACTTCCATAGTAACACCACCTCAGAAACTCAAGGAGGGGTCAATATGAGTCAGATCTGACTCCACGGCAGTGAGTTTGGTTTTTGGTAATCTTTATGGGAGCAGGTCATTTGCAGCAGATATGCCCAATGGAATAGCCCCTTTGATTTCTTGACTGCTGCTTGTGTGAGCTTTGATAGCGGATGCAAGAAAAATGAAATCCTTGACAATTCAATGTTTTCTCCATTTATCGTGACATTGCTTATTGGTCTAGTTGTGAGGATTTTCATTTTCTTTATGTTATGGTGTTATCCATACTGAAGATGGTAAACTTTGTTAGTAACTGCTTCAAGTTTTCTTCACTTTTGGCAAGCAAGGTTGTGTCATCGGCATATCACAGGTTGTTAATGAGTCTTCCTTCAGTCCTGAGGATTATTTGCTCAGCATACAGACTGAATAAGTCTGGTGGGAAGATACAACCTTGATGCATACCTTGCCTAATTTTAAACCATGCATTATCCCCTTGTTTTGTTGTAACACATGCCTCTTGGTGTATATATATAGGTTCTTCATGAGTGTAATTAAGAGTTCTGGAATACTCATTCTTTGCAATGTTATCCACAGTTTATTATGATCCATACATTTGAATTCCTTTGTATTGTCAGTAAAACACAGGTAAACATCTTTGCTTTCTGTCAAGATCCATCTGATGTCATCAGTAATATCCCTTGTTCTATGCTCTCTTCTGAATCTGGCTTGAATTTCTGACAGTTCTTTGTCAATGTACAGGTGCAACTGTTTGGAATTATTTTCAGCAAAATCTTACTTGTGTGATATATTAATGATATTGTTTGATAATTTCCGCATTCTGTTGGATCAACTTTTTTTGGAGTGGGCACCAATAATATGCATCTTTTCCAGTCAGTTGGGCAGGTAGCTGTCTTCCAAATTTCTTGGCATAAACAAGTGCCACTAGTGCTCTTTGATACTTCATTAGGCACCTCATAAATTTAGATATTTGACTTGTTGAAGGAAACTATAAATAACTAAATTTAATAAATGATAGAACCACTCCTGCCTAGATTTAATTGGAGGAGTGGATAGGGTGGGGGATAGAGGGTCATGGGGAAAAATGGAGTGGTATGGAACAAATATTCAGAGCAATATTAAGGTTAAAAGGTATTGAGAAAATGCAATGGTCCATTGGATGTGTGCAGTGCATAAGTAACAACATTCCAAAGCAAAACCAAACTCACTGCTGTTGAGTCAGATACGACTCATAGCCACTCCTCCTTAGGTTTCCAAGGCAGTATCACTACTGAAGTAGATTGCCCAACCTTCCTTCCGAGGAGTGGCTGGTGGGTTTGAACCGCCAGCCTTCTGGTTAGCAGTCAAATGTCTTAGGCACTACACCAGTAGAGCTCCCAGTAACAACATTAGAAGACAGTTTTCATAAAAAAGCATGAGAAAATTTCCCAAAATGTGTGTTCTCATATTTCTGATTTTGTTTAAGAAACATTCTTTGGACATTGTACTAAGGGGACTCATTTTGAAACAGAGCATGCTTTTAAATGAGTCTTCTGATGGTTTACCAGGTAACAGTTTTTAAACTATTTTAGTTTTTAAAATCAGTTCTAGCAAATTACAAGCTTGATATAAAGAAGCCACTGGATAAGCATTATTGTACCTTAAAAGGCAGGAAAAAAAATGCAATAGTTGCAATTATTTCACTGTTATTTGAGACTGAAAATTTAAGTCTGCCAATTACTCAAAACAAAAAATCCCAAACTCATTGCTATCAAGTTGATTCTGAATCATAGTGACCCTATAAGACAGAGTAGAACTGTCCCATCAAGTTTTCAAGGTTGTAGATCTTTACAGAAGCAGACTGCCACATCTTTCCCCTACAGAACAGCTTGTTGCTTCAAACTTGAAGCCTTGAAGTTCACAGCCCAGCACTTTAAACACTGTGCCATCAGAGCTCCTGCCAGTTACGTAACCTAGTTATTAATTAGGATTTAAGTGATCTACCAAAGGTCTTGTATTTAACACACATACTTCTTCCCTTCTTTCATACTGTCTTATTATAACTAAAATATATTCAGATGATCAAGAACTTGGCAAAGAAAATGAACACTCTAAAATTCTAAATACAGTTATTTCTATAGGAAAACCAACTGTTCTGTTAAAAATCTAGGCAGACTGACCTAGATCTCCAAACAGAAAGTTTGCTGAGACACATGCAACCGTATAAAGCTCCCAAATGAAGGTTATTGAAACAGATGGTAACTGTGGCACTGTGAGCTCTACATGCAAATTGGCAGAGACCAGGACCAAGAAGGAAGTGGGCTAGAGAGGAAAAATAATCTCACTGTGGCCTCTGAGAATTTTAATTAAAACATAGAACAAAATTCAGAGTGCTTGGGTATATTTCTTCAGAATATTGTGAATACTGGTATTGGTTGTATTGTTGCTATGATACTAACAGTGAGGAGAGCTGAGGAGATTTTTGGAATCTTTCAACTTTCTGCATTTCTGGATCTGAATTTGGTCCCACCGTTACTTTATACTCAAATAAGATCTGGAAGGAGAAGTGAGGTGGGGACATAGTTTCTGCAGTGTAGGTTGTTGATATTGGCAAGTAAATATGTGGAGAAGTTTTTTGTTGTTTTTCATTAGCAGTCTTACACAGCCAAGACCTTGCTTTGGCAGATGTCAAGTAACAACTAAAGCAGTCATGTTAGTAGCTTCCTGTTCCGTGGATTTGTTGTTGTTATGTGCCGTCGAGTCGGCCCCGACTCATAGTGACCCCTCCTTGGGTTTCCGAGGCAGTATCACTACGGAAGTAGGATTGCCCAACTCCTGATGGTAACATGTGGGATACTTTTATGCTCTTGTTCTGGGCTCCACTCTTAGAGGTATAGGCTAAAGCCTGCTATTCTAGTCCTGCCAATGATTTTCAAACTCCTAATTTCCTGCATTAAGTTTTTAGCTTAAAATAGCTAGAATAATTTTTCATCTTTCCTCCAACTCAACCCTAACTGATACCTAGTGATGCTCTGATGAGAAATATACCACAAATGGGATGGCCTTAACAAACAGGAGTTTATTCTTACAATTTGGAGGCTGTAAGTCCAAGTTCAAAGTTCCAGGCTCTAGGGGCTGGGTGAAAGCCCCTCAACCTTGGGGTCCAGCTCTGTCTCCTGTTCCCGGCCCACTGGAGCTAGAGGCATTTCTTCACTCAGACAGCTGTTGACTGCTGAGGCTGAGAAGTCCCAAGGTTGACAAGTAAAAAGGCACAGTCCCGATGTTACCAATCCACACAGCAGGCCATTAACTTAAGTCCACTGTTAGTCTCAAGGTTGACAGAGCATAGCAGGCTGTTGAGCAATGACACAGCTACATGCAGGGTCCAAGCGTGCCATAGGCTAGAGACCATTCTCAAAGCTTCTCTTTATATACAGGAAGCAGACCACATACCAAAGGCAGTTACTCAGCTGCTTCCAGTAGATTCCACCATGGAGTTGATTACCAGTCTCATCATGGGGAATACTACATCCAGCTGCCCAGCCACTCAACCAGGCCTAGCCAAGTTGACACACAAACATAACCACCACAGTGCATATATTAAAATATAGCTGTTTTTTGCTGCCCCTCATTACTACAAAGAAACTCTGATAGCACAGTGCCTAAGGTATCTGACTGCTAACCAGAAAGTTGGTGGTTCAAACGTACCAGCCACTCCGCAGAAGCAAAACTGGGGCAATCTGCTTCTATAAAGATTTACTGCCTCAGAAACCCAGTGGGGGTTGCTATGAGTCAGAATTGATTCGATGGTAGTGGGTGGGTTCACTACTACATCTGTGGTTCGTCTTACATAACCTGTGTTCCCACACTGAATTGTAAAGCACACATCTTTACCTCACTTATCGTTCTCTAGAAGGAAGAGAAGAACAGGAGCAAGAGGTTAAGCCTCTTGATTAAATAACTCCATCATTTTGGAAAACGAGAAGATTATTAAGAGAGATGAGGATAAAACAATTGTTCTGAGCAGTCAAATTCATAAGGGTTTAAGACCAAGTTTATTACTTACATGTATTAAGATAGAAAATGAAAGGATGGTTGCTCCTCAAAAAGAGCTGTTATTTAAAACTGACAAGAGATTTCCTGGAATTAGGTCAATGAAATCTGAATTAATCACATTTTTTTTTTTCTTCATTATCTTCTTTCTTGAAAGACAGAATCAAAGGACAAGGCAAACGCAGGACTGATTGCTAACATCATTGCTTTAATGTGGCAGAAAGATGCATGATCAGGTTCATGCTTAATTGTTTTATCTGACATTTAAAATACAAATATATGTGCAATATCCAAATGCTATTTTCTTTTTCTTAAAAAAAGTTAGGGGTAAATGTGGAAATTGAAAAAGTCCCAACTAGAAAATAAAGAACACTGATCCAAAACACTCAAAACAAACTGTTTGCCAACGAGTCGCTTCCAACTCATAGTGATCCCCGTTGGGTATCCAAGGCTGTAAATCTTTATGGAAGCAGGCTGCCTCATCTTTCTTCTGTGGAGCTGGTGGGTTCAAACTGCCAATCTTTTGGTTAACAGCCAAATGCCCTAACCATTGTACCACCAGAGCTCCATAAACAACACTGATAGTAACCTTAAAAAACAAAACAAAACAAACTTATTGCCATTGAGTTGATTCCAACTCATAGTGACACTATAGGGCAGAGTAGAGCTGCCCTAGAGGGTTTCCAAGGCTGTTGTCTTTACGGAAGCAAACTGTCACTCTTTCCTCCCAGGAGCAGCTTGTGGGTTAATACACTGACCTTTAGGTTTGCAGCTGAGTGCTTAAACCACTGCACCACTATGGATCCTTGATAATTGCCTTAACCACTGGTAATTAACCACTGGTTAATATTGTTTATATATTTGCTTTTGGCCATTTTCTGTGTATACACTACTTGGAAAAAAATATATAACTAATGTAACACTATATTTCCCTTAAAAAATAGAACTTTATGAATGATTAAGCTAAATCACCCTTAATTCTTATTCTGTCATCTCCACTTGACCTAGTTAAAGTTCTGTAATAAGCTTTGTATGTTTCTTTCCAGTCCTTTTCTTTTTTTAATTTTGACATCCATGTATATGTAGCCACAAAATATATAGGTTATTATTTTATGTGAGTTCATTCTGTGTGAATAGGCTCATACCATGTGTATCATTTTGTATTCTACTTTTTTTCCTTTGACAAAATGCTTTTGAGACTCATCCTTGTCTTTGCATGCAGGCTTACTATATTTGACTTATCAATATATTCTTGTATTATTAATAAACCCTAGTGGTGCAGTAGCATAGTGCCTAAGGCACTTGACTGCTAACCAGAAGGCTGGCGGTTCAAACCC
>NW_006921778.1:5029954-5031906 GCF_000298275.1 Orycteropus afer afer | reverse complement strand
AGAAGGCTGGCGGTTCAAACCCACCAGCCACTCCTCGGAAGGAAGGTTGGGCAATCCTACTTCCGTAGTGATACTGCCTCGGAAACCCAAAGAGGGGTCGCTATGAGTCGGGGCCGACTTGACAGCAAATAACAACAACAACAACAAGTGGTTCAGTGGTTAAAGTGCTTGGCTGCCAACTGAAATGTCGGTGTGGTTTGAACCCATAGCTGCTTTGTGGGAGAAAGATGAAGCAGTATGCTTTCATAAAGATTTACAGACTTGGAAACCCTATGAGGCAGTTCTACTTTTTCCTATAGAGTTGCTATGAGTCATAATTGACTTGACAACAGTGGGTAAGAAAGAAAAAAAAAGTTACCATTTAAACTGACACAATACTTTCTAATTACTCAGAATTTTTATTTTATACTTACTGAAAGATCTCTTTTAGCATTTTTTATATGTAGATTTTTATCACTTGTTACTCTGTGCATTGAGAAAGGTAAACATAAGGAACATTAATTAGTTAAGCTTACCGTATTTGGTTAAACTCTTCTAGAACCACTGTCTGACTCACTTACCAATGCTTATGTTTTCCAAATACTATCATCCTTTGTACCGTTGACAATATTGAGATAGAGCATTTCTTTAAAGAATGTGCTACTATTGTTTCCACTATTCTCTTCCAAGTTGCTGGTATGCATTCTATGAGTTTTGATACTGCCCCTTTCTTAACCTATCCAGAAGGTACCAATAGAAGGTTTTCAGACAAGACCCAGGATTCATATTTATTCCTCAAATGGTTCTTTTCTATTGAAGGATTGTAGCTGTCCAGTTGTGCCATCAGGAATAACAACCAATATTTTGCATGATTGGTTAATGGCAATAGAAGCATACTTAACTGCCTAGACAATGGTGATTGGTTCTAAGATGGAATTAACTGTAGGAAGCCATTTCATATAATAAAATGTGAAAAAAAAAAGAATCTTGAAATGGGTGTAATATAGTAGCTCATTGTTTTTAGCTGGTTTGTCAGCCTCAGCAGCCAGCAGCTGCCTGAGTTAACAGAAGCCTACAGCTTCAGTGGGCCAGGAATAAGAGGCAGAACTGAAGCTCAAAGTCGAGGGGCTTTTACTCAGTGCCTAGAGGTGGCACTTTGAACTCAGACTTCTAGTCTTCTGAACTGTGAGAGAAGGCATGGCTGTTTGTTCAAGCCATCCACTTGTGGTATTTTCTGTTAGAGCAGCACAAGAGAACCAAAATGGTGGGCAAAACATTTCATATTTCACTTCGACATATATATTTATTTACTTATATATTTTTATATCATTATTATTATTTTTATTGTGATTTGGGTGAAAATTTACAGAGTGAATTCACTTTCCATACAGCAGTTCACATACACTTTGTCTCATGACACTGAGCACAATTTACCACAATGTAACAGCTCCCCTCCCACTTCCTCCAGATAGTTACCTCTTCCCTATGTCCATCTCTCCATGTTCTCCTGCCCCCTGAGCTGTCTCTCTGTGCATAAGCAGCCCTTCTTTTGCCCATGATTGTTCTCTCCAAGGAGTGTATCTACCTCAGGTAAATGTTCAACTCATATGCTTATCTTTTGCTTGGCTGGAAGCCACAGGTGTGGGTTCAATTCCAGACCTGAAGGGCAGCTAGGGGCCATAGTCTCAGGGCTTCCATCAGGCTCTATTGGACCAGCAAACCTGGTCTTCCCCCCCGCCCGTTTTTTTTCAAATGATTTTGAATTTTGTTCCACATTGTTCTCCCTCTCTATCAAAGATCTCCTAGATAGATCCCCTTCCATGTGGATGACAGTGGTAGCTGGGCACCATCTAGTTCTTCTGGTCTCATAGTTGTATAGACTGCAGATCGGATGGTGTACCAGTCTCTAGGACTAATTGTTTCCATGAATTTTGGTTTTCTTCATTCTTCTTTGCTCTGGATGAGGAGAGACC
>NW_006921778.1:5024179-5028564 GCF_000298275.1 Orycteropus afer afer | reverse complement strand
GGAAGTAGATTGCCCAACCTTCCTTCTGAGGAGTGGCTGGTGGGATTGAACCGCCAGCCTTGTGGTTAGCAATCTGCCCCTAGTTTTTCCTTGAGGAACTCAATAGTTTTAGGTTTCACCTTTAAGTCTTTGATAGACATATATATATTTAACATATGTAAGTATGTGTTTGTGAAAAAGACATCAATTCATATAATTATTCAGAAGACCTTTATTAATAATCTGATATTTCAAGGGACTATATTGAGTAATGGGAGCTCTGGTAGTGTAGTGCCTAAGTCACTTGACTGCTAACCAGAAGGCTGGTGGTTCAAATCCACAAGCCACTTCTCAGAAGGAAGGTTGGGCAATCTACTTCCATAGTAATACTGCCTCTGCCTCGGAAACCCAAGGAGAGGTTGCTATGAGTCGTGTCTGACTCGACGGCACATAACAACAACAACAACAGATGATTAATATTGGAAGTATAAATATGAAACTCTGACTAACGAGAAAAGTTGTCTAATTACCCTATCATGGCAGTTGTTCAGAATCATCCCTTCTTTCCCCCTGTCAATTCAGATTTGGAATATCTTAACCTCATGAAGAACTTGTACATAGATCAGGAGGCTGTGGTTCGAACAGAACAAGGGACTAGTGCATGATTTAAAATAAGGAAGGGGGTGAGTCAGGATTGTATCCTTTCCCCACACTTATTCAATCTGTATGCTGAGCAAATAATCTGAGAAGCTGGGCTGTATGAAGAAGAACATGGAATCAGGATTGGAAAAAGGCTCATTAACAACCTGTGATACACAGATGACACAATTTTGCTTGCTGAAAGTGAGGATGACTTGGACCACTTACTGATGAAGATTAAAGACTACAGTCTGCAGTATGGATTACACCTCAATATAGAGAAAACAAAAATCCTCACAACTGGACCAACAAGCACCACCATTATAAATGGAGTAAAGATTAAAGTTGTCAAAGACTTCATATTGCTTGGGTCTACAATCAACACCAATGGAAACAGCAGTCAAGTCATCAGACATCAGATGATGTATTACATTGGGCAAATGTGCTGCAAAAGACCTCTTTCAAGTGCTGAAGATCAAAGATGTCTCTTTGAAAACTAAGGTGTGCCTAATCTAAGCCATGGTATTTTCTTTTTTAAAAAAAAATTTGTATTGTGATTTGGGTGAAAGTTTACAGAGCAAATTCATTTTTCATACAGCAGCTCACATACACTTTGTCTTATGACATGGACTAAAATTCCCCACAATGCAACAGTTCTCTTCCACTTCATCCCCATAGTTACCTCTTCCCTGTGTCCTTCCCTACCATGTACTCCTGCCCCTTGAACTGTTACCCTGTGCATACATAGCCCTTCTGTTCTCCTATGATTGATCTCTGCAAGGAGTATATCTACCTAATGTAAATGATCAGCTCATATGCCTGTCTTTTGTTTGGCTGGAAGCCACAGGAGTGGGTTCAATTCCAGACCTGAAGGACAATTAGGGGCCATAGTCTCAGGGGTTTTGCCAGATACTATCAGACCAGCAAATCTGGTCCCCCCCCCCTTTTTTTTTTTAATGATTTTGACTTTTGTTTCACATTGTTCTCCCACTCTATCCAGGATCTCCTACATAGGTGCCCCTCCAAGGTTGACAGTGGTAGCTGAGCACCATCTAGTTCTGGTCTCATGGTCATATAGGCTGAGGATTGCATGGTATAGAGTCCCTTGGACTAGTTGTTTCCATGCATCTTTGGTTTTCTTCAGCTTTCTTTGCTCTGGACAAGGAGAGACACATCATTGCATCTAGATGCCCACTTGCAAGCTTTCTAGACCCAGTCACTTCTTGCCAAAGTAGGGTGTGGAACAATGTTTTTGTGTAGTTTGTTGTGTCAGTTGAGCTTGATGTACCCTTTGACCAAGCAATGGTATTTTCAGTTGCCTCATATGCAAGTTGAGAGTTGGACAATGATTAAGAAGACTGAAGAAGAGTTGATGCTCTTGAGTTGTGGTGTTTCCAAAGAATACTGAAAGTACCATGGACTGCTAAAATAACTAACAAATCTGTCCTGGTTGAAGTGCAGCCAGAATGCTCCTTGGAAGTGAGAATGGCCAGACTTTGTCTCACCTACTTTGGTCATATTGTCAAAAGGGGCCATACTTGCTTGATATCTTGCTTGATAAAGTGGAGGGTCAACGAAAAAGGGAAAGGTCCTCAACAAGATAGACTGACACAGTGGGTGCAACAATGGGCTCAGGTATAGCAAGGATCATGAGGCTGGCACAGGACCAGGCAGTGTTTCGTTCTGTTGTACATAAGGTTGCTATGAGTCAGAGATGACACAACGGCACCTAACAACAAGAAACCTTATTGTAGAACAAGGGGATACTGCATGGTTTAAAATCAGGAAAGGTGTGGATTAAGGTTGTATATTTTCATCATACTTACTCAATCTGTATGCTGAGCAAATAATCCAAGAAGCTTGACTATATGAAGAAGAACGTGGCATCAAGATTGGAGGAAGACCTATTAACAACTTGCGATACACAGATGACACAGTCTTCCTTGCTGAAAGTGAAGATGGCTTGAAGCACTTACTGATGAAGATTAAAGACTACACTCTGCAGTATGGTTTGCACCTCAATATAAAGAAAATTAGAATCTTGACAACTGGACTAATAAGCAGCATCACAATAAATGGAGAAAAGATTGAAGTTGTTAGTGATTTCATATTACTTGAACCCACAATCAACACCCATGTAAGCAGCAGTCAAGAAATCAGATTATATATTGCACTGGGCAAATCTGCTGCAATAGACCTCTTTAATGTCCTGAAGACTAAAGTGCACCTAAGCCAAGCCATATTTTCAATAGCCTCATATGCATGTGGAAGCTGGATGATGAATGAGGAAGACAGAGAGCTGATGCCTTTAAATTGTGGTGTTGGCAAAAAA
Organism: Orycteropus afer afer; assembly: GCF_000298275.1. Taxonomy (NCBI): domain Eukaryota; kingdom Metazoa; phylum Chordata; class Mammalia; order Tubulidentata; family Orycteropodidae; genus Orycteropus; species Orycteropus afer. The sequence continues at coordinate 5,025,614 of NW_006921778.1, read as the reverse complement.
ACTGAAATACCATGGACTGCAGCAGAACGAACAGATCTGTCCTGGAAAAGTGCAGCTGGCATGCTCCTTAGAAGTGAGAATGGACTTCCTCTCACCTGCTTTAGTCATGTTGTCAGAATGGACCATTTCCTGGAGAAAGGTATCGTGCTTAGTAAAATAGAGGGTCAGCATAAGAAGGGAAGATCCTTAACAAGATGGATTGACACAATGGCTGCAACTATGTGCTGAAGAATAGCAGGGATTGTGAGGATGGCACAAGAATAGGCAATGTTTTGTTCTGTTGTACAGAGTCCCAATGAGTCAGAGCCTACTTGACAGCACCTGACAACAACAACATAACCTTATTTGGGAGTCCCTAGGTGGTGCAAACAGTTAACGCAGTGAGCCACTAACCAAAAGGTTGGAGGTTCAAATCCTCCTGGAGCCACCTTCAAGAAAGCCTGGTGATCTACTTCTGAAAAAGCACCCATTGAAAACCCTATGGAGCACAGTTCTCCTCTGCCACATATGGGGTTGCCATGAGTTGGAATCGACTCGATGGCAACTGGTGGAGCCTTACTTGAGGGACTAGTGTATATTCTACCCCAGGCATGGACAAAAACTATCCAGATTCAGGCAAAGTGCTAGCCTTCTCACCCTACTTTCATTAGGATGCTTAGTTTATAGCTATAAGAGCTGTGCTAGAGCCTTGTAGGAGGAGAACTGTTGAGAGTTAAAAGTCCATAACAGGTTGTAGAAGACAAAAGGGTCCCAAGGAAGGGAGAGACATTTAAGGACATAATCGCTCCTTTTCTTGATATTATTTTTGCAAAATTAGCAGTTAGATGGTCTAGGGTGCTTCCAGTATTTTTGATCCCTATGAAGAATAAACAAGAGTGTAGCCAAATTTTTCTTGCCCACTTAAGTTCCCTTTTTCTTTTGTTCCTCACTTCTTTATCTTTTTTTTAAATCATGAAAAGAGACCATTATTGCATTTAAAAAAAAAATCATGACAAACTCTCTCACAAAATTGCATACAGAACCTAACTGTGTATCAATAGATGCCATTACTGAGTCATATGTTACTCTGCCTGGAAATACTGGATAGTTTTTAATTTTTTTCACATTCTAGGCATAATACATATGGAAAATCTCTCAGTAAAATCAGAGCTGTACCACATACTGTTCTTTTGGCTGGGACATAAACATAAAGTCCTCCTCCAAGGAACTGAAAGGAATTAAGTTTGTCTTGGTGATCATAGTGCAGCAGAAGGGAAAAAACATTATACTTGAAGAATATGCAGGAAAGGGAAGGATTAATTTAGGGCTAGTTGGGGCTTACACACTGACATGGGTAAGGGGAGGAGTATACGGGAAGGATATATGACCACCACGATAACATTGGGAAGGGAGAGGACACCGAACTGTGCTCATAAGAGATAGACGACAGATGTTA